>NC_056733.1:1131550166-1131885166 GCF_019279795.1 Protopterus annectens
AGAATAACAGGATTTGTGCTAGTATGAATTTTTCTAGAAGTCTGAAACTCAAATGTCTGTCATTATTTAGTAACTTCAGCCTTCAATGATTTTCTAGAAAATCACAAAATTTATGAGGAACAGACAAAAAATATGGGGCAAAAATCTGGACATTCTGCAAAATTTGGACAGTTGAGAGGTATGCTACCTACCTCTTACACACACACACACACACACACACACACACACACACACACACACACACACACACACACAAAATACCTCTCAACCTCTTAGAATAACAAACCTATAAATAAAACTGAGGCAAAGGCCCACAAATAGGGACATTTTGTAAATATTGCTCTTATAAACTTAGAAAGATAATAGAAAAGTAGCAGGCCTTGCATTAGTATTAATTTTCTGAAAGGTATGAAATCAGAAACTCAAATGTCTGCCATTATTTTCTAACTTCAGTCCTTAATGATTTGCCACTAATTTGCCAGAAAACCACAATTTTATGAAAAACAGACCAAAAATGTGATGCAAAAATATAAAATTGCCACACAATACAGCTGGGAACCTATCAAAGAAGGGACACCTTTTTAATATTAACACTGTTAACTTGAGCAGCTGACAAAATTAGAGAATCTACATGCATTTCTGAAATAAAAGTAATGTATAACTCTGATCATTACAGTTATTTATAATTGTAAACCCTCCACGTTTTCTTCCAAAATTGCTATTTTGCTGAGGGATTATTAGGGGGAGAGCAACATTTTGAGGCAAAACTGGGGACAGTTGAAAGGTTTGGATATTCCTAATTCTATAAAGCGATTTATTTGCACATACCTCTCAACCTCTTAATGCAGGAAATCTGGACAAGGCCAAATATATTGGGGGAACATACAAACAGTACTAAAAATTGATTTTGTATAAACTTAAGACAGTTGATAGAATAACAGGTCTTGCTTTAGCATGCATTTTTCTGAAGGTTATGACATATGAAACTTAATGTCTGTCATTATTTAGTGACTTAATTCCTAAATGATTTGCCAGAAAAGTTTTATTTTGCATTTTACAGCACAAACACCAATAAATATCTGCTAAACAAAGCAATGCAGTCTCACAATGAAACTAGACTTAGCATTAAAACTTCTCTGCCCTTGAAACTCACATTCATTGAAACAGCATTGAAACCCACATTCAAAGAAAATGTATCTCAGCATCTGGCCAGTGGTGGATAAAGATTACATTTGGGCTGTTTAAGTAGAAAAGCAGAACGGACCTGCAAATGAAATAGTCGCACCCCCCCCCCCCCGCCAGGTCAAGTAGTGAACAGACCTGATAATTTAAATGTGGTAATGAAATTGTAAAGCAGAATGGACCTGCAAATCAAATAGTTGCACACACAGTACAAATTTAAAGCAGAACCGGCTGCAAATCAAATACTCAGACACTTCAGAACCTGCAAATTAAATACTTACACACAGTCATAAGTGGACCTGGTACCCTGCTGTACTCAATGAACTGAATAATTCACATGCAGAGTTTAAGTAATAAAGCAGAATGCAGTAATTGAATAAAATGTAGAGTTTAAGTAGTAAATCAGAACAGACCTGTAAATCAAATAGTTGCACGCACACGCACCCTCTCCCTGGCCTGAGTCAAGTAGTGAACCACTGAACGGAACTGATAATTCAAATGCGCTGTGCGCGGTGAATGAAACTAAAAAGCAGACCGGACCTGCAAATCAAATAGTCGCACACAGTACAAGTAGAACCTGCAAATCAAATACTCAGACACACTTCAATTCAAATATTTACAGTCACACTCACAGTAGTAAGTGAGCCTGGTGCTCTCCTGCAGTCTGTCCATTAAAATCACCATTAAATATCTTATCCAGTTTAGGTGAACCTAGCCATTAAAAGTCTAAATGTCTTTATACTTTAAAAAAGTAAAATCGATCCATATGTTGAGAACTTATAGAGCCCTTAAAAGATGAAACCGTTGCAGTAACGTATGTAAAAAGATCAAAAACTCACGCTAAGTGAACTCACTCAAGGCAACAGATCATACTCAAAGATAGCTGATTGGTTAAAATCTACTACAACAATTACGTATTGGATAAAAACTCACAATAAAGAATAAAATGCCATAATTAAAAACTTAGCCTACGATGCGTAGAAGTAGAACCAAAATATCACATATGCACATAAGCTCCTAAGCTGAAAGTTGATCTAAGCAACTAATTACTGCAAGCCATATAACAACAAAAAATATATTCACAAACTGTAACTTACGCGGCTACATTTATAATTGTAAAAACTGCACCCAATCACAGATTAAAATACATAAATCTGACCAAAATTGGTTGGTAATCATAGCTCTAGAATACTGCAAAATGTTAAATGCTCAAAAGCATATCCGGGCATAATAAACCTACCTTTGTAACATGAAAACTTTTTAACCACCAGTCCAGAAGCCATCATATTTGTAGACTGTATGTACTAAACCATGAATGCAGCCCTTCAATAAAGTCACACGACATCTGCATAGGGGCCATTAAGCCTGAATACCCATAGACAGAGCAAATCCCTCCAAAAGTAAAGCACTAAAACAGTTCTGTCACCGGATATAAGGCAGAATTGACCAATCAATTTCTGACATCTAAAAATACAGAAATGCATACAAATTTAATGCTCGAACAATAGATAACTGCCGCGATCAGGAATTATGTTAGCATTGCTAAACAACTGGAAGCACAATAAGAGTAAATACAGCTGGCAAGTGGCAACAATAAATATGCTTTAAAGGCAACTGAAAGCAACCAAATATCAATGTCAACAGACAATAAAACCTGACAACACTATACATAAAACTAGATGGCACCCATAGTCTCTGCAGCTCTGCACTTACCTTTAGGATAGCTGCTGCACCTGACGTCCGATACACATGTTGCTGCTACTCAAACATAAACACAAGCCAGTGATTCAGCAGTCGCATCCCTCAAGCTAAATTCCGACAGGCTGTTCATGATGCTGATGTCATTGCGTACGTGATGACATCAGTGGAAATTGCCATGGAAAATTTTTTTAAAAAAGGCCGGGAAATAATTGGGAATAAAGGGGGCCAATTGGAATTTTTCATTAATTAAAAAAGCTACCCCAGCTACCCCCTATTCTAAAGAACTTGTACTGAAATCAGTACAGTGCACATGCCTCCCGACATCCCTGACCACTACAAGTGGCTGAAAGCGCTTACCTACTCACATTTGTTTATGAAAGTTTTTATGGTTGCCGTGCGTCTGGCTGTCGTTCACTTGGCTGCTGTTTACTGAAAGTATACAAGCTGTTTTTCACATCTGGGAGGAAAAGAGAGATAAGAAAAGAATAGAAAAGTAGAGACAGTAATCAATGTGAGTGAGAACACAGGCTGTAACATGCACTTTAGCATGGATAACCTTAATTTTAGGTTAGGTAATGCCTATCAGTGCAGGTGTCAATTTGTGATAATTATTCCTATCAGGAGGGTTAAACTTCATTATCTAAAGTGTACATAGTATTGTGTGTTTGTTCTAAGTTAATAGGTTATGGGGGTGTCCTGATGGTGTTTGTGTTTTGTCTGAGGATTTTCTAAAACAAAATGTATTGAAAAATGTGGCACAGGTTCAAATGGAGATGACAAGAAACAACTGAATAAAAGATCAGCTTGCTAAATGGTAGTGTGTGCATGCAACACAAAAGTTGGAAACTGACATTTAAAAAAGCTGTCGTGTAATACGAGGGAATAATAACTTCTTATCATAATGGCTATGCTAGCCGTATTATTTCGGAATGTAAATAGTCTCGTAAGTATAGAAAAAAAAATAAAAGTGTATTGAATTATATTAAGAAATGTAGATTGCAAGTAGCAATGCACACATTTGAAAATAAATGAGCATGTGAATTTGATAAAGAAAGCACTTCAGGATGGATATTCATCAGAATATCAGGGACAAAGGAAAGGGGGAGTAATTATATTAATTTCTAGAAAAGGTCTAATAGTGATAAAAGAGGAAAAATATAATAATGGCAAATTTGTGATAGTAAGGGGCAACCAAATAGGATTATGCTGGCATGTATTTATATGCCACCTAAAACTGCTATTATGGAGATTAAACTTTTTTGATAAAATGAATTTGCTTTCAGCAGGGAATACTACATATAGGTGGGGAATGGAACTTGATTTGCAACAGTGAAGATGTATCTGGGGTACTTAGAAAGAAAAATGTAAGAAAAGAAAGTAGATTTCTGAAGAAATTTATGAAAATATTTGGTATGGAAGGCATGAATCCAGCAGTAGGAATTTACATATTATAACTCAAGGTACAATAACTGGGTTAGACCAGACAGAAATTATATTTTACAGGAACATGTGCATTTTTAATTGACAGCTATGAAACACATCCAATAACTATTTCATATCATAAACCCATGAAAACACAAATAAAAATGCAGAATAATGAAGTAAAAATAAGACACAGGTACCTTCCACCTACGCATTGAAAAGAGAGGAATTTAAGGAATAGATAGTGGAAATTTTAGTTATTAGGGGAAGACAGAAATTAAGCTAGTGAGTGGGATAAAATGAAAGTGGAGTTCAAAAATAGTGTACAACTAAAATAAAGAGAGATGTGGTCAAGAAGTAACAGGAAATGTTTAGAGGGAATGACAAAGGTTAAAGTATTGTAAAATAAGGGGAATCCCACATAACAACAGACAGACAGCTAAAGAAAAAATAAGGAAATATCTGGATATTATGCATGAGTTTACAAAGATTTCTGTTTACCAAACGTTTTTGATAATAACTCCAGACCCTAAACACTTTTAGCATAAAGACCTAGATAACAGAAAGTAGAAAGGTTGTTGCCAAACATAGGGAGCCTCTAACAAGAAAAATAACTACAGAACCTATAGAGACATTAAAGATATTTGGGGTAAATTATGAACATTTGTATAAAGCAGAGAAGTGAGGAACTCAAGAAAGAGCACAAACAGAAATATTTATGGAAGACTTAAGTATGCCAAGGTTGCAGGTAAATGAGAGTCAAAAAATAACATTTAAGATAGGAGGAGATCAGATAAATAGGAGAGGAGATGAAATAAAAAAGAAGACAACAGAATATAAAAATAAATTTCCATTTTTCTATGTAATTTGCTCCTATCCTTTTCTAAAGATCCCACTTCCAGTTCTTTTATCTCTTACTATATTCACTAATCTATAACCATTGGTTTAGACTTTAATTTCAATTTTCTAGTAATTACATTTTTGGTACCCACCAGAATTAAACTCAGTAAGGCCTTACTATTTTGCCACAATTCAAATTCTGTATCACAGCTCTAAAAATAATTTCCTCATTTATGCCAATTTGTTCACCCAGTATTTCTGACAGAGTAGTCTGCAGGGAATTTTTAAAGTCTGCCAATTCATTACATTTCCAAAAAGCATGTTTCCAATTTCTCTTTCTTCCCCTCACACCTTCAACATGTGCAATTTATCTGAGAAAAATTTTCCTTAGAGTCTGCTTAGGGTATAAAATGCCTATGCAAACACTTCCAATCAAAGATCCTGAATCTTCTAGACTTATTGCATATTTTGGAGTCATATCTAGATAGATAGACCGATAGATACATATCCTCCTATTGTTTCTTTGTTAATTGCTTTTCTAATCTCTTTTCCAATTTTTTATAACCTCTTCGGATTGAAACCTATAGTTATCATGCAATATTTTATATGCCTTACTAATTATCCTTTTATTTTTTTTTAACATCAGCTTCTATTCTAAATTGTACTAAAAGCTCTACTAGAGCAGGTCTTTCATTTAGGATCACCTTATTCCTTTCTCTTTGCCTATACTCCAGTATCAATCCTTGATAGGGAAGGCAGTCTCTAGCCTGTAAACCAAATTAATTCTTGGCCTCTTCCCATTCTATTACCAAAATGTTACAAAAACATGCATCTGAAGTATTTCTCAGTGGGCCTCCACTGAAAATTTGCTTTGTTTCAAGTAGGACTTTCCCAGTAAACAAATGTTAAACAAAATAAATAAATAAATAGATCTATTTATAGTTTTATTCCTGAGTTTTTCCACTCATTACAGCTCTCCAGCATAGGAATTTCTAAGGGTTTTAGGATTCATGAGATCTATTATTCTCATGATTTCTCTAGCCAGATTTTACATTAAATATATATTAAAATAAAAAAATATTTTTCAGTGGTACTTCAAATCTGCATGGCCCAGTAACAATACTCCCTGACCTTTCAAATTCTATTTTTCGGATTTGTAATCATGGAACTATTTCAGTGGAAATACCACTTTTATCTGAATCCAGTGCTCCTCCCATTTTACCTTCCCATCTCCACTATAGTCTGTAACAACAGAAACATCAGACTTTACTTTTCTGGGAGCTGTGACTTTGGGGATATAAATGCAGGGTCTTTGGAACAAAAGACAGACCAAAACACTTAAACATTAAAGAGATGCTGGCAATAATAAATGCACACAATTCTCTCATTCATCTGTAGTCTATTGTACCTCCACGGACTTTACCACAGTGAGGCAGTACATAAACAATCGGTTTCCGAATCTTAATATCTGTGCACATTAGCCATATTAGCCTGGGTATAGTAATTCTGTATGATCTCAATCTACAGGCTTCCTATTTTCAGTCAGAGCAAAAACTTTGGGGCAGACAAGCTGAACAGGACCAGAACAGACCTCATGAATGGAAATTGAATCGGGGGTCTTTCAGGATTGATCTAGATGTGAGGAACATGCCATTTTTACCCATTCACCTCCATTCACAACAAACATTTAACAAATGCTTGCTCTGGAATTCCTTGTGAGTAGACATTCCCTCTGTGTTTATCACATTGATCACTGCTGCACTAGCCTTAGCTATATGGGTTATAACAGCCGGCCAGCTCCCAAAGCTTTAGGGCACTTTCCATATACCCAAACAGCTAGTCAGCTTGAGCTTAGCTGACTGAAAAGATAAGTTTGAATGACAAGTCCAGAGTTTTTCTGCCTTTGAAGAGAGTGCGCTTCTACAGGCTTTTGAGGATTTGAAGCCAGCTTGTGCTTTTCTTTTGCTGGGCAGAACAGTTCTCTTGGGGAAAAACATTCCACATTTAAAAATGTGTTGTTTCACTGTACTTTCTGTTTAGGAAAGTTATTTTTAAGTTGGGAGTTTATTTTTTAATGGCTTCTTACAAGACTTTTAAACAGGAGCACACTTTTTCCCTGTCAGTTTAAAAGTTGTTTAAAATAGTTGTAAACTTTTTTTCCTATGGAGAAAGTATGTCTGTTTTAATTTGGGGGGGGGGGTGGCAAAGTGTTTTGAAGTGCATTTTCCTCTGTTTTGTGTGAAAAAAGTGACTTTTAAAGACTTGCATTTTTTTTATTGTGCTGCTTGTGTTCCATGGGAAAGAGGCACCATTTTCAGCTTCAGCATGGAACAAACTACAGGTCCCATTGTCGGTCCTTCATTCAGCCACAAAAAGAAAACATTAAGCAAACAGCCTTTGCCACAATATCAGGCTAGCAGTTTGCCTTAGCTGCATGTGGTGACTGTACTGTGGCCATAGCTTGCTCCTCAGACCACTCATCTTTTACTTCAGATCCCTCTGGTACAGCACCTACATCAGAGGTTAGCCACATCCTCTGCAATTGTTGGGATCACTGCAGGGGTCAAGGGAGAGACACTTTTGTCAGTCCTGAGATAGGGAACAGGGAAGGCTTCCCTATTTGGTCAGAATGTTGTGCCCATCCCTGGGGAAGCCACTGCTACCATTAATAACACTGCTGGCCTCATTTTTCCTGTCAAAAAGAAACAAAAAGCTAAACATACATCTAGTCCTCCTCAAATTTTCTTAGACAGGAGTAGTTTCCTGGGTATAGCTTAAGGGTTCATTCCAGTTATTGAGGTTTTTATAAGATGATTTCTGGTAAAAGAAAAAGGAATACTTTTTCTGAAGAGATTCAAGATTCTGAATCTGAACAGGAAGATGAAAGGACAGATACATGGTTATCTTCTCAGTTTTCTGATTCAGATTCAGTGGAGAGCTAGGTTTCTGATACTACCCATGGAGGGGGTTCTTTGTCTGAGACTATATTCAGAATGTGCCAGTGTTTTCAGTGGAATACCAATGAGTTTTCTCAGTCCCTCAAAAAATACTATTAGCGTTTACAGAAGGAATTTCCAGAACCTTCACTCATTCCTCCAGTTCTGTCAGCTTTAGTGGCAGTGTATGTCACTGCCTGCAGTTTTCCCGATAGTCAGCCTGTTGGCCCTAAAAAGGCAGAATGTATAAAGTTCCTCATTCTTTTAAGTTTTTATGCACTCATCTCAAACCTGACTGAGCAGCTATAGCTTTAGTTAACCTTACTAAACATTTGGCTAATTGTAATCCTACTGTTTCTAACAAGGATGGGGAGATTATACATAAGTATGGGGAAAAAGTGTATACTTCTGTACCTTTGATTTTCAGATTAAAAGTTTATTCTAACTAATTGTGAAAGTATGAGGAATATTTTGTCTGCATTTTCCTCTGGTAAGGAAACATCTGCTTTAAATAATTTAGTTTCTTCTATTCTACAGGTCACGAGTCAGTGTGTGTATGACTCCGTTAATTCTTCTTCCAGGGCTATGGTCACTGCTACTGTTTTGAGGAGTTACGCCTGGCTATGGTCTCACAACCTCCAAGATGATGTGAAAAATGAGATTTTAAATTCTCCTTTGGATAGATATTTAGTGTTTTCTTCCTTTGCTGCAGAGGTTATCAAAAACTGATATGAAATGGGTAAGGTGATACAGGGAATCTCTAAGATTTTCAGCCCTCCTTTTCCATATTTTCTAAGGAATTCTCTAACCATTCATCCAGTTTCAGCAAAAAACAAAATAAACACTCTTACCCAAGTGCAGATAAATAGATGTTTAAGTAGAAATGACAGGGGGTTCCAAAAAGAATTCCGGAAAGCTTCAAAACCAAGGACAGTCCAACAAGTCAGAATGACTATTTAAGGGACCTTATCCTCCCGCCTTCCAGAAATCTGAATCTCCACTTTTCTCTTTGGCAACAGATAGTTTCAGAAAAAATGTATTCTGAAGATCATTCATCAAGGTTTCAGATCGCAGTGGGGGAAATACCTCCTTTACAGGGGATAATTCCTCATCCGCCAGACTCCTCTATTTCCTGCTGCCCATCAACATGTGCTATCTCAGGGAGTGATAGAACCAGTTCCTCCCTCCCAGGTTGGAAAATGTTTTTCTTCAATTATGCTTTTAGTGCCAAAGAACGAAGATGCTTGGAGACGAGTTGTGGATCTTCCTTTCATTCCTAAACTTGTTTGTGATGGTGCCCAAGTTTAAATTTATGTTACTTTGTTAATTCTTCATTTAAGTTTCCTGGCAACACTAGGTTTAAAATATGCTTACCACGTCCCTATTCATCCAGTCTTCAGGGGTTTCATATGGTTTTCTGCATCTAGATTACATTATCAGTTTTCTGCCTTACACATTGGACTAGCCACTGCACCAAGAGTGTTCAAAAAGTGTCTAGCTCCAGTTATAGTTCATTGCAGGCAACAGGGTATCCACATTTTTTCCATATTTAGATGACACATATTTGCAGAGGCTTTCCCAAAGTGTCAGGAATCTATCTTTTGGGTGAGAGACCTCTTACACAAGCTAGAATTCCAAGAGAACATTCAAAAGTCTTTCTTGACTTCTTCACACAGGATTGTGTTCTTGGGATGTCAACTAGATACCCCAGTTCAAAAAGATTTTCCTCTGCGGAAAAAAAAACAGATCAATTTCTAAGGTTTTCTTCTCAGACTTCAGTCACTGAGAGGGAATACCTCAGGATTGTGTGTCTCAAGGCATCTACAATTCTCATGATATTTTTGGCAAGACTCCATATGAAAAATATAAAATGGTATTTGAAGTTTCTTTGGTCCCAGCATCAACATCCTTTATTTTTTCAAATCCCAGTGCTGGAGTTTGTCAGAAGAGAACTCACTTGGCGGAGTCAGCAAATTTCAGAAAACCCAAGTCTCCCCTTCTCCTTCCTTGCTCCAAAGTAGTCAGTCACCACAGATGCTTCAAACTTTGCTTGGGGAGCAGTTGCACATGGGTATAAAAGTGGAGGGTGTGTGGGACATCAAAGAGATGTGCAAGCACATAAATATAATGCAGACACTTGCCCTGATCAAGGCATTGAATTCTCTGAATCATCTTTGATAACCTAGACGTCTCTGAAGTTGTTACAGACAGCACCGCAGCCATGTGATACCTCAACAACCAAGGAGTAATCAGGTCTTACCCCCTTTAAAGACTAACCTTGTTAGCTTGACATAGAGCTTCACAGTACAGTCTCACTCTGTAGACATCCTGCATTCCATTGGAGCAAAACAGTGTGGCAGTCAAGCTGAGCAGAACAAAGGCAAGCCATCATTTTATTTTATTTATTTTATTTGTATTTTACAATTGTCTGCAAGAATATCAGGCTGGGTCAGAGGCCCATTTTCAGAGGAGTCCAGGGGAGAAAAGCTCCAATAGTAACAAAATTAACTAAGTTAAACAAAGTTTTACAAAAGTTACAAATATTTGAAGAGAAATCATTTTTAACAATAATGGGAACTTGCAAACATTTTCGCAGACACAGTTGTAAAAATAGGAGAAATCATTGTTATACAAGATTAGGCATGCATGTTATGCACGTCAGGTATATCATGAAATGCTAGTGATTGAAAGGAAAATAGTCACATGAGATATAATCGCAGAGACAGAGGGTAATAAGATATACGTGAAAGGGTAGTGGGAGGTAGATTAAACTTAGTTTAATGACAATTGTATAGGAGTGAGACTGAGAAGTATCAGAAAGAAAGTTTTAGAAAGAGGCCTAAGAGTTGCAAAGACATAGTCAGCCTGGTTTTGTACAAGAGCAAAGCCAGTTGTTGAGGTTCCCTTAGTAGATGTTTGAATTTGGAAATGTTGGTGGAATTTATTATT
Organism: Protopterus annectens; assembly: GCF_019279795.1. Classification (NCBI taxonomy): domain Eukaryota; kingdom Metazoa; phylum Chordata; order Ceratodontiformes; family Protopteridae; genus Protopterus; species Protopterus annectens. The sequence continues at coordinate 1,131,561,197 of NC_056733.1, forward strand.
GCTTGTGGTAAAGAGTTCCATAATGCAGAAATATTTCCAAAAGAACAGAGCACCAGTGTTACCTGGGCCAGAAGTCCATCATCACAATGATTTTGAGAAATTCCTTCTGAATCTTCAGAACTAACGTGGATATCAAGAGAAAGGGTGGAAAAGCATGAATGGATGGAAACTAGATGGGTCTTCCAAGATTTAATCCATCTGTGGGAAGTTCCCCAAGTGGATCTCTTTGCCTCCTCTCTGAACAGTCGGCTGACAAGATTCTGCTCTAGTACTCCATGCAAGAAGGCCTGGAAGGCAGATGTCTTTTCCTTTCCTTTGACAGGAATGTTCCTGTATGCTTTTCTACCCTTTCTCCTAATATCCATGTTAGTTCTTAAGATTCAGAAGGAATATCCCAAAATCATTGTGATGATGCACTTCTGGCTCAGGCAACAGTGGTGCTTTGTTCTTTTGGAAATGGCCAGGGGCAATCACCACAAGCTTCCTCACAAAATGGGTCTACTCACACTAGATCAGTGATGTTTGACACATCCAGACTCTAGTCCACTTCATCTGAGTGCCTGGATGATACAGTCTTAATGCCCTTTAGGCACCTGTTTACTGAGGACTTGCAGCAGGTACTAAGGGAGGTAAGAAAGCCTGCTACTAGAAAACAATATATTAGCAAATGGAAAAGATTATCTGGTTAGTGCCATTCATGGCTAGTGTTTCTCTAGTTTTACAATATCTGTGAATTAATATCCTATGGCCTTTCATATTTCTCCATCAAGTTTCATTTATTGGACATTTCAGCATGTCTGCCCATGGATCCTCCTCTTTCAATGTTATCGTATGTCAAAATATTTTTGAAAAGGGTTTCACATAAGAGGCCTCCAAGAAAACTGGTGGGCCTTCCTTGGGATTTTAATTTTGTGTTAGAGAAGTTAACACTTTCTCCATTTGAACGAGGTAATCTGTCTGACTTGAGGTTCTTAACATGGAAAACAGCTTTACTAATTGCTCTAGCCCTGCAAGAAGAGTATCTGACTTGTAAGCTCTTTTGGTGAGTCAGCCCTTTCTCATTTTCCTCAGGGGACATGGTTTCTTTGTGAACTAATCCTTTTTTTATTCTTAAATTGGTATCCAAGTTACTTTAATCCAACCTATCCATCTCCTCTTTTCTTTCCTGAACCTAAAACTGAGGGAGAACGGATGCTCCATACCCTGGATGATCACAGATAATTCAGGTTCTTTCTTGATAGAATTAAATATGTTAGGTCTTTCAATTAATTGTGCTTTTCTGGGTCTACTGTAAATGATCAAAATCACAAAAAGCTGACTTTCATATGGCCGAGACCATATGATCGACTTTTGGGATTTCGAACATGGTCTAAAAAAACCACAAAGCAAAACTTACCTACACGTTGCACCCCCCCACACCTCTACAATTTAAATAGGGTGTATATCAGAAGTCTGTACACTCACAAGTCCGAATGCTGAAACATCGAACTGGGAAGTTCGAAGTCTGAAAATAACAAAGCCATGAAACATCGAATTCTTTCCCAGGGAAAGAATTTGGTGGGCCGGTTCCATGGCTTTGCTATTTCATCTACTGTGGTGTGATCTCAGAGTTGGTATATTTAAGTAGGGGGGTTGTGGGGGGTGAGGGGGGCGAATCCCCCCCCCACATTAGAAACAGAATTTAGTGTCCGTGTGTTTCAGCGTTTTGTACCAGAACAGTGTTTTTTTCCCCTGGGAAAAAAAATCGCTGTTCTGAGTGCTCGAAGTATTCAGTTGTTGAACTTTGGGGTTCGATATTTACATAGTCGAAGTTTTGACACTTCGACTATGTGATATAGACCCATTTAAATATACCAACTCCGAGATCACACTATAGTGCAGAAGATGGAAATCTTCCCATTCCACACAATACGGAGATGTCCATTCTGAACGTTCAAAATTCCAAAAATCAATCATACAGTCTTGGCCATATGAAAGTCGACTTTATGGGATTTTGATAATCTGTAGGGGACCTGCTTTTCTGGCCTTGACCAGATAGTGTGCACACCCACCAGAGGATGAAATGTACTGGACCTGGTTCTCACCAATATGGGAAAGCACTGCTGCTCCCACCCCAACTGTCATGTCCTCAATGGTGAGGTCAGACCACAAAGCTATCTCCTTTTAAATAAAAATCAGCTCAGTAACTCCAACAAACCCTGTAACAGTTACAAACTGTTCCAAAGCAAACTACACCCTATTAAGTGATAATTTGTCAAAATTCAATTCCCCCTCCCAACCTCGAGTTCACAGTAATCTATTTGGAATTGTACACAGAGACCCTGTGTAATCATGTAAATGTCTGTATAGAGGCTGCTGTACCTACTAGAAGTAAGCCTAAAATAAAATAAAAAAACAGACCATGCTGGTGGGATCCTAACCTTAAAAGGGTATATAACAAAATAAAAAAAAATCATGGCTTAAATCAAGAAGAACAACTCCCATAATGACAGAAGCTCTCTAATTAAACTAAACACGAAACTAGGAGGACTAATTAAGTCCAACACAATCAATTATGGGGTCAAGATAGCCTCCCTGGCTAAAAATAACCATAAGGCCTTCTACAGCTGTGTTCGAAGCCTCAAAGGCAGCATGTCAGTATGTTCAACTGTTGGTCAATGTTGCCACCTTCACTGAGCAAACCTACATAGCAAATTTGCTGGCAGATAAATTCTGGTCAAACTTTACCTCCCACTCCCCCTACCTCCCTCATGAAATACCTAGCCTAACTCACTGAACTATTAACGGGGAGCAGGTCCTTGCAGTGCTCACTAGGGCCAAAAACACAGCCTCAATGGGCCCTGACAGTATCCTGGGATGCCTGCTAAATATCTTGAAACATGGCCTATCAGGACCACTTCATCACTTTTCAACTATAACCTCAAAACAGGTTTTGTACTACAAGAATAGATGACTGCAATAGTTATTCCACTTCACAAGGGTGGGCCATCAACTGACCCCAGAAAATGCAGACCTATTAGTCTGACTTGTCTAATATGCAAAGCCATGGAACAAATTACCATGGAAATGATCAACAAAGACATAGGCAACCTTCAGACATTAAACCCATCTCAGTTTGGCATTGTCAGGGGAAGATCATACCTTCTAAGCCTGGTGTACTTCTTTGAGAAGGTCACCATGATAATGAATGAGAGAAAAATGGTGCATACTACCTACCTGGACCCGGCTAAGGAGTTCGATACAATATCCCTCTTGGATATAGTTGACAAACTCACAGAACTGGGAATAACCCCCTGCATAAAACGATGGATTGCCAGCTGGCTCACAGACAGGTTCCAGGAAGTCAGGATTATTGAGATAACCTCCTCTAAGAGACCAGTCCACCTAGGGGTACCTCAGGACTCCATGCTGGGTCCACTTCAATTTGGCATCTACTCGAAGGTATAGGCTAATGTTAAGGGCTTTTTTCTGACCAAACTTGCAGATGACTGCAGATTGGGAGCTGTCAGGTTCCCCTCATAACACAAACATCTTAAAGAGAGTTTAACAAAGACAAACAACGTGTGCTAAAGTCACTGATTAAAACTAAATGCCGAGAAATGCATTATAGTGCCTTTGGGAAAAACTGCCATGCAGGCTAATTACTCCATTGATAAGACATGACTAAGAGATGACACAGTAGTCAGGGATCCGGGAACATATGTAGACAGTAATCTGGCCTTTGACCAATGAACATCGTAATCTGAGATGTCTGTTGAATACAGCAATGACATCTCAGCAATTTGCGATATTATAAATAAGAATTTACAAGCTGATAAAAATCCAGGCCTTAATGTGATGGCCCCTTTAAAACCGGTGTTGAAGAATAGGAAGCTGAGGAGGTGATTTGATTGGTCAAGAGTTTCTTATAAGAATAGGAAGTACGTATTTTGATTTAAGGATCTGATGAAGAATTTCCAAAAGCGCTTATCCTTTCAATTTTATTTTATTCTGATTAAAGCTTTACATTATTTTATCAGTAACATCTCTTTCCATGGTAGTCTGCAGCCTTTTCTTTTTGAACTTTTAAACATGTTGTTTTAGACTGTGACCGTCAGCGAGTCAACAAATTTTATCTTTGAATCCTATCTTTAGGATGGGATTCAAACATCAGTTACTGGTGTTGCAGTTCAGGTGTTCTGCCTCTTTCCATGAAACCAGTTCACATTTTTTTTTCTTTTAATTAACTTTCAATCTCCTTACAGTTGAAAACTTGGTTATAGAATATAATACATGCTGAACAAAGAAAATAATTATGTACTGTATTTCCAGTATTACTAACTGAACTGTTTTCAGCAAAGAAAAGTATAATTTATTTAGTTCTAAACGGTTTTATTTTATCTGTTTGAAAGCATTACTATCTCTGTTTAGCTATTATATCAATGCCAGATGCCAGATCATACTTTTAACTCAAAGATCTGAATGTGGTTTTTGCTGAGGTATTTTATGCCCTTCTCAGAATTATTCATATTTTTTCATATTAATTAAGAATTTGTGAATGAATTTTAATATATTTTATGTCAAACAAATGACGTATAGAGGCTGCTAATTTTTTGCAACCAATAAGATGTCACCAGAGTATAACCAAGAAAAGCAAAGCCCTTAAATCCTTCAACTACCTTGAGAGATTAGCATGGTTCTTCTTATAGTCAGGAGCCTTCTGGATACTCCAAGGTAACCTGTGTCCAGCTTATTGACATTCTGTTTCTTCACAAAACCAGTGGCTCTGCAAACACCTGTACTGAACACTTAAATTTACACTAACAAATAAACAAGCCTCACTGAAAGGGCAAGTTCCTAACTTAATGTCTCACTGTCTATGGAATATATTACCATTTCAAGTTAAATAAATACTTCTGTACCTGCATTTATGGCAAGTTTTGGTTACTGGAAGGTTAGAACAAATACATACCAGGGTTTTTTATGTATGGCCCTGCTCAGTTTGGGAGAACACTGAAGTGTTCAAAAGGGTGGCAAGAACTTTTAAGTGTGTCAACTTAAAATTATATATGGCTAGACATTTTATGGTGTCTATGATTGCCTGCTTGTGTTTTTTTACTGTGTTCCTATGTTCCTATAATACTAAAAGAGCCCAATCTTACTCCCTGATTTCTGTGAGGTGCTTACAGTTGACTTTAATAATGAAGCAATAGTTAATAGTAAAGTCAACACACAACCCCATTGTCTTATTCACTTTCAAGAATTTTTTCTCCAGATATGCTGTCATTTAGCTATATATTTTCTTTACTGAATAATGCTTGCATAATTCCAGTATGCTATACATATAGTCTCTGTTTAGCAAGCTGAAGGCTTTGTGGATATTAACCAAGAAAAAGGTGGGGGAATAGTTCAGATTTATTGAAGTACTTTAATCCAAAAAACATTTTGAAAAAAATTAAATTTAAAGTGAAGTTGTAAAATGTAAAAGTACATGAATTGTATTGTTATCTGAAAATTCATGCTTTCTAAGACAAAGACAAAAACAAAGTCCATAAGTATTAGCAGTTAATTAAATAATACTGACAATTGTGGTCCTTTGTGCTACAGCAAATATGGCTAAAATTAAGTGTGTAATATGTATTATACAATGACTGGCCATTAGCATTTAAAAACTAGCACACTGTTTGGGCGCCCCAAATAGCATGCCCGCTGTAAATCTGAGCATATACTAATGGAAAAAGGTCCAGTCGCCTGGATTATTTTTCCCATTGGTATATACTGTAACTTTTACATTTTTTTAAACAAAAACAAATAAATAAAATTAGAAATCCAGAGTCCAGACATACAAGAGAAACAGGATGGAGAAAACACTAGGAAAATTAGGTACGTTATTCAAAACTAAAGAAAATTAGGTACGTTATTCAAAACTAAAGACAGGTACCTGACTTTCCTTGTATTTCCTCCATTCTGTCACTCTCCTACCCCTAAACTGTCTGAAAGTATTTTTTATTTAAAAAAAAGAGCAATGGAGACTTTCCTTTCTGCATTGCTTCCTTTTCAAAGCACTGATATACTGAGTAAGCATGGGAACGCATGTCCCATATGCATGCGCAGTACATAACAAAAAAAAAAAAAGGCAAAAGGATATGCACCAGAAGAGGAAGAACACCATGGCACCATTACAGGATATGCACCAGAAGAGGAAGAACACCATGGCACTATTACAGGATATGCACCAGAAGAGGAAGAACACAATGGCACCATTACAGGATATGCACCAGAAGAGGAAGAACACCATGGCAACATTACAGGATATGCACCAGAAGAGGAAGAACACCAAGGCACTATTACAGGATATGCACCAGAAGAGAAAGAACACCATGGCACTATTACAGAATATGCACCAGAAGAGGAAGAACAACATGGCACCATTACAGGATATGCACCAAAAGAGGAAGAACACCATGGCACCATTACAGGATATACACCAGAAGAGGAAGAACACCATGGCATCATTACAGGATATGCAACAGAAGAGGAAGAACACCATGGCACTATTAGAGGATATGCACCAGAAGAGGAAGAACACCATGGCACTATTACAGGATATGCACCAGAAGAGGAAGAACAACATGGCACCATTACAGGGTATGCACCAGAACAGGAAGAACACCGTGGCACCATTACAGGATATGCACCAGAAGAGGAAGAATACCATGGCACCATTACAGGATATGCACCAGAAGAGGAAGAACACAGTGGCACCATTACAGGATATGCACCATAAGAGGAAGAACACCATGACACCATTACAGGATATGCACCAGAAGAGGAAGAAAACCATGGCACCATTACAGGATATGCACCAGAAGAGGAAGAACATCATGGCACCAATACAGGATATGCACCAGAAGAGGAAGAACACCATGGCACCATTACAGGATATACACCAGAAGAGGAAGAACACCATGGCACCATTACAGGATATGCACCAGAAGAGGAAGAACACCATGGCACCATTACAGGATATGCACCAGAAGAGGAAGAACATCATGGCACTATTACAGGATATGCACCAGAAGAGGAAGAACACCATGGTACCATTACAGGATATGCACCAGAAGAGGAAGAACACCATGGCACCATTACAGGATATGCACCAGAAGAGGAAGAACACCATGGCACCATTGCAGGATATGCACCAGAAGAGGAAGAACACCATGGCACCATTACAGGATATGCACCAGAAGAGGAAGAACACCAAGACACTATTACGGGATATGCACCAGAAGAGGAAGAACACCATGGCACCATTACAGGATATGCACCAGAAGAGGAAGAACAACATGGCACCATTACAGCATATGCACCAGAAGAGGAAGGACATCATGGCACCATTACAGGATATGCACCTGAAGAGGAAGAACACCATGGCACCATTACAGGATATGCACCAGAAGAGGAAGAACACCATGGCACCATTACAGGATATGCACCAGAATAGGAAGAACACCATGGCACCATTACAGGATATGCACCAGAAGAGGAAGACACCATGGCACCATTACAGGATATGCACCAGAAGAGGAAGAACACCATGGCACCATTACAGGATATGCACCAGAAGAGGAAGAACACCATGGCACCATTACAGGATATGCACCAGAAGAGGAACAAAACCATGGCACCATTACAGGATATGCACCAGAAGAGGAAGAACACCATGACACCATTACAGGATATGCACCAGAAGAGGAAAAACACCATGGCACCATTACAGGATATGCACCAGAAGAGGAAGAACACCGTGGCACCATTACAGGATATGCACCATAAGAGGAAGAACACCATGGCACCATTACAGGATTTGCACCAGAAGAGGAAGAACACCATGGCACCATTACAGGATTTGCACCAGAAGAGGAAGAACACCATGGCACCATTATACAAAGACATTATTTAAGAAAAGTAAGTCATTTTTTTCTTAAATAATGTCATTGTATAATAACAATAAGCAATTCTGTGGTGTGGTATGTTAAGAGTAAACATTCTCTGATGAAACAAAGCTACAGAACAGTTTGAAGATACTTGGACTAACACATATTGCAGCTATTGTTCTATAAAATAACCTTCATATGAACAGTGACAGCTCAAGCTTACTTTAAATTATGATCCATTCTTAGACCAGGAGGAACCCAAACTCTCTGTGTAATAACAAGGCATGTTTGAGCCAAGTTTCATAGTCTGTAGTATATATTCACATTTTATTCACATGGTAGTATGTATTCATATTGTGATGGGTCAGTATTCACATGGAAACGTCATTTTCAATCTAAAGAAACAAAGCACATGTTTTTTAGACATAGACTTTGGAATGTCTTCCTTTATTCAATGAGTAAATTAATAAGCTCCAAATGTAAAGCACACATTATGTTCTAAATACTTTTTGAAAGATACTCCATCTAGGCCTGATGCCTTCAGTGTCTTTGATCCAGCTGTTCCTATACACCTAAACCTATATTTCTTCGGCTTTCCTCCATTTATTCCTATTGAGTAGATTTTGGTTATAAAACCAAATTGTATCCTGTAACATTTCAGATGGCTGATTAATTATTTTTATAATCTGTTTCTCAGCATTTTCTCTTATCTGTTTCACTTTAAATTCATAGGTTCATTGGTTCATAGGAGGTTACTAGGCTATTGACCTGAAGGTCGTTTTAAGCCTAGCCTATTACACCCATTATATTTCAAGAGAAAAAGTCTAGTCAGTGCCTAAGATTATTATTAGTAATGACTGCGCATGTACAAGAGAGATGTGGGAGCTAGTCCCGGCAAGAATTTGTGGTTCCCCATCCATTTATCCAGGCTTCTTTTGAACAGAGTCATAAGGGTGCTCTGCATAACATGAATTGGTAGCTCATTCCAGACAAGTGGCAACCTCTGTGAGATGAATTTGTCTCTTCAGCATGTCCTATTTAAATATCAGGCCAGATTTAGGTTGGAACAGGTAATTCTAGTTCCATTTGACTTATGGATGTTTAGCAGCTTCATCAGGTTGGAGTCAGAGATTGCTCTGTAAGCCAGGCACAAGTCTCCCCCTAAGCTGCCTATATGCTATTGAGTACAGTGACAAAGACTTCAGTCTGTCTGTGTAAGGCATGTGCTGAAGATCCTGGATCTTCTTAGTTAAAAATCTCTGGTGTCTCTCCAGTTGCTGCAGATTCCTGGTATGGTACATACCAAAGGGGGAGTTATACTTAGTTATGGGCCTGATAAGGAATAAGTATAGGGAGGGTTATTGCCTCTTTTGATCTTGAGGCTATGCCTTTGCTAATCAAATGTGTGATGTAGAATGCCTTTCTGACTACAGTAGACACATGGTGGTCAAAGTTTAGGTCACAGTCTACTTCTGTGCCCAAATCCCTCACTACAGCATTCACACTTAAGGTATTGTTGTTTATTTGATAATTAATAGGGACATTGCTTTTACCAAACAGGATGATGATGCATTCTTTTGTATTTAGTTTGAGTACCTGGTTTTGGCACCAACCATTGGTCTGTGTAAGCCCCTCTTGGAGTACAACATCATCTGGGGAGTCAACAATTGCGCTAAGTTTGCAGTCGTCAGAAAACTTGGTCAGCCACAGCCCCTTTGTTTTGGTCTGAACTTCCTAGAAGTAAATACCAAACAAATTGTCCTGACATTTCAAATTATTTTTGCCCATGCATATTTGTCTTGTTTTTCCTTTTATTTACTTATTTTATTTCTTGTTTGCATCTATTTGTCAACCAGATAAGTTTATGGAATTTTTTAAGTACAGATCCAAGGTAAAATGTATTAAGAATAGTGAGACCAGAACACGACATAAATTGTTTCCTGCTGTTCCTCTGGGGAGAGCACCTTGCAATACATTTCCTGTTCAGACGAGTGTATGATTGAGCTAAAACAAAAGCGGGGAAAAAAAGCAGGATAATATTTCTTTCCTTGGATTAAACGTGTGCACGTGTGCTTATTTTAAAATATTTGGCAACGCAATTTTAAAAGCAGTCAAAAGATGAGATACAATGGCTGGTGTTCAGCAAAATGCAGATGGATTTCCCAAATGCACTACAGTCAAGATCAAGTGAAAAATAACTGGCAGAAATTACTGAATCTCAGGCCAGTGCACCTGTGGATATGTGGTCAGGAGTAACAAAATACACAGCAGAAAAGTTGCATTCTGAAAAGGATGAACACAACAACAAGGAAAATCCAAATGACAGGCTCATAGGCAGATTTATAAAATAAAGTGACCATAATGGAAACAAGACCTAAATCATTTGCACAAGCTGTAGCAGGTAAACAGAGGAGAGATCTTATCAAGGGAAAGTTGCAAAGAGAAATATGTGATGAGACAAATTTCTGCAATTCAGGAGTGCTCTAGATGGCTACTTTTCATGGGATTTTTTTTGGGAGAACTAGGAACATTTTTGGAAGATTTTGGATTTGTAAACATCTTAACTGTTGTATCGTTGGCATAACTTTAGATCCCTTTTTAGAATTATATCCTTTACTTGTTTTTATATTCAAGTCCTTTTTCAGTCTAATTTGTAACAATCTTAAGAGCTGTAATAAATCAAAGAATAGAATCTTTTTAACAGGAGAAAAAAATTACTTTGAATGTTAATGGGGTCTAGAATAAGGAAAACCAGATGTCATGATAAAACTTTTTGGTATATTGTTTCACAATAAAGAAGGGAAGGAAGCTGCAAATAAATGATGCAGTGGATCTGAAGGAAATCAAAAGTAAAAAAATACAATGACAGTTGTGAACAGACAAAATAGTATATACAAATGCATGTGTGCACACAGATATACACATGCACACACATGAATTTGTATGCATGTATGTGTTTGTGTGCATGAGTACATATATATATATATATATATATATATATATATATATATATATAGATATATATATATATATCTATATATGTATATATATATATAAACTAAGAAATGAACTTCGTGACAATAAAAGCATTCAAAAAAATAGTAAATCACACCAACTCTTGTAGAACTTTAGCACTTTCATCTTATTTATTATCAAGACTTCTTCAGAAAGACATGAAACATGTCTTTCTGAAGAAGTCTTGATAATAAATAAGACGAAAGCGCTAAAGTTCTACAAGAGTTGTTGGTGTGATTTACTATTTTTTTGAATGCTTTTATTGTCACGAAGTTCATTTCTTAGTTAAAATTTCTTCTCTTCGTTCAATTTTTTTGAGTGCGGTTAATTTTAGTTTTATATATATATATATATATATATATATATATATATATCCATCCATCCATCCACAACCTCTTTTTGCCATTTTAATACATGGGGTCAGGGTTTCACTTCAAAACTGACAATCATCTAGATCCATATATGTAGATAGATAGATAGATAGATACATAGATAGATAGATAGATAGATAGATAGATAGACATAGGTAGATAGATATATAGATAGATAGATAGATAGATAGATAGATAGATAGATAGATAGATAGATAGATATAGATGTAGACATAGATATATAGAGATAGATAGATAGATAGATAGATAGATAGATAGATAGATAGATAGATAGATAGAGATGTAGATGTAGACATAGATATATAGATATAGATAGATAGATAGATAGATAGATAGATAGATAGACAGAGGTGTAGATGTAGACATATATATATAGATATAGATAGATAGACAGATAGATAGAGATGTAGATGTAGACATAGATATATAGATATAAATAGATAGATAGATAGATAGATAGATAGATAGATAGATAGATAGAAAGACATAGATAGATAGATAGATAGATAGATAGATAGATAGATAGATAGATAGACATAGGTAGATAGATATATAGATAGACAGATAGATAGATAGATAGATAGATAGATAGATAGATAGATAGATAGATAGATATAGATGTAGACATAGATATATAGATATAGATAGATAGATAGATAGATAGATAGATAGATAGATAGATAGATAGATAGATAGATAGATAGATATAGATGTAGATTTAGACATAGATATATAGATATAGATAGATAGAGATGTAGATGTAGACATAGATATATAGATATAGATAGATATATAGAGATGTAGATTTAGACATAGATATATATATATATATATAGATAGATAGATAGACAGATAGATACATAGAGATGTAGATGTAGACATAGATATATAGATATAGATAGACAGATATATAGATAGAGATGTAGATGTAGACATAGATATATAGATATAGATAGATAGATAGATAGATAGATAGATAGATAGATAGAGATGCAGATGTAGACATAGATATATAGATATAGACAGATAGATAGATAGATAGAGATGTAGATGTAGATATATAGATATAGATAGATAGATAGATAGATAGATAGATAGATAGATAGAGATGTAGATGTAGACATAGATATATAGATATAGATAGATAGATAGAGATGTAGATGTAGACATAGATATATAGATATAGATAGATAGAGATGTAGATGTAGACATAGATATATAGATGTAGATAGATAGATAGATAGATAGATAGATAGATAGAGATGTAGATGTAGACATAGATATATAAATATAGACAGATAGATAGATAGAAAGACATAGATAGAAAGATAAATAGATAGATAGATAGATAGATAGATAGATAGATAGAGATGTAGATGTAGACATAGATATATAGATATAGATAGATAGATAGAGATGTAGATGTAGACATAGCTATATAGATATAGATAGATAGATAGATAGATAGATAGATAGAAAGATAGATAGATAGAAAGACATATATAGATAGATAGATAGGTAGACAGATAGATAGATAGAGATGTAGATGTAGATGTAGATATATATATATATAGATAGGTAGATAGATAGATAGATAGATAGATAGGTAGGTAGACAGATAGATGTATCTACACAAATGTGCATGCAAATCACTTCCATTCCACAATAGTCTTAACCTAGCATCCCCCACAAGCACACAAAGTCCCATCATTCAGTCTCTTACCATCCACTTCCTTCTTCCTCCTTACTCCAATTTCTTACACACACTTAGTAATTACCTCAATCTACCCCAGTCAGGATGACCTTCCAGTGCTATTTCTTTCATTACCACTTTAACATTCACATTCACCAATTGCTATAATTTTCAGCTGCCATTTAGTTCTACTTACCAGCCTTCACCACAACTCTACATTCAAATTCAATAAATCACTATTTCCTCTAATTTAATACCCTTACCCTACTCATTCAGTACATGTGGTCTGATTAATGGGTCCTCAAGCTGCTCATTCTATCCAAGTTGGCAAAAGTAGTGCTCCGGCCTTAGGCCCCTTTAAGAATTATTTTCCCATAATGCCCTGCATGTGGAGATATCTCAGATCTTATTTGCTGACATATTGTTTAGACGTTTATTTCAGAGATCAGCAAAGCTAAGTGCTACTCTTCTTCTTGTCAGCTACACTACTTTTTGAACTTCAATCATTCAAGACCTTATAGACTTTTTATAATATTTGAACTGCCCTAGCACCTTTTACTACTGAAGAGGAAGCTTTCTTCTTATTTTCTATTCCTCCCATCTCTGCCATCATTTCTCTGCTGTAAACGTGTGTGTGTGTGTGTGTGTGTGTGTGTGTGTGTGTGTGTGTGTGTGTGTGTGTGTGTGTGTGTGTATCTGTATATAGACACACACACACACACACACACACACACACACACACACATATATGGATCTACTTCATTTGCCCTAACTTCCGATTGACCGACACCCATTTGCCCAAGACCAAATGACCGAAATTTCATTTGACCGACACTTCATTTGACCGACACTTAATTTGACTGACAAGTATTATTGGCAAGAAAATGTGATATGCCTCCTTCCCCACTGTAGTGCAACCCTGGAGTTATAATATATAGTTTGGGGGGTGTGGGAGGCACAGCCCCCCACAATGGGGGGTGTGGGGGGCAAAGCCCCCCAGTTAATTTCATATTATATTGTTTAGTTTTGCTTTAATATTGCTTAGTAAAACAAAAGTAAGTGGGGGGCTTCACCCCCCACACCAGGGTCTCACTACAGTGGGGAAAGGGGCATATCCCATTTTCTTGCCAATAATACTTGTCGGTCACATAAAGTGTCAGTCAAATGAAGTGTCAGTCAAATGGTCTTGGGCAAATGGGTGTCGGTCAATCGGAAGTTAGGGCAAATGAAGTAGACCCATATATATATATATATATATATATATATATATATATATATATATATATATATATATATATATATATAAAATAGTTCACTACATAGTTCTTTTGGTAGATAGTGTGAGTTTCTTTATGTGATGGTGCTGTATTTCTACTACCTATTTTCATAGCTCTCAACTTTCCATCTCCAAAATGAGGAACACTCGCTTTCATAATGTGGAACAAATGGGCAAAATGTGGAACACATACTAATGGCTTACTAACATCTTCAACTAGGAAGGTCATAGAATGGTTAAAATATGCTGGTTTTACTTATAAAGAAGATCCTTTAATGAATTAATATGATTAATTTCTATTTACCATGGATTTCACTTAAAAAAATTCCTAACACTGAATGTGTGACAGACTCTTTCAATGTGGAACTTTGAGGAACATGAACTTTTTAAAACCCCAAATGAGGTACGTTCCTCGTAATGAGGTACACTTGAGAAGTATGCCTATTTTATAGCTTCTGTCTTTCTTGACTTGTATGGAGTTTTCTTTTAAAAATGGAGAAGGAAAAGAGCTTCAAAAGATGCCAGAAATGAGGCGATAAACTTCCACTTAAGACACGCATGAGTCGTGTGTAGTTTGCTTGGGAGTGGAGTACCTCACAATGGATTGTTCTATCTGCAAGAGTTTTGGGCTTCACGTTTTTTTCTGATCAAAATAAATAACTAATAATCAAAGGACTGCTACCTCCAGATCCAGAGGTAGACAGACCCAAATAGTCTTTCTGAAAAAGATAAGCAGCCTGACAAGTGCAAATCTAAGGAGAGTGAGATATGTAAGAGGGGATTCAAGGAGTTAGAGCTGTTCTTTGAACTCACGTCAGCGTCAGCTTCATCTCTGACACACTCTGCTTTGACTCCATCTACGTTTGAGCCGAATGTTATACAGGAAAAGTCCACTCACAGACTTTTGAGCAGGACTTCATGCAAAATGGAGTTATCACGTGCACCCTATCAATCAACTTCAGTCTTTTACTTTAGGGCCTTCAGGTTTTATAGGTGTACATTGCAAGCAGATCTGAATCATATGATTTGGGCCTTCTTCAAGACTCAGACAGAGACGAGGGGTCCTCCCATCCCTTCAGTATTGAGGGTGGATAGGGCTGGGATCCCTGACTTCATGCCTGAGGGATCCAATTCAACACACTTGATCCTGAGGCTCTCAGAGCCAAATGCGTTTTGAAGCAATAGGTTTGACACTGTGTCTTTGGTGCCATCTTCAGATCTGTCCTATGTGGCTCCTTTGTTGGTGTCAGAGACTGTGGCTTTCAAGTCACTGGTGCTGATCCCCTCTTCAGAGCCTTCCACCTTTTCTATTTCAGGGATGCATTCCTCAGTACTGTCCAATTGTCCCTCAGGAAGAGCAGATCCAGTTATCGAGGCAGACTTCTTGTATCCAGTTGAGGTCAGTATGACTTTCCAGAAAGATTATTTCTTCTCCAACAGGAATGGACCCTCAGAGTTCTTCATGACTGACTTGACCCAGTAACTCCCTCGCTTCTCTCTCTCAGCCCCATCATACATCCATAGGTTGGGACCAAGGAACGGCCTTCAAAAACAACATACAACTGCAGGAGGTGTCCTCTGAGGAGTCAGATCACATCCACCTAGACGTTCTAAGACAGAGGACATGTAGAAGGAGACACACTGACTATCTTTCAGAGTCAGTCACTTCAGGCACTGTCTTGGAGGATTGACAGGGTACCCCTCAGTCCCCTCCAGAAGGCGCTGCTTTCAGTGAGATGCTTGAATTAATGCAACTGAGGGGATATTGGCCTACAGAACTACCCTGTCAGGACAAAGAGATTCTTTCTGAGGCCTACAGCTTGGCTCCTCTACATATTGGATGGTTCCTCCATTGGACAGCTTAACTGACTTGACTGTCAGGAAGTTATGGCAGGAGCCTGACACATATGAATCAGTATCATGGAAGCCAGGCAAAATTCGTAGGCTCCCCAAAGGACAGACAGCATTGGCCTAAAGGGTCCCTCACTCAATTCCATCATTGTGGCAGTGACTACTAAGAAACAGCTGACAGAAGATGGAGCTACTGTTCATCTGCCCAAAAAGAAATCCAGGGCCATAGACAGATAAGGGAAGCGGGCATATGCCTCAAGGACATTCACACTTAGGGTGCTGAACTACACTACTCATATGAATTGTTTCCAGAAGATTTAGCACAGAAGGCACTTACCACTGTCAGAACACCACCTGCATTAGACTCCAGGAAACAGTTGGAAACTACATAGAGCTCAACGCTAAATATTAACAAACCTCTTCGTGATGTTCATAAATAATGCACTGCACAAGCTATGGAAGCAAGTGTTGCATCGAGACACCAGACCTGTAAATGCACTTATGATTTTCCAAACAGCTTCCTTTGCTAATGTCAGTCTGTAAAAGACAAAATGCAGAAGTGTGAACAGGATGTAAAAATTGCTTTATGCCATCAGAGTTAAAATTGAGACCCTACAAAGATCATTTAACAGAAAACAGAAGGGTTCCAAATTGTTGTGATTTCGTAGAGCCAAGTATCAATCAAGTATATTGTTATTTTACACTTCTTATGAATGCTTTGTCAAGGCACATTCCATAAATGTTTTTTATTATTTTCAATGTCATTTTGATATTTTTATATTGCCTTAGAATGCTCTGTCAGGGCACATTCCACTAATGTTTTTGTTTACTATTGTTTTAGCCACTTTGTTTCTGTTATTTTTTAAACTGTGTATTAATTGCAAATTTTGTTGATTTTTTCTATTGTAAAACTGTACATGGAACTTTTCTCTCCAGGCCTCCATTGAAAACTGACTCATTTCACCTCAATGAACTTTCCCGGTAAATAAACTGCAAATAAATAAAATAAATAAATCAACCATTTGAGTCCACTTCTGAGAGGGACAGCCACAACAGAGGTGGCCTGTTTAATGAACATAGGCCCAGAGGCAGAAAGAATCTACAAAACTAGAGATATCTTGGGCCCTTCTGTAACAGACAACCCTACTGTCCCTAAAGAGGTGCCTGGCTGCTGCCTTGTGGAGGCAATCTGGAGTTGTTTATCCCTCAACTCCCTTGTGTAGATGGCCATCACACAGAAAAAATGGGTAAGATGGATGCCTAAAATGAAGATGTACACCTCCAGATGTGCCACCCCACAAACTAAAAGAAGCCAAAAGAGAAGTTCTCTCTTTAATCCAACAAAAAAAAGCCACCCACCAGTTCAGACAGGATCAATATTTTGAGATTTGTTTTGGTTTTGAAGGAAAAAAAGGACCTCAGGCCCATTCTGGACTTCAGTCATCTAAACATGTATGTGAATAAGACCTAGTACAGGATGATCATGGTGCTGCCTTTGTTATAGGTAAATGATTGGATGTGCTTTGTATTTTTCCAGGACATTTATATCCACGTGAAATAACCAAACCATCCCAAAGATTACTTCTTTTCCACCTGGAAGCCAATTACTTTCAGTTCAGGGCCCTGCCCTTCAATCTCACTACAGCCCCCAAGTGTTCACCAAAGTGCATGGCCATTGTAGCAGCACACTTGCCCCTACAAGGACTCCAAGTGTTCCCCTATCTAATTGACTGGCTCCCAACCACCCCAGTAAGGGAATTGTTGGTCAGTTCCAGAGACTACTTACTCTGTCTCTGTCCTTGTGTATATTCATAAACCATGAGAAGTCAGTTCTCCAGCTGATACAGATTATTAAGTTCATCAGATGTCACCTAGACATGACTAGATCTATAGTGCTGCTTCCTCAAGACAGAATTCAGGCTTTAAGGAAGGCTATTTATTTTCTCCTCTACTCCAATCATCCTATAGGTGCTCTAGTCCTGGAACTAATGGCACTGTTTATTCTAATAAAGCCATTCACTCGTTTTCACATGAGTATTCGCCAGTAACTTCTAAAGGCTCAATGGTCTGAGGTTTCTCAACCTTTTTCAATACCAGTTATCATAACTAACCTTTGCAAAGAGCAGTTACAACACCGGCTAAATTGTCCTGCATTCTTTTTATAAGATCCTTTGTTCTTCAGCCACATGCAGCAGTAGTGACCATGGATACCTCTTCCTGGGAGTGAGAGGAACACTGCAGGAGAAGAAGGAGGGTCCAAGGACTATGAAGTTCAGAAGAGGGAAATCTTAATACAAGTATCTTGAAGATGTGGGCAAACCTTATTGTATTGCAGGAGCTGCAGGACTACCTTCCTCCAGGGGTGACCTATGTCCAAATGGACAATATGACAGTTATTTCATATATCGTCAAGCAAAGGGAAACCTAGTCTTACCCCTTCAGCCAGGAAACAATGAGATTTTAGCAGTGAGTAATTGTTTTACATCACTTTCTAAATGTAACACACATATCTGGGCTGACCAATTGTCTTGCCAACTTGCTCATCGGTTCTATCTTGATACTTTACAAGTGGTTCCTCAATCCAGTTCTGGCACAACAGCTTTTCAACTGCTGGGGCCAACCTTACTTTGATCTTTGTTCTCCCCCATTAAACATCAAATGCAGAAATTTCTTTACCAAGGTCCCCTCATCTACTTATGCGTATCTCTCTTTACATCTAATTCCCAGATTTCTGCAGAAAGTAATCAGATGCAAAGCCATCACGATCCTTATTGCCCCCTACTGGCTTTGGCATATTTTTCCCCTTCTATTGCCTCATCAGGAAACCCTTCCACCTATATTTTGGATCCCAGACAGGATCTACTATCACATCCATACAGGAAACTTCAGCAGAGCTTCACAACTACAGACTAACTGCTCGGTTTCTCTACTTGCATTGATGGCAGTAATCCAGCTTTATCCTTTGATGTGCTTAGGATTCTGTTTGCATTCCAGAAAGAATACACTTATAAACTTTGCTATAGTAAGTGGAAATATTTCATGATCTAGGCAATATCATAGGATATTAAGTGTCTGTTCTGCAACTTTTCCAGATATATTACACTTCTTGGCTAGCATATTTGACCCAGGTTCCAGCTTTAGTACAATTAAAGCGCAGTTAGCTATTTTAAATTTTCCTGTGGGTTATGAACCTGCTCCTTGGCTTCTCATAAGCTCTGCAAGGTCTTTCTCAAGGGTGTTTTCCTGCTCTGATCCCCAGTAACAGAACTGTTGCCTCCATGGGTTCTCAGTTTTGCACTAAAAGCATTAAGTCAATATTTGTGCCAGCGTCCCCGGCACCCTTAAAGTTTTTCTCATGGAAAACTTTGTTCCTGGTTGCTTTCGGTTCTGGTTCCAAGTTACAGACACTAACTTCTTCATTTCCTTATTTGATTTTTGACAAGGACATTGTCACTCCATACTAACTCCTCATTTTTCCAAAGGTGGCTTCTGATGCAGAAATAAACCATCCAATTAATTTTCCAATCTTTCTTCTTAATCATTCAAATAAAAGTGAACATATCTTACATATTCTAGATGTTCATAGGTAACCTAGAGACTACCTGCTCTAAAGGTGACTATATCTTATATACCCCAGATGTACATAGGCAAGTTAAATTCTGCCTGCACAGAACCAAATGCTATTATCAAACTTGGGTGAAGAGTGTCTGAAGTCACCATTTGTAGATGGCTTTTTGATTGTATTTCTTTGTTTGCCCAATTCACAATTGCCCATTAGCATGCAAACCCAAGGGTCATTCCACCAGATCTATTGCTACTTCAGAAGCCTTCTTTAGGAAATCTTCAGTTGATGAGATTTGTGCAGCAACAACATGGTATGCATTGTACACTTTTGCTAAACTTTACAAGTTCGATGCTACCTTGAGGTCTAGTGCTTCTTTTGAAGTCACTGTCCTTAGAAGTCTCCTGTCATGATACCACCCAAGTGTCTTGTAGCTGGGTATTCTGATTAACTGGTCAGATCGGACAGATGGAATGAATAGGAGACAGTAGTTATGTGCTTACCATAGTGCTCAATCCCTTTATTCATGTCCATCTGATATAGCAACCCATCTTCTGTCCCCCTTCCAAACTGCCACTTTGTAAGACCAGAAGGACATTCCCATTTCTTTTATTGACTACCTTGAACTCTAGCTTCACTAGCTGGCAGAAAATTCTGTCTGAGGTATCTCCACACATAAGGAGATTATAAGAAAATAATTCTTAATGGAGCTTGAGGCTGGAGCACTAGTTTTGCCAGACTGGATCAGACAATCGGCTTGAGGACCTATCAGTCAAATTGGACGGATGTCAATGAAAGACTCCAGCGTTATGTTCAGTGCATAACTGCTTTCCCTGCATACACCATTATTAATGTCTATCTACACACTCAGCTTTATCAGTTCTACTTGCATTGCTACTTCAATTCAGAAACTCCCTCCTTCTTTATCTGGCATATCAGAAGCACACCTACTACTCCTTTCTTCCCTCAAGTTATCTGTCTCCATTAACTGAACAATGCCAAGCTTACATCTGCTACTGCTTACCCCAGTTTTTGGCTGTTAATGTACCCCAAATCAATACACCACCCTTGCTTTACTGGTCACCTACCACCACCCAGTGCAGACACATTTTGCGATATCTCTGCCTGTTCAAATATTACCTTTGCCAGAAACCTATTCAATGGTATCTTCATCCACATCTTCAAAAAACAACCTCTGCACAAACTGTATAGCCCTGAAACTGGTATCCAGATCTTGAGTCCAGAGTTTTACTTGTAATCTTAAACATAAAAATAAATTTCCTTCCCCATACTCTTAGTCCCACTACACAATAAGCCACTGTGGAGACATGGATTCAAACCCTGGCCCACCTCACAATCTATAGAGCATCCTCTCGAACACTAGTATCTCCTTCCCAGCAAATCCCCCCAACAAGGCAAAATCATCTGCCTTTCTCCTCTATAACATAAATCTTTGTAGCATATGCAACAAGACACTAGAATTCCATGCTTGGATAGATCATCACCCCCCCCCCCCCCCAAAAAAAAAATTGTTGTAGTAGCTGAAACCTGGCTAAACCAAGATATAAAAGATGAATAAATAATTCCGACATGTTTCAATATACTTAGACTAGACAGAAAGAAGAAAGAATGTGTACAGTTACAATAATATATCAAAATTAATTGCAGCTCACTCTCCATCCCACTAGCCCCCCCCCCATCAGAAAACATAACAACTGCAAAAATGCCTGCATAGTATGCATCTGTAGGAGTGTTTTTTTTTTTTTTATCAACCACTTATTTTGGCTTGATAGAAACTGTAGTGGAATAGCCATATTTGTTAAAGACCATAAAACTTCTAGTCAAATCCCTGGAGACCTAAAAACTGAAGTAACTGAGATCCAAATCTAACTAAACAGAACCAGCTATAAGATGACAGCACATTACAGGACCTCCTTCATGCACCCAGAAAACCATGCTAGGTTCCTATCTACATTATATGAACTTCAAATGAACAGGAAGTTCATTATCCTAGGACACTTTAACTATATGACAATGAACTAGGATAGTTATATTTCAAATGTATTTATGCCCAAAAATTCCTTGATTTCATAAACAAAAGTCACTGGAAATAATTGTCAAGGATCTTGGTAGAGGACAAAGTATTATTGACCTGATCCTTCCCAACATGGTATTGACATTAGAAATCCCCATAGTACTCCTTTCTCCAGTTAATTTAGATCACAAACTGATAACCCGTTCCTTCAAAATCCCCAAACAGTTCAATGCAAATATCATAGACATTCTACATTTAAAGCCTAAACTATATGGGTTTTAATCTAGCCTAGGATATGATTACATAGAGGTTATATCCTTGACTGTTTGATCATTTGAAGCATCTTCTATGTACCCAAAGTGCCATTAGCTCAAGCAGATACATAGAAGAGACAGTCTGGGTCCCAAGAGCTTCCTCACTTCAAAAAAGCTTCTCCTCTGCAAGCTTCATGGAACTAACAATTGGTTAGCAGTCTTTTTGAGGCTGGGCAGACAAGTACCCATCTGGGGGGGAAACTTTCCACTACATTAATTTTCTGAAGAAAAAATGTGTTTTTTCAGTGAACATTTTATTTTTATGCTATGAAATGTCTTTGTGTTTGACTGTCATTTTGCTGAAAGGATTTTTATTTGTGTAAGTTTTTTTTTTTTTGAGAAAACTTTAAAATCTATTGTTATTCCCATTTTCTATGTTTTAATATAGAGATTGTGTTTATGAGATATGGTATAGTGGTTTTGGGGGACTGTCTTACACGATTTTACCTCAGAACTGTTAGTTTCCTGTGAGAAGGTTTACTGACTCATTCATGGGTTCGGCTTCGCACTTGGATTAATTTCCTGCTAGAATATGCAGCAATTGGTTCTGGCTTCTATCAGTTTTCAGGGAGTCTTTGAGTGTCGTGGCAGCTCCATTCCTGCCTCAGCCACTGGTGGGTGACTCTGCTGTGGCCAAAATTGGTTCCTTGGACCCCTCATCTTTTGCTCCTGATCACTCTGGTGTAGCTCCTCTGGAGGCCAATAAGGACCAGAAGATCAGCACATCCTCCGCAGTTATAGGGTTGCCCATACTGGGAAAAGGTGAAACACTGTTGTTGGGGTCAGGAGATGGAGTGAGTGAATCTGTACCACTTAGCAGGGGTAAACTGTCTGATTCCTTGGCTAGTTCTTCTTCTGCCATGAGTATGCCCCCATTGAAGGATACTCAGAAAGGAAAAGCAGAAACGTGAAAATGTTTCTTCTGCACTGTCTTTAACTATGGACAGGGAAGATTTGCTGACATTTTCTAAGGGATTACTTTCTGTCTTTAATGTGTTAAATCCTGTTCCCTCACTATCATCTAATAGAAAAAGAAAAATGTATCCCTCACACTTTGACAATGATTCCCTGCTAAATGAGCAGGGAGGGGAGGGGAGGGGTAGTGTAATATTTCACTTAATTCTTATCAAGTTAAGATACCGATTCTGAGGAAATGTTTTCTTCAGATCTCTCTCTCTAGAAGAATTTTTTTCTGACTCTATTAATATAATGAAAGACGTCCTTCAGTAGAAACAGAATGAAATCCTTATGTCCCAGCAGAAGTACTATGAATGAACTGGAGTTCCCAAAACTTGCAACTTTTCCTCCTGTGTTGCCTGCCTTTGAGGATGTTTTCTTAAGAGCGTGAGTTATGTCTGACAGTCAGCCCCCTGCCCCCCAACATTTCTGATAGATTGTATAAAATGCCTAAAACACATAAATTATTGGTCTCTATCCCCAAATCTGATCCTGTAGTGATATCTTAAAGTCTTCCTATGATAAACATATTGTGAATGGCAACCCATTCCTTCTGGCAAGGATGTGAATGCTTTGGACAGATTTGGAAATCCATCCATCCTCAACCCCTTTTCCCATAAAAGACAGTTTATTATTCTGCTACATTAACTTTCAGAATTTTGAACTGCCATGCTATCATTTTAACATTTTTACTTGCTTCTTTTGAGAGTATGAGGAAATTAACTGTTAAAATCCTTATTCAGAGTTTAAATTCCTCAATTGTATATGCCTGTCATGTAACTAAACTACCTTTAACATGTTTTTAGGATTCTGCTGATGCTGTTACCTGAGCTGCTGCTAATGGTTCAGTTATGAGAAGATTTGCTTAGTTACATTCTCAGAACCTACCAGATGATGCTAGATCTAAGATTTTGTATTCTTCCCTTGACAAAGATGTCTTATTTGGGCCCTCTTCTGGTCAGGTCCTTTAACAAATTAATCGGAGTGGGAAACTGATTAAAGGGATCACTCAGATTTTTCAGCCCTCCTTTTCAAAATTCTGTAAAATTTTCCTTTTCAGGATCCTTTTCCAGGATACCAGTTTAATCAGTCTAAGGAACATTTCAAACAGCAGTGGCAAAGAGGCTGAAAGAAAAAAGGGTAGGCCTCATAGAACCATAGAGAGTCTAAAAATTTGGAATGACAATTTATCCTTCTCTTTCTCTCTCTCCCTTCCCACTCTGGCCACCATGTCAATCCTTCAAGCCTCTCTATCAGTCTAGGCCTCTATCTTCCACAGTGACATCAGATTATCTCAGACATGTGGGTTCTGAGACTTATCAAGCATGGATACAGATGATAATGGGGATCCCTTCCATTTCAGGAGATTCCTCTTCATCCTGCAACTCTGTTGTCCCTGTTTCCACCTACTTTACAGCAAATATTAGCTCAGGGGGTGATAGAACTTGTGCTATCAGCTCAAATGAGCAAAGGTTTTATACAAGGATGTTTCTGGTACCTTAAAGACCAGCCCTTGACCTCTTTTTTCATAATATTTTTGTCAAGATTTCAAAATTCAAAATGTTAACCATTCAAACCTTTTTATCTCTAATACCTGCTTGCAGCTTCATTGTAACATCAATCCTAAGAAATTATTATGGCCACATTCAAATTTGTCAGGAATTCAGTTTTTTTTTTTTTTTTTTAAGATTGCTGTGTCTGGCTCACATTATCAGATGTTCAACATTCATTGCTGCTAATGGCTGTCACTTTTGCAGTAGACTAAGTTGTTTGGGTCCTACCCTAATGGCTCCTTGCATGTTAAGTGGCTCCTTGCTTGCAAATCAATCCCTGCATGTAAATGGTTCCTTGCATTTAAATGGCTTCTTTGCATGTAAATGGCTCCTTGCATGGGTCTCAAACTTTTAAGAGCAACAGAGGAGCCCCATATAAACACACACAGAGCCAAAAGTTCAAAGCTTTCTAGCTGCCAAAGACTGCTCCTTTGACAGGTCCACTGGAACTGTTAATTGGCTACCAATCTATCAAAGTCCCCTGTTGCGGAAAACTTCTACTAATTTTATTTTTCTGAGGAAAACTTGTATTTTTCTGACTAGAATTTGATGTTTACTAGAAGACTAAATGTTTTGGACTGTCAATGCCATTCTAAGGGAAGCTGAGTGTGTGAATGTTTCTGTGAATTTTCTGTGCAATATTTTCTGTTTTTTGACAAGATTTTCCTACAGGTTTTGTAGGTTTATGTTTTTCTTCCATTTTTGACTGGGAAAGTCCAACTGGGCAAAAATCCCTTTTCAGAAGAGGCCCAAGGAGAAAAGCTCCACACGAAATTATACAATGTTATACATTAATACAACAAAATATCAGTTAAAACCTCAAATGTTCTGGGCTGGTATTAACAATCTTCTCCACCCAGGCTGTTCCACCACTCCTACCCCATCAGCTGCACTTGATAAATCCCCTGTAGAAATTGCAAACAGCTTCAACTCCTTCTTTACTGAAACTATCCAGTCTCTAGCTACCCATCTCACTCCATTGGACATAAACACCAGCTCTGGCACATCTACCCCTGATCCACCCAGCACCCAACCCACCTTTAACTTTCAAACCATACCTACCAACCTGATCTGGACCTTACTAAAAAGCTAAAACCTAGTACACTAGCTACCAACCACCTCCCAGCTGAATATCTTCAAAAAGCAGCTGATGCCATAGTACTTCCCATTTCTAATCTGATCAACAGATCCATCTCAGAAGGATCCATCCCAACAATATGGAAAATATCACGTTATACCTCCCCATAAAGAGGAACTTCCACAGAATTATCTAACTTTAGACCTATAGCCATTCTTTTCACCACTAGCTAAAATCATGGAACAATGCATACACAAACAAACCGTGCACTTTCTTATTTAAAACGGAAAGCTCACCGACTCTCAGCATGGCTTTAGGCTATTCCACAGTACCAACACGGCTCTTCTATCTTTCTCTAATGTCATCAGTCTTCATCGTAACAGCAACAAACTATCTTCAGCACTCTTCCTAGATCTCTCAAAAGCTTTTGATATGGTCAACCATCAGCTACTGCTCAATACCCTACAAACCATTGGTTTAGACCAACAAGCAATACAATGGTTTTACTCCTACCTAAATGGTAGACAGCAGGCTGTCTTATGGCAGAGCAAGCTGACATCCCAACTTCCTCTAACCCTAGGTGTCCCACAAGGGTCTATACAAGGTCCCCTTCTTTTCTCTATCTTTATCAAAGATCTGCATGCTACCATCCCAGGAGCTACCTGCATTCAATATGCAGATGACTCAATGCTAATATGCTCTGCCTCCTCTCCTATACAACTTCTAATGCTCACCCAGATCACTTTCAGCACTGTAGAAACATGGCTAGCTAATCACCGCCGGCTTCTAAATCCTAACAAAACCAAGCTACTACTTTTCTTCCATAACCGTAGAATTCCTCCTCCTTCCTTCAACATCAAATCTAGCGATGACACCATTATCTCCCCTGATGACCATACAAAGCTTCTAGGCGTAATAATAGACTACAACCTTAAATTTGATAAACATGTCAATCACACTATTAAGTCCATCAACAAAAAACTTGGCTCCCTGTACAGAGCCAAACCTTTCCTCACCCCCAAAGCTAGGGTAGCTACTGCAAGATCACACCTCCTCTCTACCCTTATGTATGCCTCCCACGTATTCAACAACCTATCCAAAATGAATCTCAACAAAGTATCAGGATGTTACAATCATATAGCCAGATTCGCTACAGGCATGGCTTTTAGTACCGACCATTTCCAGAACCTCAAAGCACTGGGATGACTAGAGTATCCTACCCTTCTACAGTTCAACCAGCTTATAGTAGCACTTAAAATACTCCATCAACCTGATAACACCCCTGCCCTCAAAAATATTCTCGCCCCTCATAGTGCCCCCAGGCCATTACGCTCAGCTGATAAACTAATGATACTGACCCAAAAATCCAACAACTCTGCAGGCGATGCTATATTTGCCAACTCAACCGGTAAAATCTGGAATCTTCTCCCTACTACCGTTGCCAAGGAAACCTCACTACCGCTATTTAAAAAAGAACTCAAAAAATACCTCACATCTCATTGGCTGTGCTCTTATTCTAAACCTGACTAACAACTTTACTAATATATGTCTTGCTACCCAACCTGCTGTTTAGCCAAGTATCTATGCCTCATAGCATTTGACTGTCTAAGCATTGTGAATTAAGAGATCTGATTGTATTCTATGTTCACATTTTCTGATACGTCTTTGCCAATCAGATGTAAGTCTGCACATTGTGTATATAGATATCTGCCTGTATTCTTTGTCTATATTTCTCTAAACATGTCTGCCTGAGTTTATCACTCAGTGATGTATGTACTGTCTCGTTTTTGGTATGAAGAGCTTTTCTCCCCGGGCTTCTGCTGAAAATGGACATATATCCAATCGGACTATCCCGATCAACAAATGTAAAATAAAAATAAAATAAAATAAATAAAACAAAAATAAAGAAAGAGTAAAAGTTGCATGAGATAACTGCAGTACAGGGACATAGGATTAAAGCTTTCAATAAAGTACATGAACGAAAATCAGCTCCTGCAATATTGTCATATACTTACATTAGCATACGATGGACAAACAAAAGTTACATTTAATACAGTAGTAAATATTTGTGAGTAATAAAACTGGGTACTGTCATATACTTACATTAACATACAATGGACAAACAAAAGTTACATTTAATACAGTAGTAAATATTTGTGAGTAATACAACTGGGTACTGTCATATACTTACATTAACATACAATGGATAAACAAAAGTTACATTTAATACAGTAGTAAATATTTGTGAGTAATAAAACTGGGTACTGTCACATACTTACATTAACATACAATGGACAAACAAAAGTTACATTTAATACAGTAGTAAATATTTGTGAGTAATAAAACTGGGTACTGTCACATACTTACATTAACATACAATGGACAAACAAAAGTTACATTTAATACAGTAGTAAATATTTGTGAGTAATACAACTGGGTACTGTCATATACTTACATTAACATACAATGGACAAACAAAAGTTACATTTAATACAGTAGTAAATATTTGTGAGTAATAAAACTGGGTACTGTCACATACTTACATTAACATACAATGGACAAACAAAAGTTACATTTAATACAGTAGTAAATATTTGTGAGTAATAAAACTGGGTACTGTCACATACTTACATTAACATACAATGGGCAAACAAAAGTTACATTTAATACAGTAGTAAATATTTGTGAGTAATAAAACTGGGTACTGTCATATACTTACATTAACATACAATGGACAAACAAAAGTTACATTTAATACAGTAGTAAATATTTGTGAGTAATAAAACTGGGTACTGTCATATACTTACATTAACATACGATGGACAAACAAAAGTTACATTTAATACAGTAGTAAATATTTGTGAGTAATAAAACTGGGTACTGTCACATACTTACATTAACATACAGTATTACCTTCTCATGTGCACATAAAGACATTCTCTAAGGAGTCTTGTAGGGTGTTTCTAGCTCCTTAGTTGCCTCAGCTGCTGTTGGGTGACTGTGCTGTGGCTGATCATTGTTTCTCAGACCACCCATCTTCTTCCCCTTGTCCTTTTGATGTAGCATTTGCAACCATCAAAGTTCAGATAGCCACTTCCTATTTGGCTGAAAGAAAGCCCAAGGTGGGCTAAGGGAAAACCACCTTTGTCTCTCACTGACAAAGAGACTGGTGCAGCGCTGTCACTTGGCTGGGAGAGGAATATGGAAGCTGGTGCCAGTGTGCCTATGGGGCTTGCCAGGATGGGGACCAGTGTTCTTAGTGAGAACAGCTGTCAACCTATCTCTGCCACTATGGACAGAGCTGATCTACTGGTTTTTGATAAAGAAATGATGGCAGCATTCCAGCACCTACTCAGTCCTCAGGCAGGAAAAGTAAAATAATTACTTCTCAGTCTGACAGGATTTTTCAGTCACAAAGTGAAGCTTTATAAGGAGAGGAGTGTATTTCTAAGCATTCTACTCAGTTTGAGCTTTCAGTTCTGAAGAAAGTCTTTCTACAAACGTCCCTATGAAGAAATGTCCTTTTCAGAAAACGTTATCTAATATAACTGAGCTTTTACAATGGGAACTGAATGAAGCCTGTGTCACTCAAAAATGTATTATGATTTAATATAATTGCATATGCCTTAAGAAACTTATATTCCTCCTACTGTGTCTGCTTTAGAGGATGTTTTTTTTCTTACTGCAGTTATAGTTCATAGTTCATAGTTCATAGTTTTGTACTAGGCTAACTGCCCTTGTGGGCCATTTTTGAGCCTAGTCAATCACCCCAGGTGAGAATCAAACCCTTTATCTTGTGTATGTAAGGTAAACACCTTAACCATTATGCCAACCCCCCCCCCCCCGCTTTTTACCAGACAGACAACATTTTCTGCCAAAAAGTATAATAGACTATATAAAGTACCCCAGTCACATAAGCAACTATTTTCTAATCCCAGGGCAGACACAACAGTCATTTTTCTTTTTAAATCTGCTGCTGCCAAACAGATAGCTACTTCTAACCCCATTCCCTCTGATAAAGACAGGAAGGCAATGTATAAAATAGGGAAGAAGACGTTTGCTTTAACATTCAAAATGTTAAACTGTGTCTTTGAGGATATACAGAAGTTGTTACCTAACTTTCAAAAATAATTCTGTAAATACTTCTGTGACAGACATTTCTCAGGTGACTAAGCAATGTCTGAAATGTACTTATGACACCTCTCACTCTTCTTCCAGAGCAGCTATTTCTTGATCATTTTTGAGAAGATTTATTTGGCTTTGGTCTGAAAAGCTTTCCAAGGAAGAAAAGTCTGAGTAAAGTCTGAGATCTTCAGCTCTCCAGCAGATAAAAATTCTCTTTTTGGCCCTTTTGCAGCTGAGGTACTTAAGAAGTGCGAGGAAAAGGGAAAACTGATACAAGGAGAAACACAACTTTTTCAACCCTCCCTTTTTAAACCAATTAGTTTTAACCCCTCCTTACCCCCTTTTTCAACAAATAATTTAAACAGCTTGGGACAGTACTGGGGAGGGGGGCAGTGGAAAGGAACCTCTAAGAAAAAGAGAAAAGCCACAAAAAATCAGGAACGGCTTTCTCAGCCAGCATGACTGTCCACCTGTCCTGGCCTACTATCCCCCACTCTGACATTCTCACCATCTCCCTCACAATTCAAATGCAGTTTTTGGCATTACATAGTCCCAGACATTTGTGTTCTCAGAATGATGCAGTGAGGGTACCCCTGGCATTGGGAATCCCTCCTCAATTCCTGGGTATTGTCTCTTGTCCAATTAATCAGATTTCTCTATTTCCTCCCATTCTGCACAAAATTATCTCCCAAAACCACTGCCCCTCAATCTTTGAGGCAAGAGCTATTATTCAAGGATTACTCTGGTCCCCAAACCAGAAGGATCCTGGACTTTAATACTGGATCTTTCGGCTTTAAACTTCCATATCAAGATTCCCAAGTTCAAGAGGTTATCACTTTAGAATCTTGCACATAGAATCATAAATAGTTACTAGGCTGACCTGGGGGGGGCTTTCTAAGCATAGCAAAGTTTTCCTGAAAGAATATTGATGTCCTGTATCCAAATAGGTCTTGACAGCCAGGCATTTATAAGCTGCCTCTCTCCATAAGGGACATGGATGGCAAGGCCTCTGTAAATTTTCTGCTCCACATACACTAGTCTATGTTGGACTTAAATTGGGTTATAGACAAACGGAGCTTCACATGGATGGAGAGGCAGTCTCTGGGACACGTCTGTCTCTCCATGTAGTGTTTAAGTAACAGACAAAATTCAGGTCCCTACACCTTGGAACCCTATGAAAGGGATTTAAGGCACTCTGCATAAGGCAGATCTGTTACATCTTGCATTCTTTTTTTAAGGAACCTCCAAGGTCACTCTAGTTGCTGTATATGCCTGGTCTGGTACATAGTAAAGGGAGCATTCTACTCTAAAATTGGTGTAATAAGAGCATAGTACAGTGGGATAATCATCTCTTTGGACCTAGATGCCATGCCCTTAATTATAAGTTGCAAGATAAAAGGATTTCCTCATCACTGTGGCAACATGTTGGTCAAAGTTAAGGCTACTGTCTACGTGAGTACCCAGATCCCTGACCACTAGGTCACCTCTCTAATCAGCCATAAACCTTCAGCATTTCTTCCACTTCAGAGAACTAGATGCCAAAAAAGAGTTGGCCCAATACTGAACCCTGGAGGACTCTGCTATTGACTGACCTCTTGGTGGAGGTGGCCTCACCTATTTTGACCTCCTGGGTCCTATCAGTGAGCCAGTTGGCTATCCAGCAGGAGATAATATGGTATATACCTAATTTAGTGAGCTTGTCTATAATGCCTGAGTGGGGTATTATATCAAAAGCCTTGGCCTGATCGAGGTAAGTTGCATATATAGTCTTGCCCTCATCCATTACTTTGGTGACTCTCCCAAAGAAGTCCATCACATTTAATAAGGATGAACTTCCTTTAACAAAGCCGATCTGTGATAGGTCCAGCATTTGCAGGTCACCTTTGTCCTTGATTATAATGTCCATGATGATTCATTCCATGGCTTTACACATGAGGCTAGTCAGATTTATTGACCTGTAGTTACCCGGATCTGTGGTTGGACCTCATTTGTGTAGGGGAATAACTGTAGCCATCTTCCGTTTCTTGGCCCAAAACCTGACTGTAGGCGCCAATTGAAGTGATTCAAGTGGACCAAAGAGGTCATGTTTCATTCTGTTTAGTAAGCATCTTGGGATGTTATCTGGTCCCATCAATGCAGTATTTTTGGCATTCAAAGGTGTATTGATGACCTGTTCCCTAATAATGGTTGGGGGATTGTGGTATATTGTATTTCCTTTAGACTATTGGAGTGGAGAAAGGGGAGACATTTGAGATGAACCCTGTCAACCAAAAGGTTGGCAATGACCTCCAGTTCAGTGTGGGTGATGCCATTTGTAATAAGTTCTGCACATTATTACATATTTCCCTTGAAGTTATAGATATAGTTGTAGAAAGCATTGTGGTTGTCCTTTACCTGAGAATATATTTTTTTCTTCAAATTTAGACTTTCAAGTATTAATTAACCCTCTTAGCTGCCTGTTTAGATTGATCAGGGGGCATTTAGGATATTGGGCTTTGTTCTCCCTATGCTTGGCCAAGATTTTTTTTTTTGTTGTATAACAAATTGATATTGTGATTCCACCAGGGAGGCTTGTCTTTTTGTTTGTCTTATTCCTAACACAAGTGGGCACAGATCACTCTATACAGCTATCAATGGCTGTACAGGGATTTTGTAAATAGCTCAGCATATGCTAGTTATTTACTGGGTTTGGGTGCTTGGAATTTAGCCAAGGTGCCACTAAGTAGAGATGGGTTAGCCTTGCAATAGCTCCTAAAGGTTTTTGGTTTCATTGGGTCCCCAGGTTTAATTTTTATTTTAAGCAATACTGCCTTAAGGGCAGATCTGAAGAGTGAGGACATTACATTGGGTGAGGAATATCACACTCCTGTATGTTTGCGAGTACAAGATTCCAGGATGTTGGTATTAATGAATTTTAGGAATTACTGGGCTTGTGCATTAGAAGTGGTGTAGGATTCCCAATCTAAAGAGGGTCAGTTGAGATCCCCCATGAAGAGAGCATTGGACTGAATGGTGAGGGACTGTAGTATGTTGAGACAGGTAGCATGTGTTTCCTGGGACATGGAGGGGGACCTATAGGTTGCAAGGATATGGTATGAGACCTTGTTTATGGTTAGTTGCACATGTATGGTCATACACTTTAACTAGTCTGGCTATGAGGCTGTTTTTAATATAGACTGAGACTCCTCCACCTTTAGTTCCTTCTGTGCAATAATTGGTCAAAAGGTGTGAAAGGCATAATAACCTTGCACTGCCAGGGTACTCTCCACAACTTTAAGCCATGTCTCCATTACTACACAGATGTCTACACTCTCCAGGGAGACAAAGACCTGCAGGGAGTGGAGTTTCTTGTTAAGACTTCTAGCATTGAGCAGTACTGCCATCAGATATTCCTTCACAGGTTCAGTTAAGTCGGGAGGTTTATCAGTTTAACATTGCCTAAAAAAGGCACTGGGAGGGTGGAAAATTTCTTTGCTAATATTCAAAAGCCTAGAGGAGATAAGTGTAGACCATCCTTGGCAAAGCAGTGTGGTCTGACAACTATGTCCTCTCAGGCCATCAAATTTTGTACCCCCCTGGGCTGACACCAGAAGCTAATCCAAATGTAAAAATCAATGATTTTCTGTTGGTAACATGGCATCATCCTTGGAGAAGGTAGTGTGCTGCTCAGTGCTAGGCTCATACCCGCCTGAGACACATAATCAGCGAGCTTGACCATGTCTCAGTTCATATAGTCAAAGGAGGTACGTCTCAGGTCATTAACACCCACTTGGACTATGACAAAGTCATACTGGTACTTGTGGTTTAATGACCTAATTACCTGTGTGACTTAACAGAGCCTAGCCCCGGAAAGGCAGCTAACCCTGACTCCCTTATTACTCAGTCTAGTGAGGGGGACATTGTTGTCCATCACTATAGAATCGTCAGTGACTGGGAACTGGGAAATCTGGCTGTACACTTGTTTGCCTTAAGGGCTTAGTAGTAGAGGTATTGTATAGAGTGTTACTATGTGTAGCTGTGGGGGTGTTTTAAATGAGTGTTTACAAGATGGCTGAGGACCCTTTTATTGATTGTGTTGTGCAGGAGGTCTTAGTGTTTTAGGAAGGTTACCTGTAAGTGCCTCAGCATAAGGACTTTTATGTGTAGGGTTATTACCCTGTACAGAAGGCGTGGTGAAAGTGTCACTGACAACCTGCACAGGATTAGTTTTGGTTGTACGAGCACGTTTTGCTAACAGTGTTTAGGTGTATTTACACATCTTGCATACTTTATCTATTTTATTAAGAATAAGAGGGTTGTTAATGTACATGAGACAGTTGCTACAATGCCTCAGAATACCCATCTCAACCAAACTAGCCACAGAAAGAGTCAGAAAGTGCATATCCATGGCTTCTGATCTACTAAATATTGAATAGGTCAATAACATAAGGAACCTGATGAACAATGCTCAGCTATGCTTAAACTCGGTGTTGTACTAGTTTAAAAAATCTGGTTAGAC
Organism: Protopterus annectens; assembly: GCF_019279795.1. Taxonomy (NCBI): domain Eukaryota; kingdom Metazoa; phylum Chordata; order Ceratodontiformes; family Protopteridae; genus Protopterus; species Protopterus annectens. Next base: position 1,131,595,462 of record NC_056733.1, read on the forward strand.
ATTAAGGGTGTTTTAAGGGAAGCATGCACTCTGAGAGATAAGTGTCTACATAGATTACAAGGGGGAATTACACTCTAAGATATCTATGCTACATGGAGAGCAGCAGCTCTAATTACTGACTGTAAAAGAGGTCATAAAGTGCAGATATTCAACAAAATAATACTCAAGTAATGTAACTGTGACAAAAACAATGTGAAAAACAAGTGCCAAAACAGTGGATATGATATTGTAAGTGTGCCACCCCAACACTGGCCCAGTATCCAAGGACCCTCAATCTACACCACTGGCAACAGTGAGGGACGTACACCCTGGGAGCATGACAAGTACACACACAGTAAAGTGCAATTTCCCTTAGGTGCTTACAGAGTCCACAGCCAGTCTGGGGCTGGTTTCTACCTCTTTCTCCAGATCTCCAATAAGACTCCCCACTGGCACAGCTATAGAGTTGAGATCTCAGCTGAGTGGTCAAGCCAAGGCCTCCAGCACCCACTGTGTCCAACCAGTGCTTTGTGTCCCTGCCCAAGTAGCTGACACATACACACTTTGAGGTTTGATTTACACACACACACACACACACACACACACACACACACACACACACACACACACCTGGGAAAGGTTGGCACAGGTTTACTAGCTATGCCCTCTTCTGCCCAGACTACAATAAGGTAAAGTTTTCACTGCCACCAGCCGCTACTTATCAGCTACTTGAAGGCCCTTAGCAAAGAATGTCTACTCTTACTGTATAATGTTACTATTAATTGAAATGGTAGTTTGACCAAGAACAAGGCAATTAGGAGTGGCCTGCACAGTGTCACCAAATAGATATGCAAGTACTTTAAGAGCTTAAATATCTCTAGACAGACCAGCCACAATTGAAAGGTTTAAATATATTTAATAATAAATAATAAAAGAACAAGAAAGTACTCAGCAAACAATCACAGTTACTTCAGAGTTCAAAATCACAGGAAATATTTAAAACAACATTGCAGGACAGTCTCAGATAAATACAGAAAACATCTAAGCTATAGTTCACTATATTCCTGTCTGAATCTAAGAGAAATTGCTGTACCCTAGTTAACTAACTTACAGAACAAGGCAAGACAGATGTGGTAAGTGGATATTTTTGTCAGGTCAAAGACAAATACAGAATGCACTGTCTCTCTCTTAAAGAGTTCTTAAATTAATATCTCAAATATTGTTGCTGGGATACTTGCAGGATGACATCACTTTTGTCATCTGACTATCCCAGGTGAAAACCCACATTGCTAGAAACTACCAGCATTTAGCATCTCCCTGTGAAAACACATAAGGAATGAGGATTACTATTTCTCAGCTCATCCTACTAATTAGCTGGATTTTATTCACTGATTGCAAAATAATTCTTTTCTAACTGACCATAGCAATGACCTCTTAAAACTCAAAAAAGAACAAAAAACTAAAATAAAACAAAATGCTATATGAGAGTAAAGATAAAAACTGGAAGTAACCAAACCTTAAATAAATAACTCCAATCCAAAATTAAAGGCAGACAGACATCAGCAATAGTCAAATGCACAAAGAGATTAACAATAGTCAGGCAGAGAACAGCAAATCAAACAGCACTGCACCTAAATAAAGATGCCACTAAATACTTGTACTTAAATGAGGAAAATTTTTTGATCCCAATCTTTGCTTTCCTTATGTAGCTTGACCTATAGCAGACTACAAGGCATATTTATTTTCTTGTATTTTGGAAGATTTTCTAACTTTGCAGACTCTTTTTTGCAGCTGTCAAAAACCTCTAAAAACTGTCCAGGATTTTTTACTCAGTCTGAGATTTTAAATCAACTGGCAGAAGTCTTTTCTCATCCCTTCACACAAAAAATGGTATTGCATGGATGTTTGTTGGGCTGTACCAAGTGAAAAGTTTTTCTCCCTCCAGACAAAGTATGTTCTAGCAGTTCTTCATGAGATATTCCAGCCAAAACCAAGCATCTGCAGGGGAGTTTCCTTGGATTATGGGATACATGGCATTGATGATTAACATCCTTGGATTAATGGGTACATGACATTGATGATTATCATGTTTACCCTTTGTCAGACTACATAAAGAAGATACAGTGGTACCTCAGATCGGTCTGGACAGACATCTACACCCTTTGACCTTTCAGATTCCATTTCTGGGATTTGGGAAGAAAGAGGAATTGGATTGTGGATAGATGATAGTTTGCAACCCAGATTTTCCATTTTGTCTTCTGTCCCCACTCTAGTCAGTCACCACAGAAGCTTTAGATCTGGTATATGGAGTGGTTTCAAAAGGGGTAGAAGTATTAGCTCCATAGCATCCTGTAGAAGATAAAAGTAAATACATGTCAGGGAGATACTGGTTATTATAAATGTTTTGAAGGCTCTAAATCCTCTGGTCTTCAGAACCTTTACTAGTGTACAAAGACAACACCACAGTGATGTGATACATAAATTGACAAGGGGATACCACATGCTACCCCCTTTGCAGACTGGCTATGATGGCCTAGAAGTAAACAGTGCAACTCATTCTGACTCGTCATGCATCAGACATTCCAGCAGAGCAAAACTTTATTGCAGACAAGCCCAGCAGGACCAGGATAAACCCTGACATATGAAAACTTCATCATGGTGTCTTCTAAGAATTGATCCACCTGTGGGGAAAATTTCAAATAGATCTGCTTATGCCTCCATTAAGAACAGAGAAGTAAATAAATTCTCCCCCAGGACTCCTTATAGGCAGGCCAGAAAGAAAAATGCCTTTCCATTCTTATGGATAGAAATGTTCCTCTATGTCTTTCCACTGATTGCAACTTATCTTCTAACAATCTAAAAGGACTACATAAAAATTGTAGTACTGACCCCTTTTTGTCAAACCAACAGTGGTTCTCCCTTCTTTTCAATCTGGCCGAGGGTAATTACACAAACTAGGTATACCAAAGAAACTCCAGTTAAATCCACAAGGCACACTGGAACACTGGAACAAGTTTGACTTCAGTTCTGCTCTTGCCTAGAGTTCCTTTGGAGATTTCTTGGTGTGTGTTCCAGTGTGCCTTGTGGATTTAACAAGGGTAATTACCACAAGCTTCCCCACAGACTGGCTTTACTCACACAAGACATGGTAAGTTTGATACACAAAGTTTGCAAGCTAAAAAAGCAACAAAACCACAAACTGAAGAAAAAGCCACAAAAGCTCAATGGCTTGCAAACCATGGTCTGCTGAGAACAAGATGCAAATCTCCAAAAAATGCTGTATTATAGCTAGAACCATTAAGCAATGTGTCAGAACAGAGACAGCGTCACCTTAAAGGCAGACTTCCATTATCTTCTTAAAACCTTTAATTTTAACAGACTGGAAATGGAAATACATTCATTAATACTTGGTCAAATATCAGCTTGAAATACCAGCTGCCAAAATACTTCTTTTCTTTCAAGAAATAAGTGCCATGGGCCTCCTCTAGCCCCTTGGTGGATCTGCTCAAGAACCACAAAAGAAAAATAATAGTCATGGAATTTTGACACTTTGGCTGATGAAGTGATGTCTTGCATAAATTTTTGGACATACTTCCTTGGATTTATCTGATGAAGTTTTGTGGTGAAACAAAACAAAAGCGCTTATCTTATTTTAAACAATAATTTTTATTAAATATGTTTTTAATGGTTCTATCTATTATACAGCATTTTTTTGAGATTTGCATCCTATTGTTCTGAACAGACCAAGGTTTGCAAACCGTTGAGCTTTTGTGGCTTTTACTTCAGTTTGTCAGTTTGATACACCCCAGTCTGAAAATGCTTCAACTAGCAACCTGAATGGCACAATATCAGTCCCTTTTAGCATCTTTTTTCTGAGCTTGCACAGCAGGTACTCAAGGAGGCAAGAAAACCAGCTACTAGAAAATCATATATGCGTAAGTGGAAAATATTTTCTAGTCAGTGTCACTCTGAGAATCAAGACCCTCAGCTGGCCCAGATGCCTCTGGTTCTTGATTATTTTCACGAGTTACTGTCCGATGGTTTGTTGTACTCTTCTATAAAGGTACATTTGCTAGTCATTTCAGCTTGTTTGCCCATGTGTCCCCCCTTTTCAGCATTGCTGAAGAAAAATTATTTTTTGAAAGGGTTCTTGCATAGCTTCTTGCCTAGAAAACAGGTGGTACCTCCTTGGAATCTCAGTTTTGTGCTTGTAAAGCTTATTTAGTTTCCATTTAAACCAGCTCATCCAGTCGATTTGAAGTTTTAACATGGAAAACTGATTTTCTCATCGCTCTGACATCTGCTGGGAGGGTATCTGAGTTACAAGCACTTATGGTAAGTCAGTCCTATCTTATTTTTACAATGACAGGGTTTCATTTAGACCAAAGCCTACCTTTATGCCTAACACAGTTTTAGAGTTTACTTTAAGTATTAAACTCCCAGTTTTCTTTCCTGAACCTTAGAACAAGGAAGAAATGTTACCTCACTACCTTATGTAGACATATAGCTCAGATACTACAGAGACAAAACTCAACCTTTCAGAAAAGCTGACAGGAACTAAAAGGAAAGGCCGGCCATTATCAACATTAACTGTTTTTTCATTGTTGCCTAATGCTATTAATTTCTGTTACCTCACCACAACAAACCACTTGCAAGTAGAGTTACAGCTCATTCAAGAAGGGCATTGGCTTCTCCTGGGGCTTTCTCGAAAGGGGTAGACTGTAAAAGTATTCTAGAGGCAGCAACTTGTCCCTCAGTACATACCTTTACAAAGCATTACAGTTTGCATTTCTTTTCCTGATGCAGGACTGGCTTTGATAGAACCATTTCGCAGGGGCTTCTGGAGTCATAGATACTGGCTTTCTCCCTATTTTACTATGCCTGTGCTACAGTAATCTACCCACATAGCTTAGGCTACTGCAACTGTGATTCATTTTAGAACATAGTACAGTTGTGCAAGCCATGCCCGCCTCCTGCCCATTTTTCCTATTGTTCTTCTCTATAAATTGCCACAGTGTTGTTCATTTCACCCTTTTGCATATAGTTATAAGGATAATTATATTTGTTTTCTAGCACACGTATTCAGGGCTTTTGCTTGTTTCCTAAGCAAAACATGCTGTGAAGCGTTTGCCACTCCTACTTTTTACATGGTGCGTTCTGTATATTTCTGTCAGGGGAATGCCTGGAAGTTTAAGAACCAAAGGAACTTCACTTGTCTTCTCAAGAAAAAGCATTTTATTCCAAAACTGATTAAAGTCCATTTGTTGCTGTGGGATAAAAGCACTCAACTGTTTTGGGAATATAAAAGATTTTATTGTAAAGACAAGTGGAGAAGTTCCTTCAGTACCTTCACTGTGAATTTTATGCTTCTTTGTTGGTGCCTGAAAGTTGCTCAAAGCATTTAAAGCTGGCCAATACAGATGTGGTAAATCTACATAGCTTAGGCTACTGCAACGGTGATCCATTAGAGCATCTACTGCTATGGTAAGTTTACTTACAGAACTGTACTTTACCTCTTTTTCCATCACTAATTTTCAGTTAGAAGAGCTGGGTTTGGAGGGAGGTGATTATATTTCAGGAGTTTCTTGTCTACTTGAAGATTGTGAGGAAAGTGTTGCTTCAGATTTCCCTCCTGAAGATGTATCTTTATATTTTTTTTTTTTCAGTGGGAATATAATGAAATTCCTATCTCTCAACACATTTATTATGATTTGTTACAATTAGATATACTTTTGTCTTCTTTTTCCAGTTTTGTTAAAAGAATCCGTATTAAACATACATACATACCAAACATTAAAATTATAGCAAAGAAATGATAAATAAATGAAACCAAGGAGAGAAAGTGAATAGATAAGAGAAAAATTAAAAAAAGAATCCAGACTAAGAAAGAAAAAAAAAGCATTTTCTTAATCATATGTATTCATATGTTTACTCAGACATTTTATGGGCATTGACATAATTCATATAATATGATCTGCAATCTGTCAGTAATAATGTAGGTAATAATGCTACTAAAATAAATCTTTTAGTAGCCAAATGTATCTTGATTAAAAGTATTTTTGGAACTTTTCCCAATATATCCAACAAGAAAATCTGAGGACATAAGAGAATACCCATACCTAATAAAAATGTAATATATTTATGACTACATTCCAAACATTCATATACCTAAGAAGAGGTCCACTAACAGTGCCATAGATTTGATCCCTGAAACCCGCAGTGTCAATAACAATCATTCAAGTTCACATGCACTTGAAATAATCTGTGTGGAGTATAGTATACGCCATTGAAAATCTTATATTGTACGGATGCATTTCACACTGATTTATATAATGCAACTGATTTCTTTATATTATTTTTCCAAGAACTGTTCTCAAAGCAAGTCTGAACGTTTTCTTCCCATATGAGTTTCCCCTGGAAAGAAAAAAGTTGGGTTCAAGGATAAGGGTATTTTATATGTGGTTTTGTTTTTTTTCCACAAGGGAGTATCTTTATTCTCAATAAAACATTTTTTTTTTCTTCAAAAAAGTAAAACTTTTTTATATAGAGCAATGATATTATGGTGAGTCACAACCTTATATTTTACATATTCAGACCATGTTCTAGAATCAGCGCTTTCTATGTAGTACAGAAATGTATAAATATCAGGCACTGACAGGCAACATTGATCGATAACTGTAATGACTACTATCCATGGTATCTGAGGTGAAACACCAGTATAACAAATTAATAATAACTTTTTTCACTTTGTTGTACAAACTATAGTGTGATAATGCAAGTTCAGTATAGAAATGGGTCTATAATGTTCTGGCAAAGTGCCATCTTTTCCCTCTTTTTTTAATCAAAGTTATTTTCACTTCCTGCATAGATGGGAATATTATCCAGTTAGGAATAGTGATGAAGCAAAGTAACTGATGCAGCAAGAGAGCTAACTCATCTTTAAAATTTTATTTTATTTATTTATTTTCATTTGTTAACCAGGAAAGTCCACTGGACACATGTTCTTTTTCAGTGGAGGCCCAAGGAGAAAAGCTCCACAACTAAACAACAGTAAGAATGACTACAGTAGATAATATATAAGAACAGCTATGAAAAACACAATGTATAAGACATAATATATATATAAATAAGTTGACATTAACAGAGTAAGAAAACATAATTAAGTCGATACATACAAAACTTGGTTTGCCCTTTTTGCTGGTATTTACTAAGCTAAGCTAAAACTAACTAAACGTTAAATACAGTTTGGCCATGAACCCATCATAGCCAAGTTCCTTGTTCTTTTTTTGTTTTGTTTTTTTTGCATGGAAATACTTTCCTTCATACCTCCCACCATGATTTCAAAGTCTCTAAAACTAAACGTAGAAGTATTGTTTAACCAATCATGTATTATTTTGCATCAATAGTCCATTCCATATTATAAATGTGCTCAAAATAATTTATTAGTATCACTGCTATTTCGTCATCTGATGTGCAGGACTCTTGTTTTTATCTAACAATATCAAAATATTATTTCTAGAATTATTTTCCTACATGTCACTACTTTCCCCTCCTTTCTCTTCACATAAACAACTCTGCTAGGAGCTCTGTCTTCCTAATAATACTTGTGTATTGCTTTCAGATTTGGTTTTGTCATTAAAAGCTGCCTTCCATAAAGGAATGTATTTGTCATAATTTACTGATATCAGCTTAACAAATACCAGCAACATTTTATTAATTTGATGTCACAGCATATAGAGTGCATTTCTCACTTATATGAAATATTACAACCTTACTATATATGGATGCATTGAAGGCATCACACTTCATTCTAAATGGAGTTATCTCTAATATACTTACAAATCAATTATACCATTCCTAATTCCATTATAGAAACTTATAGATCTAAACCATTCAACATATATTTCTCTTATATTGTCTTTTACCATCGTAAGCAGAAATACTACATCTGATAACCATATGATCAGTAAGAGAACCTGAAATTTGTTTCTGTCATGTAAACTTTATTGAGTTAACTAAGTTTGTGACAACTTATTATAACTGACATGGTATGCATTCTTACTGGGCAAAAGGATCTTTCTAATGCTGAATCTAAAAGACCATTCCAGTCTCCCCCAGTAACAACAGAAGCCTTGCCTAACTTCTGTAATATTTTGCTAGTGTTATCTAAAAAGGTCTAATAGTAAAAAAAAGGGTCATATACCAAACCAATTGATAAATATTGTGCACTACATTAATAAAATAACTACAGCTTGGCCTGTTAGGTAGTATTGTTCATTTTGTATACCTAACACAGGTATACTTAATCAGAATCATAACACCTACAGATGTAGATGTGCCAAAATTTGTATGCACAGCTTTAATCATGTTTTTCATGAAAAAAAAATGTACTCTGTTCATCACTAATAAACATTTTTGAAGCATAATCTCTTCAGAACAAGTTTCTATGAATTCTTGTTTTAATTTTAAGAAAATTTGATCACCATTAATATTTAAAGACAATACATCAAAAATGCATAACTTTTGTTACATTAAGGGTACATACCTTTACACTTCCCATGAAGCATATTTGGATCTGAAAGAAAGAAAATAGTCCACTTAATGACACCCATATTGAAAACACTGAATGCAGAGATTATTTTTCTCATGGCTTGTAGTTTACCTGATAGTCAGCCTCCAGTTTCTAAGAAGTCTGACAGGTTCTGCAGGATAGAACAGGCACATACATATTTGTTTTCTAACCCTAGCAGACCCTGCAGCGATTTCTCCTGTCCAGAACTTCTTCTGATAGACACATTACTCAGTTAATCCCATTCCTTCTGACAAACATTTTGACAGATTATGGAATAAAGTATATTTATCTGCCACTTTAACATTCTGAATTTTAAATTTTTAAACTCATATGTTAAATTTTTTACTCCTGTCTTTGAGAACATGCAAAAGTTAAAGTTTAGCCTTCCCTCTTGTGAGGTGAAAAATTCTCTGAATGCATTTTTAGTGTTTGCCCCTCATGTAATTAAACATGTTTTAAACTGTTCTTACGATGCTGCTGATACTAACTGCTGCTTCTGAGTTAGTCATGAGAAGACTGGCTAAACTTCATTCTCAGAATTGTCTTGAATTTGTAAAAACTGAAATTTTAAATTCTCCCTTGAACAGAGAAGTTCTGTTTGGCCTATCTGCAGTTAAGAAGTGTGATGAGAAGTGAAAGCTGATTCAAGAGGTCACTCAGACCTTTAAATCCTATGTTAACTCAAATAAAAATAAAAAAAAAAATTCCCTTCCACCTCAACTACATTTTCCAAAAATCATTTCAAGCAGTAAGGTGCCTCCAATCAGCATTTTAAAAAGCAATAACATGGAGGCTTCAAAATGAAAGGGAAAGCTACTCAAAATAAAGATAGTCCACTAAGTCAGAATGACTACTTGCCTCTTCATCAGAGGTACTCTTGGTAATTGGAGTCCCTTCCTTCTTTCCAGGGGATTCCTCTTTTTCCCAGTAAACCAGGTCTCCCTGTTTTCTCCAGTTCTGCATCAGATGATGTCTTTCTTATGATTACTGCTGCAGTATTACTAACACATGAAATATCCTGCCAGGGATAGCCATGCATCCGGCCAGGATACTAAAGCTTAGGCATCTTCCTCTCATGATGACCAAAGTACGCCAAGGTTCTGTGGTGCATAAGGAAAGTATAGGTGCAAAGTATCTCAAAACTTTCTTGCTGCCAGCCAGAGCACTGTACCTGCATTTCTCTGTCAGTCTGTCAGACATATGACCATTGCCAATTTCCTTTGCCTAGAATAGATATCCTTGTTGGGGAAACGTCCTCTTGTTCATATTTTTGACTAAAATTAAACCTTTTCCATATCAACTAAGATGGGAAAATGTGACATTGGGAAGCAAATACCTTATATAGGGACAACCTTACTAAATGCCTTTTTTGCCAAGGAGCCGTTCCCAATTATAGTAATTGTTATATTTGCCAGTCCCTTGTCCCTAAAACCATCAGGAGTTATTTGTTTTCCCCTAACATTTATCTTGAAAAAAAAAGACTCAAGGAGTTTGCACATGTTAAAATGGATACCGATGCTTCCTACTCGGATATCTCACATAAGCCTAAAAAGAAGCTTAAGAAGACCAAATCTGATACGTCAGCTGTTGGCTCAGATCCAGACATCTCTGCTGTGTCTCTTGATGAGCCCTTGGACTCTCTGGATATATTGGCTGCTCTGTCTGTCATTAGGCTGAAAAGGCACTGCCCCTAAGCACGTCCACATCTCCTGTTCAGACAGCTGCCTCTACCATGAAGGGGGAAGCAAGGCTAATTATTTCAGAGGGACCTGACAGCATTCTTCAGATTCTCTTCAGAGAAGAATTATCAGGGTCCATCATTGAGGTACACTAGGAGTCAGTGCTTCCTCAGTCCATGCATGCCCCTCTTCCCTCTAAGAAACAACAAGAGAATAAACATAGCTCTCCTTCCCCTCCCCCCCTCTGTCAGGGATCCTCAGAAGGAGTGGTATGAAGTCCCTCACTTCCATGACCATGAAATCAGATTGGTCATTGTCATGCTCTTATGTGTTTTTTCTGAGGGATCTGGATAAGAAGAGATATAGAGATACTTCTTCAGAGGAGGAAGATTCAGATTCTGAGGGGGATTCTGTTTCTCATCTTGTACAAACTAATAAGACAAAGAGACTCAGGTGTTTGTTTAAGTAGTTTATTGCATATAAACACATCAGAATGAATGGCAGGAACATTAAACTTAAATGAACTATCTAACATGACTGACTATTACATGCATGCTCTCACTCTGGCTGCTCACTCAAAATGGCAGTCTCGCTAGCAGATGCACAGTACTTATATGCACATGCCCACTGACTGGAATGCTTCTTAAAGGTATATCACACACCCTGATCTACATCTTCTCTCCTCACTGAGCTGTCTCATATAAGCAATGACATTTCAATAGGCATGCAATTATAAAGACAATAATAAACAAAACGACAGTCATGTCCAGGTTGCCGTGTACCTGGAACTAGGTCTAGAAATACGACCTGATCTCATAATGTAATGGCTAGGACTGGGTTTAGCAACAGGGACAGTTACTGGGGAATGTTCTGCTTGAGGACTCTCAGGGATTTTCTCAGGAACAGGGATTGCTTGACGGAATGTCTTCTGGAACAGGAACACTGGACAAATCACTCTAAAAATTAAAGTCTTTGTCACAGGCAACATGCTGTAACACTGGTTTGGACACTGGTAATAAATGTTTCCTATTTTGCCTGAATTCTATTCCTTGTGATTCCATGATGTATGATCTCAGCTCTTGACACAAACTTTTCACAAATCTAATGCAATCAAAACCTTTTGACATGTGCACTCTCACTATCTCTCCTTCTTTCAATGGACTGAGTGGTTTGCTGGTCTTTTCATAGTAGGACTTCTGGGACAAACACTTTTTTAACAGTTGCGCTTTCACTGCTTTGTTATTTTTAGCACACAAAGCCAATAAATTGCTGCTGATTGGTAACGTGGTTCTGGTTTGTTTCAACATAAGTCTCCAAGCAGGTGAGCCAAGATGATTATCACAAGGAATGTTTCAGAGATTTAACAAGTTTAGAAAAGTATCAGTATTGTTGCATTTGGGTTTCTCTAACAACTGTTTTGCACTTTGAACTGCAAGTTCAGCCAAGCTGTTTGACTGTGGGTACTCAGGACTACTCGTAAAATGAACAAAGTCTCATGCTTCTGCAAATCTCTTGAACTGCTGCCTTGTACATTGTGCACCATTGTCAGAAATAACTGCAGACTACCATGGACTGAAAAGTGTCCCTTCAACTTAGTAATGACACTATTGGAAGTTAGGTTAGGAAGTAGGTCAATCTCGAACCAATATGAATAAGAGTCGACCAACACCAAGTAATGTTGACCATTCCACTGGAATATATCTGCGGCTACTGTCGACCAAGGTAGTTCAGGAATCTGGCTTAACTTGAAGTTGTTCTTTTTGTTGACTCAGCTTTGTACTATTACAAACTGAACAAAATGAAAGTACTTTCTTGATGTCTTTTGACATAGCCGGCCAAATACTAGTCCTTTCACCCTTCCATTGGTAGAATCAGTACCTGGGTAGCCATGACGCAAGACCTTAATGTACTTTTGTTATAAGGAGTTTGAAACAATCACTTTAGGACCTTTCATGATGATACCATTGTCTGACAAAATCTCATCTCTGTAGGGGAAATATTGCTGCACTTCTATTGGTAAACAATATTGCTTTGAAGGCCATCCTCGACTGATAAAGTGGTTGAGGTTCTGGAGAATTGGATCTGAAGCTGTGTGAGTTCTGAGCTCAGATGTGTGGAAGAAACGTTTCTCACTTCCATGACCTTGAAATCAGACTGGTCATTGTCATGCTCTTATGTGTCTTTTCTGAGGGATCTGGATAAGGTATCAGCAAGATAAAGAAGTTTGCCTTTTTTGCAAACAAGATTGAAATTGTACTTTTGCAATTTGAGCATCATATGTTACAATCTGGCAGGAGCTGTATACATTGGTTTTCAGAAAATAGTAACTAGAGCTTGGTGGTCAGTTTCTATCTGGATAGGTCGACCATAAATATACTCATAGAACTTCAAACATGTAAACACAATTGTGGAAAGCTCTTTCTCAATCTGGACATACTGCATCTTGGTTTGGGTAAGATTTCTCAATGCATAGGTTACTAGTCTACCCTCTTAAAGAATAACTGCACCTAGACCAAACTTTAGAAGCATCACAAGAAAGAATAACTGGTTTGTGAACATCATAATAGCGTAGACTTGGTAGACTGGCAATTTTCTGTTTTAGGATATCAAATACTCTTTGGTGTTGCTCCGACCATGACAAGATTATATCTTTGCATGTCAGCTCTCTTAGCAGTGGTGAAAGTTGGCTTAAATCTGGAATGAACTTGCCTAGATAGTTGACCATGCCAAGAAAACGTTGTAGGGCCTGAACATTGTCTGGAGCTGGTATCTCAAGAATTGCTGTTTGCTTGGAAGGATCTTGTCGTAAGCCTGAACTAGTAAACAAATGACCAACATAAGTAGCTTCTAGTAGTCTGAACTTACAATTCTGAGGACTCAGCTTAAGATTCACTGCACAAACTCTTTCCAGAACTTTCTTGAGGTTTCTATCATGCTCAACTTCACCATTGCCTCCCTCAAAAATATCATCTACTATTATAGTGCATGGATATCCACAAAAATGTGTTTCATCGCACTCTGAAAGACTTCACTGACATAATTTATTCCAAATGGCATTCTCAGAAATCTGTACCTCCCAAATGGTGTACCATATGTGGTTAGCAATGAGGATTTTCGATCAAGCAAAATTTGCAAAAATGAATTCTTTGCATCTAAGATAGAAAAAACAGTGTCATTTGGCATGAGGTTAGCAACTTCCTCAACTGTGTGCATAGGATGATGAGGACTTTTTAATACTTTGTTCAAATCTATTGGATCAATACAAATTCTCGTAGCGTCTGAGCTTTTCTTATGAGCTACTACCATGGAGGATACTCATTCAGTTGGTTCTTCTGCTGGACAGATTACATACTCCTAGCAGCACCATTTTGTCTAGCTCAGCTTTGACTCTGTTCTCCATAGCTAATAGAACTTTCTGTGCTGGTCTGATAACTGGGCTGACCTATGGGTCTAATTTTATGGAGTACACAACTGGTAGTTTGCCTAATTTGTCTGTGAAAATATCAGCATGCTCAGAAAAAATAGTTTGAGCTGTTGTCATTCAAGCTTACATGGTGGGCTTCTTTATTAAATGAAAGCAGTAACATTTTCAAACTGTCTTTGAGACCTAATAATGACTGCACATGTCTCTTGAGTTTACCTTTAAAAGGTTGAAAATCAACCTGTCGAACGGCCCTTTGTGCAAACCGAAATGAAAAAAACGTCATTCTGAATGGCACAGAAGTTTGAAACTCAGCAAATCGAACAGCAGATTCACTGAGTTTCGAACTACAACTCTGAACACACAATTTTATGCAGGGGGGGGCAAGCCCCCCTGCACCCCCACACCCTCTACTTTAAAATTCTAACTCCGAGGATGCACTACAGTGGGGAAGGGATCCATTTCCCGATCCCCACTATAGTGCACTCCACACCCACAATGCCAAATCTGCAATGAGCGAATGTCAGTGTGCATTCACTCATTGCACATTCTATGCATTTTTTTCAGCTAACTGTGATCTTGAAAATGTCCTTTCATGAAACTGTCTTTCAACAAGTTGCATTTCAACTTTTCAAAGGTAAACCGTCTCTTGACTACATAAAACTGCAAGTCATAGCTGTTCCCAGCAGAGTAATATGAAAGCACTACTGAGCCTTCAGTTTGAATCTCCTCACCACCATAAGCAACAAGCTTCACACACTTTGCCAAATCAAGTTTCTGCTGACATAACATTGCATTTTGAGCCAGTATCTACTTAGAGCTCTACAGGACTCCCATTAATCTGAATGATGCAAAAGATTTCATTCTTTGCCTACAAATCAACTGCATTGACTGTTTCACCAAGCACAGACACACCATCAACATAAAAATTGGGGTTGCAGCTTTCTAATTGATCAACTTGTCTCTCTGTATGCCCTTTTTAAATAAAGAATGTGCTTTATTTGATTTACAAAATCTTAATTATTCCACATATTGCAATAAGGGCATTGCTGACCAAAATCTAAGCACTTTTCTTGTTTGGTTCATGATTAACACCACAATTACAACAGCTGACTATGAGGCTTGCTATAGGTTTTGTTGAGTCACCCCTGTGCTCTGCTGTGTGTACCTTGGGCCTTACTGAAGTTGCTCTGGGATTTGGTGAAGTTGCCCAGGGCTTTGTTGAAGCGGCCATGCCCTTAGGCTTGTATCTGTTAATCTCATGCTACATTCACTGTGGAAGGTACTGGAAAGCTTGCTTTCTCATTTGTAAGCATACTTGTGTGCCTTTCTGTAAGCTCATATATCTGACAAATCTCAATGGCCTTGTTTAATGTTAAATCACTGTCTCAAAGCAAAATCATTCTCACTGTGTCATTACTAATAACACACACATGCCTGTATTTTATCATCTCTGTATTTTATCAACTCATCCCTTAAATCACCAAATCTGCACATTTTAGCATTATTTCTCAAGCCAGTTATATATGCTGCAAAAGTTTCACAAGACTTTTGATCTCTTTTGTAAAATAAGTGTCTTTCCATTGTAATATTAATTTGGGGGTTACATACCTCTCTAAATTTATGTTTCAAGCACTCTGGATCTTCCCGCGTTTCAGCCTGTACCACAATATGGTGGTCTTCCCCTCCCCTGCAAACACAGAAGATGCATACACAAATGAACGCTCTCTTTCAATGGCTTCTGAACCAGCTAAATTAAGCAGAATAAGTGCCTTTGTACATGTGTCTTTGTCAGAAAAAGCAGACTGTATGAAAATATCTTATTCCTGCTCAAACACTCTCCAGTTTTCTGCAATATTATCAAACACAAGTGGTGCGGGTCTGCAAAATCCTTTTGCCATGCCCACAGATTATAGTAAAACATAATGCAATCTTGACCCTTGTAATTATGTATGAACATACACACACCAGGTACTTGTAATAATATTCAAAAGTACAACAAACTCTTCAAAAGGCTGTACTTTGCGAAGTATTCCTTGAAATGGCATTACTTTGTGAGATGCCTGTACTTTAATACCGCACACACTTACCCACAATTTGCACACTTTGGATATTTCAAATAGCTTTAGTTAATGAGAAAAAGTAGTACATTGTGAAACAATATGGTAATTTTCCCTTTTTTATACATTTTATGCAATTCAGATATTGTTTCAAATGTTTTTGTAATTATTTTGAATATTTTTATCAGTATGTTACAGGTTCGGACATTTCATTTAATAAGAACTTTGGAGTGTTCTGAGTGCTTCATTTTATATTCATAGAGATAAAAATAATTTAAGCAATTTTTAGTACCTGAAATTTGTTTCTCACCTGTTTGCAAGTCGTCTGAGCAGTAGGGATGATCCACTCATGTATATTCCTCCTTTTCTAACTGGTTGTCTCATGGCTGTAACTCTGGATCCCATTCTGACACCATGTCTCTTGTCGTGTACATACTAATAAGACAAAGAGGCTTGAGTGTTTGTTTAAGTAGTTTATTGTATACAAACACATGAGGATGGATGGCAGGAACATTAAACTTAAGTGAACTATCTACATACATGCATGGTTTCACTCTGGCTGTTCACTCAAAATGGCACTCTTGCTTGCACATGCTCAGTACTTATATGCATGTGCCCACTGACTGGAATGCTTCTTAAAGGTATATCACACACTCTGATCTATAGATCCCTTGGCTTACTTTGTTCAGATTCACTCTCCTGTAGAATATGAGTCTGAAAAAAAAAGAGGACACTTTGTCCCCAGATTTTCCCTTGGGGATACAGCACTAAAGATGATGCAACATTTTCAATAGGAAGGCAAACAGGTGTTGGACATGCAAAAAAGATACTATGACCCGATGTACATCTGAGGGTCAAAACTTCTGCTATCTCTTCAGACCTTTAGGCTTTGCAAAATACCTTTGTCAAGCCTACTGTAAACCCTGAAATCCACCCTCCAGCTCCCAAGAAGCTTGACAGAATTTTCTAAAGTTCCAGACTTGTATACATTTTTGTATAAGAACTCTTGCCTCACTCTGCCATCCTTTCCTTAGAATCTGAAAAGCCTACTAAGTTCTTGCCTTCTAGCAATGCCCTTCCTAATGATCAAGATAGCAGGGATACTGACAGGTATAGAAAGAAAGTTTACATCTCCCCTTCTCTGGCCTTTTGTGCTCTTTATTATCAGACACATATGACCGGGTATGTCTTGTCCTTGTTGGGAGACCTTGGTAAACTTATTGGCATGCCTGATTCTGAAATCAAGTCTCCTGCTGTTTCTTTACTGAATTCTGCTTCCCATTTATGTAAGCATTCTATTAAATGTAGTTACAGTACAGCTGATGCTTCCTACAGAGCAGCTGATACTGGTTCTGTTTTGGGGAGATTTTCATAGCTTAGGCTCCATTCTCTTCCTGAGAATGTTAAATCTAAAATCTTAGATGCCCCTCTGGATAAAGTGTCTTCTTTGGTCTTGCTGCACCTGCTGACATTTTTCTAAAACCTTCAAGATTGAGGTACAATTATGCAAAATTTTAAACATATCTTTCTTTCTCTCACTCCTTTTCTCAGGTTTCAAAGAAATTACCATTTTAAAGCTGGTCCATTTTTCATAAAGGACAAAAGCCAGCCCCTCCAAAAAAATGATAAAAGATATTTGAAAAAGAGCTATCAAGACAAACCTAATCATGAATGTAGGAGATCTGAACCCCCATTTCTTGACAAACCAGTCTCCTTTGGACTATCCACCTCTGCCCTCCCCCACCTCAGTCTACTTCTACCCCCTCTATCAAATAAACTTTCCTTGGGGAGCATGGCCAAGTTGGTCAACTGGTAGCAGCACATTCTCTTAGCTCTCTTGCCTCAATACTATTTCTGACAGGAATTTTAAGAAATAAGAAATAAATTGAGGATTATTCTACTATCAATCAACTTCTAATACCTTGGAGCATATACAGAAGAACGTTTTATTACCTGACATTAGAAAATTCCTGACAAATTAAGCAGCAGAAAATAAACTACAGTCAGTTTTATCTAATATCCAGGATCTCTTACTAAAAATTGACAAGATTGACAACAAATTAGATGCTTTTAAGGATAAATGTTCTCAGTAGCTGGAATAACTTCAAGAAATACTTATGCAGCAAAAAGGACAGATATCAGCTATGAAACAATCACTAAATGACATGGACTCTAGACTCATGGAAGAAAAACACCAAACAGAGTTCTTATTAAAACAAAATACACACCTACTGGAAACATTTGATGATTTAGGAAACAGAACAAGGAGAAACAACATCCGGATATATGGACTACCTGAGAAAAGTGAAGGAGACAACTTAATTAACTTCTCACATCCTGGATTCCTAACATCCTAAAATTACCTGAAGTGCTTTCTTATGGCATTGGGTGTGCACACAGATCATTAACAGCCTTAGGAAATACCTCTGCATCAAAAAATGAACCAAGATCCATAATTGTAAGACTTTTCTCTATACAGGACAAAGAACTTACACTGAGAAATGCCTGGGCTAACAAACCTATTAAATATCAAGATGCTTTAATCAGATTTGACAGTGATTACTCCACAAATGTGGTCTCTACGAGAAGAGAATTTCTTCCTTTAATAAAAGTTCTAAAAAAAAAACAACTGAAAACACATCTACAATTTCCAGCAAGACTGAGAATCGTCCTTCCAGAAGGAACAAAAATATTTGAAACAGTGGAACTAGCAACAAAATTCCTTTCTAACAACAATGTTTTAACTCAAGAGGAGGCAATCAACTGGACAAACAGTACACCAAAAAGAATTGCTGAAAAAAACGACTGGAAAACTGTAGAACAAAAGAAAAAAAAAACTAAAGAACAAATAAATATATAAGATACATGTATTTAAAGATGCTTAAACAATAACTCAAAATGTGACAACCAAGCTTTTATTATGAAAGTCACCTATTAAAACAGGTGCCTTTTACAGTTATTTATTTATTCGTTTAAAATTAATAATAACTAAACATTTATAATCTAATCATTAATAGCTTTCATAATACTTCAATTTCAAATAGTTTAATTTTGATATATGCATGCATTTAGTTTATCATTATTAATAAGTATTCATTAACTAGTTTAAATGTTAAGTGATAGATGCCTTATATCTAAGCATGGGGCTATATGTGTTATTTGATGTGATTGTATAGTCATTGAACTGTCAGGGACACATGCTTTACATGCCTAGATAAACAATATCTGTATGCTTAGACTTGGTTTGTATACAATGTTGTGCAGCTCTGATTTGCAAATTGTACTAGGCCTTTCATTTTAAATGTAATACTTGTTGTGAATATTCTGCCTCTGAATTTTGGATCCTAGGGAGTTTGGGTGATTTGAGGGATGTGCTTTTCCTTGATTTTGTATGATTTGTGCTGCCCGCTGTGCACGAATTATACTTAGGTGCCATTCGTGCAATGTGTCCGATCATTCTCGCTTATTTTAAGCTTATTAGCTTGAGCCTGACCTTGTTTTGGACAATTCAAAGACATTTCTCATTCCCGCCGAGTCCACAAGATGATAGCTTCATCCTTGAAGATGCAATCACGCCGATTCGCATCCAGATGACATTGCAAATGCTTATTGTTTACTTCTGGTGCCTTTTAAGTGTTTCCAGCCTTAAAATTAAAGGGCGACAGTGTAAAGTCAAAATACAAGTTTGCCTACTAACATGTCATAATTTACACTAAAAATCTTAACTAAGTCCCACGGCATTGATTCATTTTTTTCATAGGTTCATAGGTAGGTACTAGGCTATCAGTTCTGGGGCCTATATAAGCCTAGCCAAAAAGGTTTCCTGGCTTTTGTCACCCAAGAAAATTATTTTCCTGTGCCCTTGTCAAGCAGTGCCACAGAAGTGATCCCCGGAGTGAATTTTCTATTACCTACCCAGTCGTCAAGATTTTTCTTAAAGAGGGTCAATGAGGAGCTTTACTTGATATGAATGGGTAGTTTGTTCCAGAGTATGGGAAGTCTCTGGGACGGGTATCTACCCCTCCAGCATGTTCTGTTTATTGTGGTGACAAGGTTTAGGTCCCTGGAGCGTGTCGTTCGGAGAGATTGGGATTTCTTTAAGTGTAGCATGCCCAGCAGCTCTGTATGTTAGGCAGAGATACTTTCTGAGTAGGTGATATGTGACGGAGGAGAGCTGGAGTTTTTTGAGATGGTCTGTGTATGGCATCTGTTTGAGGCCGGTAATCCTCTTAGTGAGGTATTCCTGTGGCCTTTCCAATTGTTGTAGGTCTCTTCTGAGATACATACCAAATGGGGCATTGTACTCTATAATGGGTCTGATGAGGGATGAGTAGAGAGGAACAATGACCTCCTTTTTTCAAGAGGAGAACCCTTGTGTGATGAGGTGTGCCATGTAGAAGGATTTCCTGACTACTGTGGCAATGTGGTTATCAAAGGAGAGACTACTGTCCACCTTGTCCCGAGGTCTCTTATCACACTTTCAGTGTTTAGTGAGCTACCGCCTATGTGGTAGTTCATGGGTACCAAGTTTTTCCCAAAGGGGATGACAATGCACTTCTTGGCATTGAGCTTGAGGCCATGACTTTGACACCAAGCATCTGTCTCTGTGAGGCCCTTTTGTAGAATGGCTACATCATTAGGTGATTCTATTATGGCTCCCAGTTTGCAGTCATCTGCAAACTTTGTTAGCCAAAGACCTTCTGTGTTGGCCTGCACTTCAGAAAAGTAGATGCCGAACAGGAGAGGACCCAGGACCGAACCCTGCAGCACTCCACTCATCACTGGTCTGAAGTCAGACTTGGAGTCAGCTACTTTTACTGTGTGGGTTCTGTCAGTGAGCTAGTTGGCCACCCATCTTGTGACACAGGGATTTATGCCCAGTTTAGTGAGTTTATCTATAATTCCAGAGTGGGCGATGGTATCAAAATCCTTGGCGAGGTCAAGATAGGCTGTGTGCACTACCTTGCCCTCATCTACAGCTCTAGTGACTGCTTCAAAGAAGTCAATCAGGTTTAGCAGACATGATCTACCTTTTACAAAACCAAACTGAGTGGGGTACAGGGTTTGGAGGTTACCTATGTCTTTGTTTATAAGCTCCAAGATGATATGTTCCATGGCCTTGCAGACCAGGCTCGTCAGGCTAATGGGGTGGTAGTTTCCGGGGTCTGTGGTGGCACCACCTTTGTGGAGTGGGATAACCATCAATGTGCACCATTCAGTAGGCACATAGCCTGAGGTGAGGCAATGATTGAACATGGTACCTAGGTGGGGTGCCAGTTCATTCTGTAGTTCATACAGTACACAGCCTGGGATATTGTCTGGTCCTCCATGTCTCTTTTCATGTAGTCCAGGGAGGCACGTCTCAGGTCATTCAAACCAACATTTAAAAGAAAGTTAACAGATATAGCATAGTACTCTGAATGGGAATGTGCTACATGTAAATTGCAGATTGGAAAATACCCGATCTGCAAACATATCTTAAGTAGCGACTTCTTTAATAACTTGCCCAAAATAACGGTGAAATAAAAGGAGAAATGGAAAAAGGAGAAGGAGAAGAGCTCACAGAGAATTTCAAGAACATAAGAAACATTATTACCATAGAAACTGATATTATTTAATATGAGATTGCTGAAACACAAGACAGTGTTAGAAAGGAAAACCTTTGTGGTATGTACTTCAAAATAGATCCTTAAAAGAAAATATTTTAAAACATAATAGAAAGATAATGGATCTAATTAAGCGTTCTGACTATATAAGATATAAAAGGTTGCTATATTCAAGTAAAAGATGTTTAAAATATTTTATGTTAAACGTGTATACAGGGCCATTATTTTGTCTACAGAACTCCAACCTTTCCATATATATATATATATATATATATATATATATATATATATATATATATCCAAGATATGATATTTGCATTATGTTTGTTTGTGTGTGTGTGTGTGTGTGTGTGTGTGTGTGTATGTGTAATTTTACCTTTTACTTTTTTAACTGAATTTTCACTGCAATCGTAGCTTTTTGTCATGTTGTGTAATACCATCGTTCTTCAATAGTATTACATAAATGTAAATGCATTGTCTTCATGTTATATTGTTGTTATTACATAAATGTAAATGCATTGTCTTCATATTATATTGCTGTTCATGGAGCTTTTCTCCCCGGGACTCCATTGAAAACGGGCTCTTCTTGGCCCAGTGGACTATCCCAGTAAACAAACTGTAAAACAAATAAAAAATAAAAATAAAATAAATATGTTGGTATGTATTTCTTTGGTTTTAATGCAGTTGCCCTAACTCTGCTTAAACTCATACCGTTTCTACTGGTGGGCAAAATAATTTTCTCTGCCTTTTTAAATGTCCATGACTGGGAGATAGAAGGAAATGGTTTTCTTCTCTAGTAATATTTGACTGAAATAGATATATATCTGTTGTGTTAAGATAAGTAAAGCTATTTCTCTCAAAGTATACTAAGATATTATTTGAACATCTATAACTTCTTAGCAATCATTCAATGTGCAAAATTCTACTGAAATATAAAACACTTCTTGGCAAGTATAAGAAATTTAATAATTTGGAAATGTTTGTAATGTTTATATATTTTGAGCAGATGTTTAAGATATAGCCCTTACAATACAAAGCAAATAATTAAGTTTGTCATCTGCTGGGCACCTCCAAGTTCATCCCCACATAAATATATAATAATATGCTTTTATCTAGTCAGAATCAAATGTGAGAAGCAGTAACAGTATATAGTAAAATGAGCATCACATAACTAGATACGTTTGTATAAACTGAACAGATGGTTAAGTCAAAGCATTTATAATACACATAAATAACTTAGCTTCTCATATATAGGCAACTCTTAGATCATTCCTTACAACAACAAATAATGATCTACCTTTATCTGGGCAGAATAAAATTAGAGATGCTGTACCAATACATAGGAAAACATGTATTAAAATAACTAGCTATATTTATCCTAGTCACTGTAATGGCTTTGTGTTCCATTGCAATGATTGTTGTCTATCAGATGAGATATGTATTGTAATTTACTTATTAAGCCTTCTCAAGTTCTTTAGCTGACTTTAGTTTTTTGTAGCACTTAGCTAGTATATTTTGCATTACAACTTTGCACTTAGCTAGTATATTTTGCATTACAACTTTGTAAAGGAATATTCATAAGAAGAAATAAGAATTAGACCAGGATTCTTAGATACACTATATAGTATGTAGTATACATATGTACCTTAACAAAAGGAAGATACATAAACTATAATTAATGAAAGCAATTCATACATAGAGACTGCACTAGCAACATCCTAGTTCAAGGAACCAAGTAGAAAGTTGGAATATACTACTATACCTTGAATAAGAAGTATAAGATACTGTTTTATTAGCCCTGCTTGGATGTTGGTATCTATTTTTCAATTAACCTGACTTGCTACTAGATTGTTTGCTTGATTAAGATAATTGCATTAACATATCTTTCACCATTAATATTCTCATGACTATACTGAAGTTAAACCTATAATGTAAAATTTAACACTAAAAATGATTTACATATATCCCTGTAACAATTATATCCTCGTACTAAGGTAGTATGGGAACTGGATTGAGTTCAGAGATCTAAATATAGATCTATACTAACTACTAAAAATTACTATTCTTTTTGTATTACTAATGATATATTTACAATGACAAAATGCAAAAATATCAACCTATATTATACTATCCTAAGATGAGATTTAAGTTTAATTACATGAGACACTTACAAAGTTTGAATATATACATGTGATAATACACTTCAAGATACCTTAAAACCTAAAGATACCTACAAGATATTTTCTAATTCAAATGGTTAATTGAATGAGTTATTGATTCAGAAACAAATCATACACTTTAATATATGCTGAACATATGAAATTGTATCTAAATATGTAAAAGTTAAAATAATTTATGAGGTAAAGAGCATTTGACCTACACATACTAGGCAGAGTTAGAGTGTTTGCTTTGGTAGTTTCACTAGTCAGGCAAAGAGGTTTATCACCTCATAGCACTACATTTTTTTTACATTAGCATTTTCAAGTTTATAAGTTTTTTTAGTATTAGTAGTTTGGTGTCTATCAGAAATGTACAGAAATTGTATATAAGAAAATATTTGAACCATTTTCCTAATTCATACTCAATAGTCAATATTATGTGTATATACTGTTATGCAACTTCAAACATAGATTAAAAATATGAAGTGTTTATCTATAAATGTTAATGGTCTGAACAGTAATAATAAAAGGAGAAGTGTATTTAAAGAATAAATCTACATAAACCTCAATTAGCATTTCTACAAGAAACCCACCTCTTGGACAAGGATATAAATAGTTTAAATATCAGTAATTACACAGTTTTAGTGAGTTCCCAATTTAAACAGAAGACGATAGGAGCTATTTTACTTCATAATACAACAATTTCACCTAAAATAATTAACACTTATCATGATTCATCTGGTATACATTGCCTAGTATCCATTGAAATAAATAGGAAAATCTACACACTAGTTAATTTTGTATTGGATTCCAGAAGTTGGACTTAAAATGGTTAATCATTACTTTGAAGATATAATACACTTAACAAAAGGCAGTCTAATATTAGCAGGCGATTTCAACTGTACAACAGATGATAAAGATACAGATTCAAAAGCTAAAAGAAGAAAATCTCCTACATCTGAAGCACTTTTAAAATTTACAGATACAGCATGCATAAAGGATATTAGTAAATTTGTGGGATTCAGATTCTCTATTTTTTACTTTCTATTCACATAGGCATAATTCACATTCTAGAACTGATAGGATGTATGTATCAAATTACTTGACAACAAAAGTAGAAGGAGTTAAAGTTACAAATTGTCCTCTATTGGATCACAATGCATTCATTTTTGTGATAGATCTTATACCCGTTAACTCAATCTCTGTCACCAGAATACTTTCATATATAACAAAATTGACAGAGTTTAAAGAGTTTTAGGAAAAGGAAATAAAAACTTTCCTTGAAGTGAACAATACAGAGAACATATCAGAAATATACATTTGGGACTCCTTAAAAGCATATACTCATGGCAAAGTATTATCCTGGTATAGTAATAAAAATAAAACATGATAAAAATATATGGTAGAACTTCAAAATAAAGCAGACAAGCTCAAATTAGAAATACAAAAAGGTAATACAGACCTAGTTCCAGAACTTCTTCAAACTCATAATAAATATTCTGAAATACTACATTATAAGATTATGATTGGCCTACAGAAAATACAATAAAATTCTTATACTATAAACCCTGCTTACCAGAGAAAATTACCAAAACAGAACAAAAAAGATAATTAAATCTAAGCAAATAAACAAGTTTTATATTCCCCATACAAAGAAGAAAGTTACTGATTTAAAAATTATCATCATGAGGCCTTTAGACTTCATCACAATACACATAATTCATTAAACCTTTAAGACCTATCTTTTAAGGATATTAAATTATACCTCAACAAAAATATTCTTACCACAATAACACAAGAACAAATAGATATTGTTAATAAATCAATTTGCATTACTGAATTAAAATCACAAATTAAAAAACTCAAGATAAACAAAGCCCCTGGTCCAGACAACATATTTCCAGAAATGTACAAATTACTACCAAACCAAGCCTTAACTTTACTTTTAAAAGTATACAATACAGTAAAACATGATATAAGCATACCTCCCTCTTGGAAATATTCATTAATATCACCAAAAATAAAAGCAGATAAAGATGAAAAATGTTGCTCTTCATATAGGCCCATAACCCTACTAATTATAGACTATAAAATGTTTATGGCAATTTATGCAGACATGATCAAAATTGTCTCCCCTCATTAATGCATGAAAATCAGACAGGCTTTATAAAAGGAAGAAATACCTATGACAATATTAAAAGAATCTTGACACTAATTGATCATAGCAAATTTAGAGGTATAGATTTAAACATAATTTCCTTAGATATCAATAGTGCCATCAACTTTGTTGATTGGAACTATCTTTTATTAGTCCTTAATTAATTCAAATTCCCTACAACTTTTGATACATTAATCAAATCCTTATATGAAAACTGTATAGCATATGTCAAATTAGGATCTTATAGATCAGGACCCATTTCAATTATGAAAGGGACCAAACAAGCCTGTTCCTTATCACCCTTGTTATTTGCTTTGCTGATAGAGTCTTTTGCAAACAATATCAAATTAAATAACAAAATTAGAGGTATACAAATTAATAGAGTATTAAACATAAAACTCCAACTCTTTGCTGACAATATTCTTCTGACTTTGTCTGATACTAATCAAGCCTTACAAGCATTATTTAAATCTATGACTAATTACCAAAATATTTCAGGCCTATAGTTCAATGAAAGCAAAACAAAAATCGTACTCTCCAATTGTAAGAAAAAATACATAAGTAAAACATTCTTTAAATATATAGTAACAGATGACAAACTCCCTTATCTAGGTATTAACTTATCAGATGATTTAAATGATTCACTTATACTTAATTATAATATAATATTAGATAAAATAGAGCTAATGATGTCTAATTGGAACAACTATTTATTTACAAAGGGAGATAGAT
This sequence comes from Protopterus annectens, assembly GCF_019279795.1. Taxonomy (NCBI): domain Eukaryota; kingdom Metazoa; phylum Chordata; order Ceratodontiformes; family Protopteridae; genus Protopterus; species Protopterus annectens. Next base: position 1,131,621,828 of record NC_056733.1, read on the forward strand.
TATTCCTAATAAATCGATAGTTTTCCCCAAAGTGTTATACCTCATAAATTTTTTTTGCTCCCTCCTCCCAAATGTATCATTCAAAGATATAATAAATTAATATTAAACTTTTTATGGTTTTCATATAAACCCCAAATTACCTTAAATAAACATTTACCATATTGGGAGGATGAAGGAATTAACTTGCCAGACATTGAGACATATATTATATCCTCTATAGTTAAAAATATAACATTGTAGTTAAACACTTCTTACTCCCCCATATGGAAACAAATTCATAAACAGATCTATCTAGAATATAAGCACCCTCATATTCAAGATTGCTTGTCTATTTTACCAAACCCCCTTTGTTGGATGCTTAAAGACTATATCTTAGATAATGAAAGTATCAAATTATCATCACAATATATAAACTCTACATTATCTACCTTTAAGAAATTTATAAATAAAAATCCAAACATCAGTTCATGTTTTTTCCTAATCTTTCCCATACCCTTTACACCTAATAATTTTGAAGCATTCCAAATACATAAATGAATATACTTAAAAAGGGAACTTTAGTCTTTTGGCAACAATTAATAGAGTTAAGAAATGTTTTATCTAATGATCAAATACTCAATAAATATAACATAGATAAAGACTTGTGGTTACTTCTACAAAGCCTGAGGCAATACCTTACAAATAAAATAGAATTAATGCAAACTTCTGTTAGACAAGACACTCCTAAGTTTATTGAATATTTTATAATAATTACAAGTCAACCCTATCAATGTATTGGTTATTTACCTAACATTTACAAAATTATTAAAAAAAACAAAAAACACACCATACCAAGGCATACTGGAATTATTATGCACTAATAAATGATCATTCCTCATCTAAAGATGAAAATAAATTATCCTTAAATCCTCAAAACATTCAACACTGTCAATTCATTGGCAATTATTAACTGGAGATTCTTACACAGAAATTTTTTTACACCTCACAAATTAGCTTTAATTTTTGCCAATGAGGAACTATGTTGGAGATGTGAGATAAAATTAAAAGCTGACTGGCGACATACTTTTTATAAATGTAAATGCCTCACTGTGTACTGGAATAATATTAATTATTAATTTTCAACTAACAAAGTCAATGATACTATTTAACTCTCCCATATCCAAGTGTGTTCCAAAAAAGATTTATCAATCCTATGGACATTATTAGCTAAAGAACGAAAGATTATCACCATTCGTTGGAAAAGAGTGACTTCTCCTACCTTCAATGAACTCAAAAACCTTGCCTTAACAGTTGGACAGATGGAAATCTCTACTCTGAAGAATAGAATCAGCAGGCCTACATCATACTACAACAACTGGATGAAAGTGATGGAAATATTTGAGAAAATGAACAAAAACACATGACATTATGATTTATTCTTCACATAATGTCCAATTATCCCATAATCTGCGTAGACACAGATGTATATAGTTTCACAATGTTATGAAGTTATTTAGTTTTAAGACTGTATATATATATATATATATATATATATATATATATATATATATATATATATATTGTATATTCCTTTTTCATGTACTGTTTTTAAAAGATGTTAATTTAAACAAAATTAAAAAATTTTTAAAGGAAAAAAAAATATTCAACCTGGATAATGCTTTTGACATCATACCCCCATGTCAACGTAATAAATAATTTGAAAGGGGTCCACATTGCCCCCTTCTTACTCAGGTGGCTAGTTGGTTAGTTGAGGGATAGAATCCATGTGGTGAAGGAGGCCGGTGAGTCCTGAGTAAACATGAAGGTGACCAGTGGTGTTCCTCAGGGCTATGTGCTGAGACCTCTGCTATTTGGCATCTACTTTGCAGATATGCAAATTATAAATGGGAATCTCTGGCTAACTAAGTTTTCTGCTTGCAGATGACTGCAAACGTGGTGTCATCCTGAAGTCTCAATGTGATACTCAGAAGCTCCAAATGAAAATCACACATGTCAACAAATGGTGCTCAAAAACAGATTAAAACTAAATGCTAAAAAGGGCAGTGTCAGAGCAGTTGGTAAACAATCCCCTTCCCTTGTCTTAGACCATCAAGTTACAACAGTGGTTAGGAAATCATTTTACCTGGGGCAACTGATTGCAAAAGGTATTTCATCTAGAGCTAAGGAATTTCTTACCCCTCTATATTCTGAATTGATCAGACCTATAATTGAAGAGAATGCCCTTTTTGAGATATATCTTACTAGGCATATCAAGCACCTGGAAAGATCCCAGAAGTTCTAACTAAAAAGATTAGATTATTAAAAGACAAGAGCTACCAAGAGAAGCTGGAAGTACTGTCCCTTTGTTCAGTGTCATGTAGACTCCTTAGGGATAATCTATGCCTTACCTTTCAGCCCATTAAGCATCTAGTTGTCTATAACCTCTTTTAACTCCACAAGTCAAACAGTCTTGCTAACACTACAGCCAGAGCCCTAAAGTGGCTTAAGAAAATAAACAAAACACAGTGGAGAAATAGATTTGTCATGCAATATTTACCCATTCTCTAGAACAAATGTCCACTCCAAAGTAAGTAATTTGACACTCTTTTTCCTTTAGAAAAGAGTTACATAGCTGGATGGGTATCCAAAAATATACCCTTATCATGGCTGTCCTGTTACTTCATAAAAAAACAGATAAGGTCTAAGGATGGGTATTGGCAAGTTGTAAATGATCACTGGGCCCCATTACCTGCATTTCTATGATTTAATGGTTCTATGCTACATATTTTATTTATTTATTTTAGCATTATTTTACCAGGATAAATCCAACTGGACACAAAGTGTCCATTTTCAGTGGAGTCCTGGGGAGAAAAGCTCCAAGGAAGTTAACAGATTACATACATGGTTTAGATAACAATAAAAAAACGGGTATACAAGGTAAGACAAACAAAGAAGTACAAGAACAATTTTGTAAAACAATAAGATACTCAGGGGTAGAACCCCTATTTGCAATATTTACAAAAAAAAAAAATACCAGGTAATATCATTGTAACCCTCAAATAGGTCTTTTGGGCCACATCAAAAATCTTTCAAGAAACTATCATATTAGGAAATTCTAACATTGACAGACAAACACTTAACAATGAATTATCAAACAACTCCATAAACCTGTCTGATCTCTCCATACTAATCTCCACTCCAACTTGATACAATAAAAACACCTTAACAAATTCCACCATAGACCGGGAAACAAATTCCACCATAGTCTGGAATCCTTACTAACATTACAAACAAAATTATCACCAGTGGTTCCCCTCCTGAGCAACTTTTAAATACTACAGATACAGCACAAAACAGAAATAAAGCAGGACTACAAATATCCTATACAAACCTTTAAAACCTCAATCAGAATAATCCCAAACTCTTTTGGTTCTCAATAAATCACCTACTACATCCTAGACACAACAACCAACCAGTCCCTTCCAGTGATTCCAAAGCAGATAGCAATCTCATTTAATTCAACAATTATTTCTTACAGACAAGTGCAACCAACATTGTCAAATTACACAAGCATCATTAAAGCTTTCACCTACAATCCCATACTCACTTCTACCATCAGAAAGCTTTTCTGCCAACTAAACCTATTGCTCAAGCTCCTAGCAACCTACCTGTGGCATATATCAAAATGACAGCAAGCAGACACCATAGCGCACCCTGCTTCCCCACTAATAAACTGCTCCATAAAACAAAAATTATGTACCTGCACTATGGAAAAAAATCTTATGTAATGCCACTGCACAAAGGTGAAAACTCTACAGACCTCTCCAACTACAGACCCATTACTATATTATCCCCTTTATCTAAAGAGATAGAAAATGTATCCAATCTCAACTTCTCAGATACATTACCGACAACAGCCTCATCTCCCCCACACACAACATGGTTTCTGCTCACGTCCCACACACAACATGGTTTCCGCTGATCTCCCCCACACAACATGGTTTCCACTCACATCTTGCACACAACATGGTTTCCACTCATCTCCCCCACACAACATGGTTTCCACTCACATCTTGCACACAACATGGTTTCCGCTGATCTCCCCCACACAACATGGTTTCCACTCACATCTTGCACACAATATGGTTTCTGCTCATCTCCACCACAAAAAATGTTATTTGCTTACATCCCAGTATAACCGCAGGACTCCTCAGCCTTATCTCCACCATGAACCACAACAAAAACACAGGCAGCTTTGTATCCACAATTTTCCTCTCTCTGTCAAAAGCATTCAACACAGCCTGCCATATTAAAGTAACAAAATCCTATCCTCACATAAACTTCAAATGTCATCACTCATCTGGTATGAAAGTCCGTCTCAAATAGACAGAAGCAGAAGTATTTATCAAGTCCCCCCCCCCCCCGGATTTAATATACTCAGGCTTGACGGAAAAAACAAATGCACTAGTGGGATTACTGTTATCTATAAAAACAGTTTAGAAATAACTCCACTCCCCCACAGATCTGCAAATTTTGCAGTACAGAACTCTTTGTATCACTCTTCAAAATCAACAATAGAAGGTCTCTTTGTAGCTCAGTTATATATATTCACATCCATCTCTCTCTCTCTCTCTCTCTGTCTATATATATATATATATATATATATATATATATATATATATATATATATAATACACACACACACACACACACACACACACACACACACACACACACACGCATATATATAGATAGACAGATGGATATGGATATATATATAGACATAGGGGTCTACTTCATAAGATCGACAGACCATTTGATCGACATTCATTTGGTCAACAGCTCATTTGGTCGACAACCAGTATTCAAGGCAAAAACCTGGGATTTGCCCCCCTCCCCAATGTTGTGCCACCCTGGAGTTGATATATATATATATATATATATATATATATATATATATATATATATATATATATAGTTAGGGGGTGGGGGGGCAAAGCCCCCCACCTATTTTCGTTTAAAATGTGTAGTTTTTGTTGTATTTTCATGTTTTAAATGGAAATAGGTGGGGGGCTTCACCCCCCACACCCCCCAATGTGTGGGGCTGTGCCCCCCACACACACCCTAAATATATATATCAACTCCAGGGTCGCACAACATTGGAGAGGGTAGCAAATCCCTGTTAAGTGCCTTGAATATTGGTTCTCAACCAAATGAACTATCGACCAAATGAATGTCAATCAAATGGTCTGTCAATCTTATGAAGTAGACCCAGACATAGATATAGATATAGATATAGATATAGATATAGATATAGATAGGTAGATATATTACTACTGGTAACAATATTTCAATAGCATGAGATATATTTTACTGCATATCTCATCATATTCAGCATTAACTTATATGGCTTTGCACAGTTAATCACCTCCACCACTAGAATCAATAAAAAGTCTGACAGACATTCAACTTTAGATCGTATCCTTACCAATAAACCATACACAATTCAAACATTTGGCTATCTGCCAGAGAGAGTAAGTGGCCATCTTCCCACATATGCAGTAAGAAATTACAGTGTCCATTCTAAATTTTATTAACAAATATGCAATGCAACAAAATGTAACAAAGACACATTTATCAATACTCTAAGTATAACCAAAAAGCATCATGTTACTTGATGCTGCCATCTCATACTTTAATGAAACCTTTATTTTGTTTGTTTAACATTTGTTTACCGGGAAAGTCCAACTTGGAACAAAGCCAATTTTCAGCAGAGGCCCAGGGAGAAATGTTCTAGATTCATGGCTTTGCATCATGGGAGGAAACTGGAGCACACAGAGAAAACACACACAAATGCAGGGAGGACATGCAGATTCCACACAGAAGGCACCACAGCTGAGAATTGAATTGGAGAATCTCTTGTTGTGAGGTGACAACACTACCGCTATACCATTGTACCACCCTTTATAAATATTCCAACACCCCAGCCCCTGTATGAACAAAGACAGTCAAATCAAACCTTATACCATGGCTAACTAAAGAAAAAAAATGCTTCAAAGAGACAAAGCCTGAAAAAAATGCCATAAAAGCATAACAAGGATGATAACTCAATACAAACAGAAAATGACTGACTTCCATAATTGTCTAAGTTTCTGGTGTCATTCTAAGTGGATCCAGTATTTGTCAGCCAGGGATGACATGATCAACAGACCTCAATGCTTTGCCAGAGATGGTCTTCATCTGTCACTCCTGGGATTTCGGCTACTGGATAAGGCTCTTGCCACCCTATAGAGCCTTTTTAGGAAGTGTCTCAAGGGCAAAATTTCCAATGTAAAAACTCCATCTAAAAAGAACCTCAAGGTTATGCTGCTAAACGCTAAGAGTCTTAACATGAGACTGCAATCACTGGAAGCAGTCCTCACCTTGGAAGATGCCAACATTTGTGCAGTCACGGAGACCTGGTTCAAGGCTGTGGACAGCACTCCAGCCACACTGGGTTACACCTCCTTCTACATGTTCAGACCACAAACTGAAGGCACAAAAACTAAAGGAGATGGTATATCAACATTCATTAAAGATAAATACACGTCCAAATTGGTTAAACAGTATGATTCCTTGGAGATACTTCAGGTACAATTAACTGTTGGTAAAACACCTGTTCAAGTCATTGCAGATGCAGGAGCTCCTCCATGAATCAGGACACCCACTCTGCCTGTTTTGATCTACTTGAGTCTATCAAGATACATCTGAACACCATTGTTTTGGTGACTTTAACTACCCATCCATTGACTGGATAAATTACTCTTGCTCAAACTCACTTGCCCAAAGGTCCTTTGACTTCATTAACTCCAGTGCTCTGGACCAACTGGTTGACATGCGCACAATGGATGCCAACATCCTGGATATAGTGCTTACCAATATGGAGGACCACTGTAGCACCCCCAATGTGAGGTCTTCCTGGTGAGATCTGACCACAAATCAGTCTCATTCGAAGTAACTGTCACCCCCACCCCAGCACTAGCTAAACTAAAAAACTTCTTCAGAGCAGATTATAACCTCATATGGGATGGTATAAATAGCTTCACTGCACCTCCCCCTCAGATGGAACTGGCAACTATGCCGAGTTCTACAGCATTGCTTTATACAAACCCCTGTATAAATGCATTGACTCAGCTGTACCTGATAGGTACAAAAAAGCTCCTCAAGGAAGAGCAAACCTGCCTGGTGGACAACTGCCATTAACAGGCTTTACAATAAGAGGAAGAAATTGCTGTCTAAGAGTAAGTGGGAGCAAGCGCTAAACTGGAAACACTCCCTCCTCAGCGTAAACAAGCAAATTACACAAGCAAATAAGACTTCTTGTGAAGTCCTCCAAAGCAAGCTACAAATCCAAATGAGCTTCCTCAACTAAGGACAACCATAAGGCATTTACTTTCCTGTCCCAGCCACACGTACCCCATTACATCCCTACCACCCATCCCCTACCTTGTATCTCTAAAGAACAGGTTGTAACCATGATCTCTAAGGTCAAAAACACAATATTTGTGGGACCTGATAACATCCCAGGCTGCATCCTACATGGGCTACAACAAGAATTAGCAACACCACTGGGTACTCTTTACAATCATAGTCTAAGCACTGGAGTCAGCCCAGCTGAATGGAAAACATCCACCATTATTCCCTTGCACAAAGGTGGTGATTCCATTGACCCAGGAACTGCAGTCCTATTAGCCTGACTATCTGATTATCTGTAATGTCATGGAGCAAATCATCACGGACCCTATCAACAAAGATATAGATAATCTCCAAACACTTGACCCTACTCAGTTTGGATTTTTCAAAGGGAGCTCATGAGTGTTAAACCTGGTGGACTTCTTCAAGACAGTCGCTAAGGGCCTGGACAAGGGGAAATCTGTGCATACAGCCTACTTAGACTTAACCAAGGCTTTTGACACTATCCCCCACTCAAGCATCACTGACAAACATACCCAGCTAGGTATCAACCCTTATATCATTAGATGAGTCGCTAACTGGCTCACTGATAGAACCCATATAATCAAAATAGGGGAATCCACCTCCAACAACAGTGATGTTCTACAGGGATCAGTCCTGGGACCTCTACTGTTTGTAATCTATTTCTCCAAAGTACAAGCAAAAACTAAAGGTCTGTGGCTGACAAAGTTTGCTGATGACTGCAAACTGGGAGAGGTCATAGAATCTCTAAATGATGTCAACATCCTACATGAGGGTCTTACAAACACAAATGATTGGTGCCAAATCCATGGCCTTAAACTCAATGCAAAAAAATGTATTATCACCCTTTCATAAGAGTGATGTTCCTGCTAACTACCACATCAATAGCAACACCCTAAGTATGCCCTCAGTGGTGACAGACCTTGGCACACAGGCTGACACAACCATACCTTTGATCACCATGTCTCCACAGTGGTGAGAAGGCCATTCTATATTGTTCATCTCATAAGTAAGGGCATTGCCTCCAGAAAAAAAGCAGTTATTACCTCCCTGTACTCTTCTCTCATCAGGCCAATAATTGACTACAACACCCCTTTTGGTATATACCATTCCAAGCATCTTCAGCAATTGGAGAGACCACAAAGGTTCCTCACAAGAAAAATTCAAGGTCTTCACCATCTGTCCTATGTGGATCATCTGAAATCACTGTCACTTTATTCTGTTTCATGCAGACTACTCAAAGGTGATCTCTACCATGCATATAAGGCAATCTCTGACCCTTCTTTATTGGAAATGCTGCATATCCACAAGTCAAATGGTGCACAGGTTACTTGCTCTAAAGACCATAACCTGGTATGTGACATTAAACAACCTGCTGGAGGGACAGATTTGTCTCCCAGAGGTTGCCACACTTTTGGAACAGACTCTTACTTCATGTCAAACAGAGCACCTCACTGGCCCTCTTCAAACACAATCTGAATGATTGGATGGGTGACCCTAAATTTAGCCTGGGAGTTCCACCTGTGTCCCTCTTGGATAGGGGTAATAGGTGCTGATTGTGGTAATAGGGGTAGAACTTGGCTAGGCTTGTAAGGTCCCTAGGGCCATTAGCCTAGTAACTTCCTATGATCCTATCATCCTATGATCTCATGAACAAAAAGTATATTTCATACATTTGGGCATCTGAGAAATCTCACAAAGGACTACATTAAAATGGATAAACAAACCTATTATACCAACCTCCAATATAAGCACCAAAGAAATGCAAGACTTTTTTGGTCATCACTACAGAAATACATCCTGGACAAACCACCACACCCAGTCCTTCTTCTAACACCAGTGACATAATATCATCTCAGTGTAGCTTCTATTTTATATAGACAGTTCTGTCTCTGATTAATAATAATAACAAATCACCCCTCCCCCCACTCACCCCCCTCCTAACCAATCACATTCATTCTCTTTCCTCCTGGTCTCCACTTCTAGTATAAAAAAGCTTCTCCTATAACTAAAACCAACCTCTTTAACGGCTGAGCATCTTCCAAACGAATCCCTATAACGGCAGCTGATTCTGTGGCTTTCCCTGTATCTCTATTGATAAACTGATCCATAACTTATAGACATGCATATTGATAAACTGATCCATAACTGATAGAAATGTCCCATCCAGCTGGAAAAAATTCTATATAATACCATTCAACAAAGGTGGCACATCAATAGACTTTTCCAACTACAGACCTATTGCTTTTGAAAACCCAGCATGGTTTTAGACCTCATCATGGTATTACCGCTTCTCTCCACAACTTCACCAATATCATAACATAGGAATGACAGTAACCTGTCATCTTCCTTATTCTTAGAGTTATCAACAGTATTTAGCACTGTATCGCATCGACATCTTCTTAATGAACTTTCTTCACTTGCCTTGCCTAGTCCTCTCTCTCATGGTTCCAAAGCATTTTGACTCGCAGGCAGCAAGCAATCAAACTTGTCTTCCTTCCTACCAATCATTGTCAGCATCCCTCAAGGATCAATATTAGCCCCCTATAATAAACTGCCATCCACCTTGTCAGTATAGTTAATACGCTGACGACTCAACCCTTATACGTACACCCCCATTCCTACCAGTACTTCAGGGCACCCCCAAAATTCTTTCACTTCTATCAAAACTTGGTTAAAAGATGCAAATCCACTTTTAAATCCTAAAAAAAAAATCAAAACGTACGGCTCCTAAACAATATCAAAATAAAACAAAATCTTTTGAAATAACCTCATCTAACAACACAAAAAGTATAAGATATGGAGAGGAAAGATGTGATAGAGAAAGGTAATTTAACAACTGGTAGGAGCTTGATATTTATCTCATTCTGAGGTCAGGAGAGAGCATGTTCACTTAATTTTGCTTTCCACAGATTAGATCTTAATACTTACAAGATAAGGATGTGCCACTTGACGGTGCAATTTTTTTTTCCAAACTTTGCTGGAATGTTTAGCTGAATATTTTGCAATGTGTTGCAGAGAACAGGGAGGTTTTGATAAAAGACTGGATAATGTTTCTTCTGAATACAGGTAAATTACTGTATGTAGAATATGGGATGATGCCATATTTACATTGATTGCATATAATGTTTTATATTATGACTCTGTAAAATTCGGTAACAATGAGCTGAAAAAAAAATGGCCAAGGATAAGAGAAAAAATGTTTACATTCAGTAGTTTTATGTTGTACCTAAACATGGGGTTCTTTTGTACTGCAATTACACAAAAGTGGTTACCAATCTGTCATTGCATTTGAGGCTATAGTTAGTTACCACATAATGGTTAATCATGTCCATTTAATCGAAGTTCTACTCTTCTAGGTTAAGTAACTGAGGAGTTGAACTAAAAGAAGGTGTCTGAAACCAATTCTAAAAGCTTTAACGTTACCTAAAATTCACCTTAAATCAAACAAAATGGTGACAATGTAGTATGAACGTACAAAGGCGAGTAAATCAAGAAACGTTCAGTATCAGTGCTTTATTAAAAAAAAAAAAAGTAAAGCATTAAGCGCTTTCATCTTTAACATACAGGACTTCTTCCCAGTGCAAAGATATAGCCTTCATAAGTTTATAGTTAAGTACTTGGCTTGCTATCATTATGGGCCACTTTATGTCTAGCCAATTTCCCTTTCAAGGTTGAGGATCAAACCCTGCACCTTGTGTCTGTAAGCTAAATATCTTAACCATTATGCCAACCTCAACCTCCACAGGTAAATACAAGGTCAGCTGCCTGCCCTTGTGGACCATTTTAAGCCTAGCCATTTTCCCCTTTAAAGGTAAAAATCAAACCCTGTACTGAGTCTGAGGTAAGCATGTTACTCATTATACCAACTCTTAGCCCAATTGCTGGAAGCCAGTGTACCATAAAGTCATCTGGTTTGCTATCTCGTTAGTTTTCTACAGTACAAATGCCAATGCGTTCAGAGGCTAGGGGGTTCTGCTTCACAAGTCTGCAGTCTGGATTCACATCTGACTTCTGCCAAGTGCCTGTGTAGAATGTACATGTGGGTGTTTCTATGCTCTAGTTTCATCCCTCAGTTTTCAAAAAAACCTACTGACCAATGGCTACTCCCATCTATTCATATTTATCCTTCTGGTTTGGTCCATAGCTGTAAAGACTGCAATAACTGTATAAACAGGAAAGGTGGTGGTATTGCTTTAATATTTCCCAATACCTACCACAATTCCCCTACATCAAGCCAACACCAAAATTCAGTTCAGCAGAGCTTCTTATTGCTGTCCTCAAAATAAACAATTATAAACAAAAATGCATCACCGTCCTTTATATCCCTGCTGACAACGATGCAGCTATACTGGAAGATATACTACATTGGATATCCTTAACATTTCCACAAGAAAAAACATTACTAGATGATGTGAATGTCAATTGGTTGGACATAAACTCTAGCATCCCTACATCTAGCATGAACTTATTATGGTTTCACACAACTAATTAATAACTCCACACATTATAGCAACACATCAAATTCTCTTTTAGGCTGGATCCTATTATATGACCCTAGCAAATACTCCACCAAAGGAACGATGTCAGAGTCTCTCAGTGATCATCTCCCAATCTATATGACTAGACATCTCACACATCCAGTTAAACACAACCTTTCCAAGTTTAATCCAGAAATATTCATTACTACAATATAATCTATTAACTGGGACTTCCTAACAATCCTCCCCTTAGAAGATGCTGTAATTGAATACAATACAACTTTTCTATATAACCTAAATAGCTATGCACCTCCTAGAAGAAAATAAATAATGCAAAGTGGCTATCCAAAAATAGAAAAATGCTAATGCAAGATAGATAAAGAGCATGGAAATAATGGCAAAAATATAAAACACCTCGATATTTGAAGACTTCAGAATGCTTTACAATCATACTAAAAAGCAAGTAACTGAAGACAAAAAAAAACAATACTATAATAACTTTCAAAATAATACTAAACACAATCCTAAAACATATTAGACTCCCATTAAAGAAATCTTCAATCCCAGGCAAAAATTCAACCCAAACCCCTTATCCAAAAACTCACTACTTGAAACTGCAATACAGTTCAATTCTTGTTTTATACATAGTATACCATCCCTAACCAAGAATTCCTCAACATTAAAATCCCATCCCTGCCTAACAGCCACAAATCACCACATCCACTTTCACCTTCAAACCTGTGCCAACATCTTAAATAAAACAAACTTAAACCATGCTCCTCTTCAGATGATCATCTTCCAAGTGAGTACTTAAAAATGACAACCAATAGCACTACAGGCAAGATGCATTCAGAACAAGGAGAGAGTAGTCTCAGAAAGGATGTCAAGAAACACAATGAAATAGAAAGGCACTGCCATTTCATTCCCCTCAGTACTTGCAAAGCTCCTTATCTGTCACTTGGTAGAATTTAAACATTACAAACAAACCCTTTGCCAGTTCTATTCCTAGACATGACTGAACATCATTTTAATTCACAGCTAAAAGCCCTCCTTTATAAGGTTGCCTGCACCTTCATTCCACTCAGTTTACTTTATCTTGTATTTTTGTCCTATATAGTGATAGGTTTAGCATTAACAGATACCAGAAACTGTATTTTTTACTTTTACATCCTATTCTTGAAGGCCTTAGTTCATGTGACTCATCAGAATATTCAATACAGTTTTGCTGATCAGTTTCTGCTCCCTCCCCTGCAGTTAGTACAATGTTATATGTCTGCTTCCCTAAGTCATAATGTTTTGAAAGCAGATGGTTCTACATAACAGCCCCCAATACTGCAGCCCTTCCTCAAAGCTTAGGTCAAAGGGTTTGGTATAATGGTTGAAGTGTTTACCTCAAAGTCACAAGGTGCAGGGTTTCATTCTCACCTTTAAAGGGGAGATTGGCTAAGCTTAAAATGGCCCACAAGGATGACTTACCTATGAACTGTAACCCCATATTTCCTTATATTATTATTCTCTTGCTTTGCACTGAAACTAGACTTGCATTATATTCTCCTGCCGCTTTAACATCTTGAAATTAAAGGCTTTATTCACTGCTTATATGCAGTGGTCTGACCTGCTGCACAAACAAATGCATATGCCATCTTAGTTTATTGTTTCATTCCTGTTTAAATTTATGCTATTATAATCCCGGGATATTGAGTTTAATTTAATCTGTATAATATATTACATTGTATTTTTCTATTTTACTTTGACCCCAGGCTGAAAATTGTAAAGGGTCCAGTGTGGATAAGTGCACTTTCATAATTAACAAATAATTTCCATATAAAAATAATTTAAAAGATGAGGAAGTGTGGTAATCAGTTTTGAAAAAGGAAGTGAGAGGGACAGAGGGTATGGGTATGTCACAGCAATGAAGTCAGTAAAATAGATAAAACCAAACCTTGTTACTGTATTATATGCATAAATAGCTGCCTGGCGTGTTTAGGCTTAAAAACAGTATGCATTCAGCATAGAAGCTAAGATAAAATAAAATTAAACAGCTGCCTTAGGAGCTTAAGGTTAATCTTAGATGCCAGTGTACTTGTTTATTTGTCATCAGAAAGTAATTTTGCCATCAGAATTGTCCTTGAATGTCATTTGGACTATGTTATGATAGAAAGAGTAACAGTGTTCAGGAAAGTGTCATACAGTAACACAAAGATAGAATTGGTTTGTATGCCACCTAAAATTCAGTTAATTCAGGTCAGTGGACTGTTTTCACGTTTGGTGGTATTATTTGTCACACTGAAATCCACTCTGGTGGGGTGTAGAAATCTAGTGCTATAGCACTTTAGAAGTACTCTTTTCTCTGCTAAAGGTAAGTATCCTAAACTGCCAAAGTGAGCTGTAATGGATCCTCACTGCCAGGGCTAGCAATGCTTTAACAGTGTTCCCATCATGTACTGGTTAACCTCAATAGAAAGAGTGCATTTTTTACAGTGTTGCTTCTAGTGTGGCTTTGCAGTGGAAAGACAGGGAGGGAAAGTACAGCTGTCCCATAAAGGTCAGGTATGAAAAACTATAGTACAGCTGTCTCATAAATGTCAGGTATGGAAAACTATAGTATAGCTGTCCCATAAAGGTCAGGTATGAAAAACTATAGTACAGCTGTCCCATAAAGGTTAGGTATGGAAAACTATAGTACAGCTGTCCCATAAAGGTTAGGTATGGAAAACTATAGTACAGCTGTCCCATAAAGGTTAGGTATGGAAAACTATAGTACCGCTGTCCCATAAAGGTTAGGTATGGAAAACTCTGTGCCAAATCTGCAACTTCTTGAGGGGTAGCAGCGAATCAGAATATTAGAATAATAAAAAGTGAAAGAATTACATGTTCTGAAGGGAAACATGAATACATATGTGCATAATAGTCTTGAATAAATTACAGACATTTTGTAAACCTTAAAATCTTTTTTTTTTTTTTTTGGAGGGAGACATATTATGCTTCCCTGTTTCATTCTGACCGCCATCTCTTAAGACCTATCTCTGGCTTTCCTCCTTCAGTTATGTGGTTACGTCTTTGGGTGGTGCAGTCAGGCATACAGTGGGAGTATACAGCATCACACCCTAACTCCACAGAAACTCTAATCCTCCCTCTTAAACTACACCCACCATTCCTTGCACAAACCCCAGCCTTCACTAGGGAGATCATGGGGAATGCCCAAATAACCACTGCTCATCCTTGATAGGAACACCCCATCCCTCCTGGCCATCCTGTCAATTGCCAGAGCCACTAAATGAACCTTGATCACCTGGGCCATATTCATGGCTTCATCCATCCATGTCACTGGAGTGGCTTCTTTCTTAATCCTTCAGCATCTGCAAATAGCCATAAGCTATTACTACTGAATTCATTCATCCATTCTATTTTAATTGTATATAAAGCACCTCTGAACTAAATTAAAAACACAGGCTTAATGGTTAAGGTGTTTGCCTTACAAATGCAAGGTGCAGGGTTTGAGTCTCACAAGGGATAATTGGCTAGGCTTAAAATGGCTCACAAGGGCAGTTAGCTTAGTACTAATCTATGATCCTATGAACTTCAGACACACAATGCCTGCTGTGACAAGGGAGTTAGGTGTTCATCCTTGTAAGTAAAGTATGTAAGTGCAGCTCATCCGGGTAGTGGATGAGGTTTTCTACAAAGGAAAAGCAAGGTTGTTTAGAGACGTAATTATAAATCAAAGTGTGTCCTCAGCATTAGAGACACTGAGCAAAAGCAGTAATATTGTATTGCATTTTTTTTCTAATTCCCTGTAAGATTTCATAGTGCCTACACATTTTGCAGTGTAACCAGTAAAGCCTAATACAAATGTGTCAGCCTTTTGTATAAAACTATCAATGTGCCATTACATCACATCATAGTATTACTGGCAGGAGCCAAATTATCTATATAACTAGCCCTTTATGTGCATATAGCGTCCTGCACCTAACCAGTCCCACTTCTGTCCCTCTCCTCTTACAGACATCTCAGTCCATCTTAAATGAGTCAATCGTTCCACTCACACTGATGGCATATTCTTTGCATGCATCACTCTATCCATAAAGTAAAGTATATTTGTAGGCAATGCCTCCTTCCTGCACTCATTTTATTCCCTTTGAGCCCTATTTCATCACAGAGTCAGTATTTAATCTTAGGTACCCAGATTATACTACACCCTTCCCCTTGAATACTTGGAGAGTAGCATACGGAATTTGAATTGGCTAAGGCATTGTCATGCTGAACCTTATTTTTCATTATAAAGTCGGAATATTTGTTTTATGTTGTGCTGATAATGTACATGCCAATTATATCATTAAAATGTCTTAATTCAGTACATTTTTCTTCTTGTTTTACAAATATTGTCTATTACATACTGTGATGATAGGAGGTACTGCCAGCCATGCCAGGAGAAGTAGAGCAGTGGATGTGTAACATATGCCAGCACAGCTAGCTGGAATTATGTAAAGAATTATATGTCATTTGAGCATCAAACTGATTTGTACAGATGCTTGTTTTTAAAAAATGTATTTGTAAAGTTGCTTGTGTTAAAATGTATCAACAGTGTTTCCTACTGGACAGAAAAGAAATGTACATGCATTTCTGGAACTGCTTAAGTGTGTACATTGCAACAGCATATTCTGGAAGAGAAGAGGTTAATCCACCTGACTTTGAAAAAAAATATTCTTGAAATTGGTTAAGCCATAAAGATGTTATCCCACAGTTTTGAAGGGAGCCAGAGATGCAATGTCTGTGCTAGAGAATAGATAGTGAGATTAGCTAAATACTGTTTTTGATAACTGTGTGAAACTTTCCATCGGTGTTATTTTTAATATTTCCTGTGACTGAAACTCTGGTGTTTATTGTGAAGCCCCAGCACTGGCCCAGGAATTAAGGAGTCTCAATCCTCATCATTGGCAATGGTGGGGAATGTACACACTGGGAGGATGACAAGTACACACACAGCAAAGTGCAATTTCCCTTAAGAGCACACAGAGCTCACAGTGAGTCTGGGGCTGGTTTTCCCTCTTTTTCCAGATCCCCAATAAGACTCCCCACTGGCACAGCTATAGAGTTGAGATCTCAGCTGAGTGGCCAAGCTAAGACCTTCTGTCCAACCAGTGCTTCGTGTCCCTGCCCCAGAAGCTGACACATACATACTTTGAGATTTGATTTATACACAAACAAACATACACCTTGGAAAGGCCGGTACATGTTTATTAGCTATGCCCCCTTTTGCCCAGACTATAAAGTAGTTTTCACTGCCACCAGCCAGCTCCTTACCAGCTGCTTTAAAGCCCTTAACAAAGGGCGTCCAATCTTACTGTGCAATGTTACTATTAATAGTAGTTTGACCAAGTGCCAGGTTATTAGGAGTGGCCTGTACAGTGTCACCAAATAGATATGCAAGTCAGGGGCGGCCCATGCTATTGGACTGCTGGACTGCAGCCCCCTCAACTTCAAACAAAAAAAATAAAAAGAAATAAATAAAAAAAATATTTTAAAATTTCACGCATGCGCACTGCTGCTGAGACAGTCTGGAGCATGGAGCATGCGCAGATTGTCTCAGCAGCAGTCCTAATTGAGAAACATGAACAGGAGCACTCCCACAAGTCTATGCAGTTTTAAACTGCATAGACTGCCTGGGAACTCGCTGGGGTGCAACGTCAGCGGAAGGATCTCGGGTCTGGATTGGAGTTTGCTGCAGGGGAAGATCTCGCAACGGGCAGGGTCGGATTTGTGGGCTTTCAGCTGCAGTCTCGTCAGGGGAGGATGCGTTTAGGATTTACTACAGGACCGTGTGTGTGTGTGTGTGTGTGTGTGTGTGTGTGTGTGTGTGTGTGTGTGTGTGTGTGTGTGTGTGTGTGAAAATGCCCCAGGTGCAATATACTGGTGGTTAGACTCATGGTGGTGTGGTAGGGAATACCTCAGGCTTGAACCCTGTATGCAGGTGTTAAAGACCTGAATTCCCTACCCACCACCATTTGTAAAAAAATTGCAGACTTTTGCCTCATATTTGATCTGATCTATACCTCATAATATCTGTGGTTTGTAAATACTGCAATGCTTGATATTTGATAGTGCAGTTGTAGCATTGTTGCCTCACAGCTGCAGGTTTTTGGGTTTGATTCCTGGCTGGGGTGCCTTCTTTGTGGGGGGATCTGTATCTTCTCCCTGTGTTTGTGTGGGTTTGCTTTTGTGTCCTCCCATGTTACAAAGACATGTCTGCATTATTTCTTCCTGGGCCTCTGCTGAGAATTGTTTTTTTTTTGTTCCAAGTCAGACTGTCCTGATTAACAAATGTTAAATAAAATTAACTGGCATTTGAATTTCAGACTTCAGGTTTCTGAATGTTTACTTCCTTACATATTTGATGGTGCAGTGGCAGTATTGTTGCCTCACAGCTATAGGTTTTCTGGTTTGAATCTTGGCTGGGGTGCCTTCTGTGTGGAGTCTGCATCTTATCCCTGTGTTTGTGTGGATTTGCTCTGGTGTCCTGCCATTTTACAAAGACATGTGTCTACAGTATTTCTCCCTGGGCCTCTGCTGAAAATTGTTTTTGTTCCGTCGGAAGTAAAATTGACAGGCATTTGAATTTCAGACTTCATATTCTTTAGAAAATACATAGTAAAACAACTTTTTATTCTAGCAATAAATATATAGTTACACAACCTTTTATTATAGCAATTTTTTAAGTTTATAAGATGGCTATTTGAAATTTGTCCTTATTTTTGGAACTGTAATACCCTGTTAGTGGCTATGTCCAGGTTTTTTGTGCTAAGGTTGACAGCTATGGCAAGAACTGAATTCACTGAATATGTTTGAGGGCTGTATTCCCTCATTACTGGGTTTGTCCAGGTGTTTTGTGCTAAGAGGTTGACAGCTATGGTGAGAACTGAATTCATTAAATGATAGCCATTTAAGTTTCAGTCTTCCTCTTTTTCACAAAGCAGCTGATTTGGCGTAGTGGTATGTTGCTCTTGACTGTTTTGCACAGGGACCTTGGCAGTAAAATGTACGGTGGTAACACAGAATTTTTCTTTCACATAGCAGGTGATTTGGCATAGTGGTATGTTGTTCTGACTCTTTTGCACAGGGACCTTGGCAGTAAAATGTATGGTGGTAACACAGCATTTTATTCTAGCAGCTTTCCAAGATTATACAAGCAATGTTTAATGTGTCCCTGGTTTTTGCCCTTTTGACCCACCCCAATAAATTTGGCTTTTTCCGGACTTCTTGTGTTGCGAAGTTAAGATGCAGTTGAGTATTGAGTAGATTTTACAAGGAGCTGAGAGCTGCAGGGGAAGAGAAGTTTAGTGCTGATTATGCTAAGTCAGCTCACATTGCCAATAGCACAACAGGTTGTGTACTTGCTTTTGATGCAGAAGGTTGTTAGTTCTACTCCCATAAGGGGAGAATGCTGCCGTACTGAAAGTTAAGATACTAATTATGAGCCTGTTATCAGTTTGCCATCCATTTCCTACTGCAATATTACTAGCTTATTTTTAATATAATTTAGGCAATTTTTTCCTCAGGGGCATCAGACACTTTATTTTTCGATGAAACCATGAAATATAAAGGTGATTGCTAGCAGCAACCTCTTCATTACAGATTTATTAAACGTGGAATTATTTAGATGACTTTTTTACTACTTCAGAGATTGTGCATATTTACTGATAATGGTGGACTGTAGAATTGTGCATATTTACTGATAATAGTGGACTGTAGAAGTTTGAGTAGACTTTTATGATGGAAATGTTCTGAATTGGGCAGTTTTGTTTCATTGTTTACTGGAAAAATGTTCAAAGCAATAGGAAGTTATATCAAAGAGCACATGTATGTTTCATATGCAAGGGGCCTATGATTTGAAAACAGCCCAGAATTAATTTTTATCTGCCACGGGTAAAATGTATTTTCTTTGAATGTGGGTTTTAATGTTGTTTCAATGAATGTGAGTTTCAAGGGCAGAGAAGTTTTAATGCCAAGTTTGTTTAGCAGATGTCTTAGTGTTTGTGCTGTAAAATGCAAAATAAAACTTTCAAATGAAGTTCAAATCATCACAGAAGTAAATCAGTATGCACATTAGTGTTTATGGTAAATGGAGTGAAATAGCAAAATAATGGATCATTGGAATGGCTGCAGTGGGAGGCTCCATTCGGCAATGGTTTTGTGAGGGGGAAGGGCGGCAAAGTTAGACAGCCCCAACTGAACTATACCGCCCAACTGTCCAGATTTTCAAAGAATGAATAGATTTTTTGCTTCTTATTTTTGGTTTGTTCCTCATAAAATTTGTGGTTTTCTGGCAAATCATTTAGGAATTAAGTCACTAAATAATGACACACTAGTTTCAGACTTCATAACCTTCAGAAAAATGCATGCTAAAGTAAGACCTGTTCTATCAATTGTCCCAGTTTATACAAGAGCAATTTTTAGTACTGTTTATATGTTCCCCCAATATATTTGGCCTTGTCCAGATTTATGTCCCAGTTTATACAAGAGCAATTGTTAGTACTGTTTATATGTTCCCCCAATATATTTGGCCTTGTCCAGATTTATTGCATTAACAGGTTGAGAGGTACATGCAAATAAATTGCTTTATAGAATTAGGCATAGCCAAACCTCTGAACTGTCCCTGATTTTGGCTCAAAATGTTGCTCTTCCCTAATGATCCCTCCATAAAATAGCAATTTTGGAAGAAAACATGGAGGGTTTATAATTAAAAAATAACTGTAATAATCAGATTACTTTTATTTCAGAAATGCATGTAGATTATTTTATTTTGTCAGCTGCTCAAGTTAGCAGTACTAATATTAAAGCGTCCCTTCTTTGACAGGTTCCCAGCTGTATTGTGTTGCTATTTTATATTTTTACATCACATTTTTGGTCCATTTTTCATAAAATTGTGTTTTTTTTGGCAAATTAGTGACAAATAATCAAAGACTGAAGTTAGAAAATAATGACAGACATTTGAATTTCAGATTTCATACCATTCAGAAAATTCATACTAATGCAATACCTCTATTAGCTTTCTAAGTTTATAAGAGCAATATTTTAAAAATTGTCCTTATTTTTGGGCCTTTGTCCCATTTCTTTGTATGGCTTTGTCCAGATTTCTTACTCTGAGGTTGAGAGGTATGACAAGTGTGTCAGGGCCATCACAAGTCAGCCAGAGACATTTCAAACTGTGACATACTTGTTACACCCCACTCCACCATGTAGTGACTCTGGATGTGTCGAAGCAAGGCAGGAGTAGTTATGCAGTGTAAATGTGCAGAGAATCCCACCCATCCAAGGTAGACACAAGTACTACAGTGGCTTTTCATCTGTCCTTGATTTTGCAGAATGGTCTGGTTTCTGTCATATTTTTTGTACTGTTGATTTATGCTTATTACTCAAAGTGCCTGTTGCTCTGTGTTTAAGTAGCAATACTTTTATGACCATCAGGTAAGCTTGGCTGAGACTGCAAGATGCAAGTAAGCTTTAATAAGCATACTGTTAAAGAATTGCCAACATTGAAAGCCTTTCTGTTGCCATGTAGAGAATACTTAACTAGATAATGTAGTCTTGGGTATTGAAATGCATATGCCAGTATTTGTAATAAAGGACAGAATTACATTATTTTAAGAGTCTCATTACACTTGGAGACTTCCAGTCATCTCTGCAGGCTTTACCCGTAAACCGAATGCCAATTGCGTGGTCCATAACCTGTACAGTAATCCTTTTAAGCAATGTATCTTGAGCATATTTCTTGTTTGCTTTTCATTTTTTACTTTGATCATGTTTTCCCCATGAAACAAGTATGTGTCAGGCAGCAGGTCTTTTTTTGGATAAGGAACATTTTTCAAGTGGGGGCATCAGAGATTTCTACTTTCAGCATGTTACTTGTTACTTTAATAAAGCTGAATATAAATTATAATTAGAACTGCAGTGCAAGAAGTTGTTTGAGTAGAGTGCTGCTTGTTTTTCTTATACTTGATTTTGACTGGCATTCCATTAATGTATTTAAAAAAAGTAATTTATTTTTTCATGCCTCACAACCTTTTTTGTTTCCATCTAGATATTAAGCTGTCATGCAGCCAATGCATTGAAATATTTTTATTCTTCTACACTTCATTTTGTCTTGATTGGACTCTCATAATGATGGTTTGGCACCCAGTGCAGTATATTTAGTTTTTGTGGTTTGCTACTACAGGTGTGTGTGTGTGTGTGTGTGTGTGTGTGTGTGTGTGTGTGTGTGTGTGTGGTAGGGAATACCTCAGGCTTGAACCCTGTACCTTGTATGCAGGTGTTAAAGACCTGAATTCCCTACCCATCACCATTTGTAAAAAACAAAATGCAGATTTTTGCCTCATATTTGATCTGATCTGTTCCTCATAATATCTGTGGTTTGTAAATGTTACAATGCTGGATATTTGATGGTGCAGTGGTAGCATTGTTGCCTCACAGCTGCAGGTTCTCAGGTTTGCTTCTTGGCTGGGGTGCCTTCTTTGTGGGGTCTGTATCTTCTCCCTGTGTTTGTGTGGGTTTGCTTTTGTGTCCTCCCATTTTACAAAGACATATCTGCATTATTTCTTCCTGGGCCTCTGCTGAAATTTTTTTTTTGTTCCAAGTCAGACTGTCCTGATTAACAAATGTTAAATAAAATTGACAGGCATTTGAATTTCAGACATCAGGTTTCTGAATGTTTAATTCCTTGCATATTTGATGGTGTAGTGGTAGTATTGTTGCCTCACAGCTATAGGTTTTCTGGTTTGATTCTTGGCTGGGGTGCTTTCTGTGTGTAGTTTGCATCTCCTCCCTGTGTTTGTGTGGATTTGCTCTAGTGCCCTGTCATTTTACAAAGACGTGTCTGCAGTATTTCTCCCTGGGTCTCTGCTGAAAATTGTTTTTGTTCTGTCAGCAGTAAAATTGACAGGCATTTGAATTTCAGACTTCATGTTCTTCAGAAAATACATAGTAACACAACCGTAACACAACCTTTTATTCTAGCAATTTTCTAAGTTTATAAGATGAATATTTGAAATTTGTCCCTATTTTTGGGACTGTATTCCCCCATTATTGGCTTCGTCCAGGTGTTTTGTGCTAAGGTTGACAGCTATGGCAAGAACTGAATTCAATGAATATGTTTGAGGACTGTATTCCCTCATTACTGGGTTTGTCCAGGTGTTTTGTACTAAGAGGTTGACAGCTATGGTGAGAACTGAATTCACTAAATGATAGCCATTTAAGTTTCAGTCTTCCTCTTTTACAAAGCAGCTGATTTGGCGTAGTGGTATGTTGCTCTGACTGTTTTGCACAGGAACCTTGGCAGTAAAATGTATGGTTCTAGCAACTTTCCAAGATTATACAAGCAATGTTTGCCTCCCTGGTTTTTGGGCTTTTGACCCCCCCCAATACATTTTGGCTTTTTCCAGTTTTCTTGTGCTGCGAAGTTGAGTATTGAGTAGATTTTACAAGGAGCTGAGAGCTGCAGGGGAACAGAAGTTTAGTGTTGCTTAAGTGAAATTGGTTTGCCTTGTTAATAGCACAACAGGTTGTGTACTTGCTTTTGATGCAGAAGGCTGTGGGTTCTACTCCCACAAGGGGTGGATGCTGCCGTACTGAGAATGTTCTCCTTGGTGAAGTTACTATGAGTCTGTTATCAGTTTGCCATCCATTTCCTCTTGCAATATTACTAGCTTATCATTTTTTTAATGTAATATAGGCAATTTATTCCTGAGGGGCAACAGACACTTTATTTTTCGATGAAACCATGAAATATAAAGGTGTTTGCTAGCAACAACCTCTTCATTAGTTACAGATTTCTTTAATGTGGAATTATTTGAATGACTTTTACTTCTTCAGAGATAGTGCATATTTACTGATAATGGACTGTAGAATTGTGCATATTTACTGATAATGGTGTACTGTAGAATTGTGCATATTTACTGATAATGGTGGACTGTAGAATTGTGCATATTTACTGATAATGGTGGACTGTAGAATTGTGCATATTTACTAATAATGGTGGACTGTGGAAGTCTGAGTAGACTTTTATGATAAATGTTCTGAACTGGGCAGTTTTGCCATTATGGGTGCATGCGTTTTGTTTCATTGCTTACTGGAAAAATGTTCAAAACAAATTTAAAACGCCCTCTAACAACTGTAATATATTGTACAAGGAATATAATTTAGTACAATGAGGAAGGCGTATCAAAGAGCACATGTATGTTTCATATGCAAGGGGCCTATGATTTGAAAACAGCCCAAAATTAATCTTTATCTGCCACTGGCAAAATGTATTTTCTTTGAACGTGGGTTTCAATGCTGTTTCAATGAATGTGAGTTTCAAGGGCAGAGAAGTTTTAATGCTAAGTTTTCATTGTGAGACTGCATTGCTTTGTTTAATAGATGACTTAGTGTTTGTGCTGTAAAATACAAAATAAAACTTTCAAATGAAGTCCAACTCATCATAGACGTAAAGCAGTATGCACATTAGTGTTTATGGTAAATGGAGTGAAATAGCCAAGTAATGGTTCATTGGAATGGCTGCAGAGGCTCCATTCAACCATGATTTTGTCAGGGGGGAAGGGCAGCAAACTCAGACCGGCCCAGCTGAACTATACCTCCCAACTGTCCAGATTTTCAAAGAATGAATAGATTTTTGTTTCTTATTTTTGGTTTGTTCTTCATAAAATTTGTAGTTTTCTGGCAAATCATTTAGATATTAAGTCACTAAATAATGATACACTGAGTTTCAGACCTCATAACCTTCAGAAAAATGCATGCTAAAGTAAGAACTGTTATTCTATCAACTGTCTCAATTTATACAAGAGCAATTTTTAGTACTGTTTATATGTTCCCCCAATATATTTGGCCTTGTTCAGATTTACTGCATTAACAGGTTGAGAGGTACATGCAAATAAATTGCTTTATAGAATTAGGCATAGCCAACCTCTCAACTGTCCCCGATTTTGGCTCAAAATGTTGTTCTTCCCCCTAATAATCCCTCCGCAAAATAGCAGTTATGGAAGAAAACATGGAGGGTTTACAATTAAGAAATAACTGTAATAATCAAAGTTATAGATTACTTGAAATGCATGTAGATTATTTTGTTTTTTCAGCTGCTCAGGTTAGCAGTACTAATATTAAAGTGTCCCTTCTTTGACAGGTTCCCAGCTGTATTGTGTGGCTATTTTATATTTTTGCATCACATTTGGTCCATTTTTCATAAAATTGTGTTTTTTGGCAAATTAGTGACAAATCACTAAAGACTGAAGTTAGAAAATTATGACAGACATTTGAGTTTCAGATTTTATACCCTTCAGAAAAGTCATACTAATGCAAGACCTATTCTATTATCTTTCTAAGTTTATTAGAGCAATATTTAAAAATTGTCCTTATTTTTGGGCCTTTGTCCCACTTCTGTGTATAGCTTTGTCCAGATTTCTTGCTCTGAGGTTGAGAGGTATGACAAATGTGTCAGGGCCATCACAGTCAGCCAGAGACATTTCAAATTGTGACATACTTGTTGCACCCCACTCCACCATGTAGTGACTCTGGATGTGTCCAAGCAAGGCAAGGAGTAGTTATCCAGTGTAAATGTGCAGTGTGCCCCCCCATCCAAGGTAGACACAAGTACTACAGTGGCTTTTCATCTGTCCTTGATTTTGCAGAACGGTCTGGTTTCTGTCATATTTTTGAACTGTTGATTTATGCTTATTACTCAAAGTGCCTGTTGCTCTGTGTTTAAGTAGCAATGCTTTAATGACCATAAGGTAAGCTTGTCTGAGATCGTAAGATGCAAGTAAGCTTTAATAAGCATACTGTTAAAGAATTGCCAACATTGAAAGCCTTTCTGTTGTTGCCATGCAGAGAATACTTGACTAGATAATGTATAAGCCTTGGGTATTAAAGGACAGGATTCCATTATTTTAAAAAGCTCATTACACTTGTTGGAGACTTCCAGTCATCTCTACAGACATTACCCGTAAACTAAACAGAATGCCAATCATGTGTGGTCCATAACCTGTACAGTAATCCTTTAAGCAATGTATCTTGAGCTTGTTTCTTGTTTGCTTTTCATTTTTTACTTTCATATTTTCCCCATGAAACAAATAGATAGTTGTCAGGCAGCAGGTCTTTTTTGGATAAGAAACATTTTTACAAGTGGGGACATCACAGAGATTTCTACTTTCAGCATGTTACTTGGTACTTTAATAAAGCTGAATATAAATTATAATTAGAACTGCAGTGCAAGGAGAAGTGGTTTGAGTTGAGTGCTTCTGGTTTTTCTTATACTTGATTTTGACTGGCATTCCAGTAATGTATTTAAAAAGTAATTTATTTTTTCATGCCTGACAACCTTTTGTTTCCATCTAGATATTAAGTAAGCTGCCATGCAACCAATGCATTGAAATATTTTTATTCTTCTACACTTATTTTTGTCTTGATTGGACTCTCATAATGATGGTTTGCCACCCAAGGCAGAGTATTTAATTAAAGTTAGTTTTTGTGGTTTTGAGCATAGCTCCTCCCCTTTCTAGTTGACCACACCCCTTCCCCTTGACCCCACCCATTCCGCTATCTCCTGCAGCCCCCCTTTGATTTGAAATCACCAGCCGCCACTGATGCAAGTACTCTAAGAGCTTAGATATGTCTCACAAATATCAGCCACAATGATAGGTTTAAATATATTTAATAATAAATAATAAAAGAAACAGAAAATACTCAATAAATTATCACAGTAACTTCAGAGGTCAAAATCATAGGACATATTTAAACCAACATTGTAGGACAATCTCAAATAAATACAGAAAACATCTAAACTAATCTTTACTATATTCCTAACTATATCTAAAATAAATGACTGTACCCTAGTTAACTTACTTGCAGCAAGGTAAGTGCAGAGGTGGTGAGTGGATGCTTGTGTTAGGTCAACGACAAAATACAAAATGGCCTATTACTGCTGGGATACTTGTGTGTGTGTGTGTGTGTGTGTGTGTATGTGTGTGTGTGTGTGTGTGTGTGTGTGTGTGTGTGTGTGTGTGTGTGTGTGTGTGTGTGTGTGAGCTACTTGGACTCAGACACGAAGCACTGGTTTCACAGTGCCAGTGTGGGGCCTTATTGGGGACCTGAGGAGAGACAGATGGAGAAACCCAGACCCCGGGCTGAGTGTGTTCTCTGTGTGCTCTTAAGGGAAATTGTGCTTGCTGCAGACAAGTCTGCAGCTTGAAATACTGAGTGTATCCATTTGTCTTCCAAGTGAACATCCCTCTCCAGTGTCAGTTGTGAGGATTCAGGCTCCTTGATTACAGGCCCAGAGTGGAGACATCACACATATATTCTCTTTTTTAGTAAGCAATGGATCCAGTTTATCATCATTTTCAAATACAATTGCACTAATTATTTTACCTATTCTTTATAACCCTACATCTTATGACAGACTCCAATATCAAACAGGCTGAAGAAGGTTCAACTGGGGCAAAAATGACTGAACCTTCAGCTAGTTGAAACTTAGTTGTACATTTGTAATTAAATGGGTTCAGTACTGGTAATCAGCAATGGTTTGTAGCCAAAAGATCTGGCTAGTCAGTCCTGATCCATTTCTTTGACATGACTGTTATGGAACTGCATAAGGGGAACTGGGTGATATCTCTTATCTCATTGATGAATGTACTATTCTAAATAGATTCAATATGATTTTTGCACAAATACAAGATGTTTTGTTTAGGTATTAGGGGTTGGCATAATGGTTAAGGTGTCTACCTCACAGACAAGAGGTACAGCATTTGGCTCATACTAAAGAAAATAGGCTCAGCATAATATGGTCCACAAAGGCACCTAGCTTAGTACTTACCTATGATACCTCCCTACATATAACCACTAGACACTTCTTAAGTATTATACAATAACTGGCTATTAATATTCAAAAAACTAGCACACTGATTGGTCAGCTCAACCAGC
This sequence comes from Protopterus annectens, assembly GCF_019279795.1. Classification (NCBI taxonomy): domain Eukaryota; kingdom Metazoa; phylum Chordata; order Ceratodontiformes; family Protopteridae; genus Protopterus; species Protopterus annectens. Next base: position 1,131,649,727 of record NC_056733.1, read on the forward strand.
ATGGTTGTTTTAATGATGCATATACCAACAGCAAAAGTCCAGCCACTAAAGTATCATTGAGCAGCCAGACTTTATTTTTTTAATTATCTCTTAGACAAGCATTAGTTTGAAGGAAAGACTCTGACACTAAAAAGAGTTTTATTATTTATTGACTTCATTTCTCATATTTTTTTTCCAATAAATCACTAAGAAACAAAGTCACTAAATAATGACAGCCATTTCAGTATCAGACTTTCTTTCCTTCAGACAATGCACACTTATTCTCCCTTTATTTATACTTTGTCCACATTGTTTCAAATAAAAGACACACACATCATCACAGTACATCATCAAGGGGCAAAATCTGGAAACAACACAGAAGAACACCACAGTGCCATTATACAAAGACATTATTTAAGAAAAGTATGTTTTTTTCCTTAAATAATGTCATTGTATAGTAGCAATAACCGATCCTGAGTGTGATATATTGAAGATTTACCCACAGTTGCCTTTATTTAATCACTAAGACTTCACCCTCATGATTAAGCCACAACAAATATGGGTAAATCTTCAATATACCACACCCAGTCATCCGTTATTGCTATAATATACCCCCTCCTAATAAACACCCATAATACATTGGGACACAATTGGGTTGGATTGCATGGCTAGGCTTATAAAGGTCCTGGTGGTCATTAGCCTTGTATATACCTATGATCCTAAGCCATAAATGACCTAAAGCACAGAAATCTCCTGGACCCGATTGATGATTTTATTTCTGAATTTTGTACACCATATGCTTATGACCTGTACCCTGTATTTAGCTTCTGTTTCAGTATTTAACCTTCCCACCATGGAGTTTGCTTAAATCATTGAAGCACTGCAGATCATTGGACTGCTTCAGTATTTAACCTTCCTACCATGGAGTTTGTTTAAATCATTGATGCATTGCAGATCATTGGACTGCTTCAGTATTTAACCTTCCCACCATGGAGTTTGCTTAAATCATTGAAGCATTGCAGATCATTGCACTGCTTCAGTATTTAACCTTCCCACCATGGAGTTTGCTTAAATCATTGACGCATTGCAGATCATTGGACTGCTTCAGTGTTTAACCTTCCCACCATGGAGTTTGTTTAAATCATTGAAGTATTGCAGAACATTGGACTGGTTCAATATTTAACCTTCCCACCATGGAGTTTGTCTAAATCATTGAAGCATTGCAGATCATTGGACTGCTTCAGTATTTAACCTTCACACCATGGAGTTTGCTTAAATCATTGAAGCATTGCAGATCATTAGACTGCTTCAGTATTTAACCTTCCCACCATGGAGTTTGCTTAAATCATTGAAGCATTGCAGATCATTGGACTGCTTCAGTATTTAACCTTCCCACCACGGAGTTTGCTTAAATCATTGAAGCATTGCAGATCATTAGACTGCTTCAGTATTTAACCTTCCCACCATGGAGTTTTCTTAAATCATTCAAGCATTTCAGATCACTGGACATAGAGGAACTTGAGTTAAAGATGTTTTCTGTCAGACTGGAATGGGGTGCATGATGTTAAAAAGTGCATGATGAAGCAAATATTTGGACAAGTGGGTCAGACTAATACATAAAGAAATGCAAGAAAGATGTTGTGGTTGAAGTTGAAAGAAGACAAGGACTGATGCAAGGACAACAAAACGAGAAGAGAAGATCAGTGATAAGAATTAAAACAAAGAACAGTGACACTATTAACAGGTATGATGCCATGGGCAGTATTACAAGCACTAATACACATAGAAACAAAGGACTTTTGTGAGGTTACTTTTGAAACGTATACCTTTCTGGAAATTTTATGAATTAAGTGGAGAAAAATAGATGATTGGCACAATGGAATTAATATATTTTGCAAAACCTGGGACCGCATTTAAGAAAGAAAATAAATATGCAATTCAGATCATTGGACATAGTGGAACTTGAGTTAAAGACTTTTTTTCTGTCAGTTTGTAATGCAGTGCATGAAGTTAAAAAGTGCACGCTGAAGCAAATATATGGGCAAGTGGCTTGCAGATATGGGTAGTACCAGATGTGCATGAGGGGAAAATGTAGCATATTTCAAATGTTAAAATTCTTAATGGAAAACAGAGAGCCGTGAGGTACTGGGGTCAACCTTAAGCATTTTTTTTTATTTTGTGGGGATTAGAGGCACTTGGTGCAAGACTGTAATAAAATAAAATGTGGGCAGCATGGGGAAAAAGGGTATACGAAAATAAGTTAGGCCTAAGTGTAGAAAATGCAGTGGCTTTGAATATTTTTGGTTTGACTGTCCCATACCAGAAATGGAAATGGTAGAGGAACAAATTTTCAGAAGATAGTCTGATAATAGTATAAATGAAGATATTGGTGGAGAAAGTAAATATTATGGGGGACATAACTGAAAAAGGATCTGTAACTGATATGGTGAAGTATGACAGGAACAAGGTAGGAAATGTTCTTCAAGAGTGCAAGACAAAAACAGAACAAAGAACATAAAGAAAATGATAAATCAGCTGGAGGGAGGGCACAGAGATGGAAAACAATATAAATAAAATCTAGAAATTAGTAGGCACAAAATAAGGAAAGGGGTGACTTTTGAATATTAGCACTAAATGTAAATAGCATTTTAAATTATATTACAGATGTGATAGTGGCTGAATGGTGCAAAATAGTATGGAGGTTCTAGGTTTGTTAGTTACAAATTCTGTGAAAGAAGAAAAAATGTAGAGAACTGAAGCAATGTGAGATAAAAGATTATATATGGTCAGTGGGGAGTGATATGTGTTCAGGAATCAGATTTTTTTAAGTGAACGGATAAAGATAATGGATGTGATGCCAGCAGTAACTGGAAGACTAGTTGTGTACGACATAAGGAAAAGGGAATAATATCTAAGGATTATTGCAGTTTATGCATACATCAGTATGGCAGACAGGAAAATGCTCTTTTAGGAACTTAAAAAGGATATACTATTAAATATATTAAATTATTATGGTGGGAGAGTTTATCAGGAATCAGAAAAGAAAGGAGAAAAATAACATAATATATTAAAGAGTAACAGAAATTACAATACCCATAGAGCTGTAAATAAGAAAAAATAGAAAATGGACATGTAAAGGGTGAATTTTAGAACTGAAAGAGATTAAGCGGTGTATTCAAAAGATATGAAAGAAATAATAGGGAGGATGCAGTGGTTGCATTTCCCAGATCAGTTATTATCGTTTGGCTTTTCTTATTTTTCTATCAAGGGTCATCTTTTGGACATTTCTTCCTGCCTGGCCTAAGACCATCCCCTTCTACCTGTTCTCAAGCAAGCAGTTTTTGAAATGGATTTTACATGTATGGCCTTCTAGAAAAACAGGTGACTTCACCTTGGGGTCTTAATTTTCTGCTTGAAAAACTAATATTTATTAAATTTGAATTAGCTCATCAGACTGAGTACTTAAGTTTGAAAACTGTGTTCGCGAAGCAGTCCCCTCACTTCTGCAAAAAGTGTATCTGAGTTACAAGCTCTTATGGAGAGTCACCCCTACTTCATTTTTAACAAGGATATGGTTTGTTTGAGAACCCTTCTTTTACACCTAAAGTGGTTTCAGAGTTTACCTTGAGTCAATCTGTTTATCTCCCTGAATTCTTTCCAGAGCCTAAAAAATAAGGCCGAAAGAGTCTTTCATACTCTCGATGTCCACAAGCAGTTCATATCCTACTGGGACAGAACAAAATCCTTCAAGAACACTGATCAGCGATTTGTTTCCTATGAAGGTAAGAAGAAAGGACAGCCACTGTCAAAGCAGACAGTGTCTAGATTTTTGTCTCATGCTAATTCTTTCTGCTGTTCTCACTATAACAAGTAACTTCCTGGCAGGTTCAGAGCTTTGGCGTTTTCACTTTCTTTTTGGAAATGGGTAGACTGGAAGTATTGTAGAGGCAGCAATTTGGTCTTCTGTACCTACTTTCACAAAACATTATAAACTAGATTCTTTTTTCCAATCCCTAGCAAGCTTTGCTATGACCATTCTCTGGGGTCTTCTGGATTTTTAGTTCTTAAATTTCCTTTCTCCACCCTATATGCACCATTGAGCTAATGTTGAACATAGTACAGTTGTTTAAGTAAATTTTCCATAACATAGATGGTCTAATAGATCCCTGCTGCAAGTAGCCACTCCCTTCCCTCCATTCCCTTTGTTCTGGGTTAGGGTTAGTCCCACGGTGTGGAAGTATATACACCTTGTGATATATTTACATATGTTTATGTGCCTGCCTAGCATTTTCCTTTCAGAGCTGTAAGATCCCAAAACCTCTGGCTACTGTTTTGTGTGTTTCTCCTTGAGCTCCATAGACATTAGGGCATGGGGAAGGTGCTCAGAAGCTTTGAAAACTGACTGGCTAGTCATAGACTTGGCAGACTATAAACCACACAGCTTAGGCTACTGCAAAAGGGATCCATTAGAGCATCTACTGTTATGGTAAGTTTACTTACACAACTGCACTTTCTGATAAAGTTGGATTTTAGTGGGGGGGTACAGCTGCTCATGAGTCTTGATGCAATATATTGGGAATATATAGATTAATATTGTAAGAATAGAAATCCCAAAATTGTGAATAACAACTGATCAAACCTGAAATACCAAAGCAGAAAACAGCAAACTAAGAAAAAAAAAACTTTTTAAGCAGGATGACAAGCGCCCCTGTACCCCAGACCCCCAGCTAATTATAAATATTAACTTTGAGATTGAACTATCGGCAAAAATTCATCAACCCCTGCTGTTCAGTTATATCATGCAAGTGTTTCCTGTTTTATTTATTATTTTTTTTTTTTACATACGTAAATGTTCGGTGCTTTGGGCTTTCTAATGAGATCATTTATTTTTCACGATTCTGGTATTTCAACAAAACAAAGGTTCCCGGGTATACATAGAAGGAATAGATGAAATAGTGATGGAGCTAATTGGGTTGTCAATGCCTTTTGAGATGCTTTTAAATACTTAATAGGCTAGTTCACATCCTTCAGGAGGTTTTTTTGTTCCAAGTATTTTTGGTATAAGCTGCTAGAACTCTATACTGGAGAAGTCTAAGAGTTGGGGGGATACAGTCAAACTTGATAAGACGTTCTGTTTATTGGGCCTTCTACCTTGTTCACATTCTATAAAAAAGACAGATTCCAAGTTATTTACAATGGTTGATTTAGTACCCAAAATATATAATACAAAACCAAATGACTCAGTAACAAATGTTTGGCTAGAAGAGATGGTTGAAATGATAGATCAGGCATTATATATGAACCTTGATGAAAGAGTTGCAATAATGTATGCCCAATGACTGAGTGTCACTGTTAAACTATGACTATAAATATTAAATTTTATATTGACCCTTAATGTCCAAGAACTGAAAGGCTCAAAGTAATGCTGCAAATACATTGCTAAATTTAGAGGTGAACTAGCCTGGGTTTTTTGAAGAAGAACCAATACAATAGTCATGAACTAAAAACCAGATCTAGGAAGAACCACAAACCTTGGAACAATAACACACTTTATTTAGCGCTTTCTTCAGGGTATAACGAATGACTTCATCAGAATAAATGCACTTGGAATGATTGTATTTAAATAGTATTTAAAACCAAGTCACATGACTTGAAAAATCAAATCAAAACCCAGCTTCAATTGATGTATTCAAAAACTAGTTAAGCACATAAAATACAACAAAATACCTAACTATATTTCCTTTCCTAAATCTAAAATGTTATACACAAAAACACAAAATTGATTGTGTTTAAAACTACAATAAAAACAACACATAAGTATGCTTAATAAAATTGTTTTACATAACATTCTATTATATCATACAGGAATGCAATTTTAAATAACTAAGACTGATACCATCATTCAGCCCAGGTTTTACGTGTGCGTTCATGCAATGCATGTTGGTCTCCTAGATTTTTTACAAGTAAAATCTCCTAGGGTGCCTTGTATCTTTGGAATTCCAAAGATACATAAGAACAAGACAGACCCCCCCCATGAGACCAATTGTCAGCGGCAATGGTTCAAAGACACTTTATAGGAAAATACATAGACTATGTCCTCAAAGCAGTTTTGAAATGAGAGGAACATATATGTATAGATTCCTGGCACTTTCTGAGTAAATTTAACAACCTACAACATAATGAAACAACAACATTTTTAACTGCTGATGTGGTCAATCTCTTTAATTCTATTCCACATGCATTAGGTATTGAACGGTTTGAGGAATTTCTATATGACAGTTTATTGTTTAACAACAGCCAAGTAGTTGTTCTTGTTACACTCATAGAGGTGGTTCTAAAAAACAATTTTGTCTTTTTTGAGGGGCAATAGTTTCTCCAAAAAACAGGGGTAACAATGGGGGCCATTTGTGCCCATATTTTTGCGAATATAGTTATGTTAATGTGGGAAAGGAAGTTTCTTTTCACTTCCCCTTATACAAAAAAATGGAGTCTGTATTTACATTATATAGATGATTTGTTTTTTCTAAGGACTGGAGATGTTAAAGATGTTTTAGAATTTATATCCTACATCAATGGTACTATTGATTTTTTTAAACTTTACATACACTCACAGTTCTAATAGTATCAACTATTTAGATGTGGTGATCAAAAAGGAGTCAAATTCATATTTTTTTAGTGATCTTTATAGGAAGCCTATCTATAGTAACAGTTTATTACATTACCATAGCAATCACCCAATACATGTGAAAAAAGACTTAGTAAAGGGCCAGTTTGTTAGACTTGCCTGAATGGTAACTAAGAATGATGATTTTCTTTCTCAATGTAGTGAGCTTATGGATATGTTTAGATCTAGAGAGTACCCACCTGATTTGACAGAGAGTTTATTTAATGAAATTCATACCAAGAGAGAGAAGGGAATTATTATACCCCTATTAAATAACAATAGTGGAGTTTCCTCTATTTGTGTGGCAGATACTTCTTCACCTCAACCAAACATCCATAACAAGGATTATATGTGTTCTTTTGTCACCAGATTTTCAGTGGACTATTAGAGTATACATGACATTCTAAGCAAAAATTGGCATATTTTTCAGAGGTATGAAGGAATTTTAGAAAATCTAGGATCTAGACCACGGTTGTTGTTCAAGACGGGGATTACTTTTAAAAACTTGTTAGAAAGTAAAGGTACTGCACCTCTCCAAAATGGATATTTTGGCATGAAAAAATGTGGGTTTTGTGCCCAGTGCTGTCTGATTAAACACACTGACAAAATTAAGATCAATTATAGCAACATAAGACTATCAGGGAAGTACACTTGTAACACCCAGGGAGTAGTTTATGCTGCATTGTGTTCTGAATGCAAGGGTTTCTATATTGGAAAAACCAAGAGAAAGCTCAAAGAAGGAATATATAAGCATGTAAGGGATATTAGAAATCATAATACCAACAGTGCCTTATTCAGACACATAGAAAAGTATCCTACTCACAGTTTTAAGTTTATAGTAATTGAAAAAGTATCCAAAAACCCCAGAGGCAGACCATGGGAAGACACACTAGATTTTAAGGAACTTTGTTGGAAAATTAGACTGAATGCACACGTAAAACCTGGGCTGAATGATGGTATCAGTTTTGGTTGTTATTTAAAATTGCATTCCTATATGATATAATAGAATGTTATGTAAAACAAGTTTATTAAGCATACTTATGTGTTGTTTTTATTGTAGTTTTAAACACAATCAATTTTGTTTTTTTGTGTATAACATTTTATATTTGGGAAAGGAAATATAGTTAGGTATTTTATTGTATTTTATGTGCTTAATTAGTTTTTGAAGACATCAATTGAAGCTGGGTTTTGATTTGATTTTTCAAGTCATGTGACTTGGTTTTAAATACTATTTAAATCCAATTATTCAGAGTGTATTTATTCTGATGAAGTAATTCATTATACACTGACGAAAGCGCTAAATAAAGTGTGTTATTGCTCCAAGGTTTGTGGTTCTTCCTAGATCTGTTTTTTTGAAGAAGAGCCAAGCCAGAACTGAGTTCAGGGTCCAGCTTGGCTCTTAGAGCCCATTAAAACCAAATTGGAGCTAGCAACTTGGGAGGGTAATTGTAAAAAATACAGTATGTAGAATGTTTATTATTTCATTATGAAATGTATGCCCAATAACAACAGAACCAGATAGAAGCTATGTATACTGACAAACTATGATAAAAAAAATTCTGAAAGGCTGGAGTGGTTTATTGTGTGTAGGAGGCCATTTCAGTTCCCCACAAGGCAGCCTTCAATAAAAAAGTGTGGGGACTTTTATTACATACTTCGGCACAAACACAATCCTCTACTGGAATATGGCTTATCTGAGACTGTACAATACTTCTGATTGTTAATTTATCCGACATATAATGACCACGTTACTCTGACAGATACTGCATCCCAAACAAACCAAATCAATAATCATTTGGAAACCTATAACTGCCTTTAATGTTCAGACATCACTTGTACTCTAAAAAAAAAGAAGACAGTCACATACTGTATACTGCTGATACTGCAGTGAAAAAATGAAATCACTTTTGATATCTTTATGCTTGCTGTTAGAGACATATACTGATCCCAACAAGAGCTGCAGTGAAACAACGTAAGGAAAACAGTGCCTCAAGAAAAATATTTCAGTTAGAACACACAGACTTCCTGCCATGAAGAGGCATATCTGATTTTTACCAGGCTTAAACAATACATTAATTTATGTCTTTGGATCATCAAGCATCCACTGGAATTTGCTGATTTTCCAAGCCCTCATTACTATGTCTAGACCCACTGCAAAAGGTACAGGATCTAAAGATGCAATTGTATACATCTTATGACAAAAATCTAAGACGAAGTTAAACATTATGTGTGTGTGTGTGTGTGTGTGTGTGTGTGTGTGTGTGTGTGTGTGTGTGTGTGTGTGTGTGTGTGTGTGGAGGGGGGAGCAAAGACACAAAATCAGGGATATATTTTAAATATTTCTGCTATATACTTAAAGAGATGCTAGACCTGATTCTGAATTATCAAATCTGAAACTAATATATTTCACATTTAGTGAGTGCAATTCTCAACAATTTCCAGAAAAAAACACCAATTTTACAAAGAACAGACCAAAAATGTATGGCAAAAATCAGCGAATGCTGATAGACATGTCTAAAATTATTCATTAGACAAGTGCACAGTTTAAAATAAAAGCCACAACACACCTCACTTTTCAAAATTTTGTACATATCTCAACCCCTTAGTTAAAGAATCCAAGACAAAAAACATTGGAAACAAAGGTCTAGAAAAAGGGAGAGATTTCAAATATTCCTGTTAGAAAACAAGTTTATCTTAGCATGTATTTTCATAAGAATATAAACCGATAAAAATTTTGCAGCAGCATAAAGAAAACATTTGGAAAAATCATGGACTATTGAGAGATATAGCAAAAGCATTTGCCAGCAAAACAAATTAATCCTGCCCAAGTTGCTTCTCAATCATTCAGACTTTACCTTTATATTGAGTGGTCACACTGACATTTGATTCGCATTCTACTTTCCTAAGTATGGAAACCCCAGATCTTCAGAGAAGAGATTAAATTCCAATGAATACATCAACAGATTTCTTGTTTGAAGAAAGCCGTCCTCAAATGTGCATGACATACTCATTTTTCACATGACTTGTATCATCCCCTGATCTATATGTGGCCATCTTTCTTTCTGCACTCTATTCCTTGGGAAAAAAACAATCATTCCTGGCTGCACATATTCCAGACCCCACTGCTGTTTCAGCCAACCAGAGTATGTTTTGAAGCCACCAGACATTACAGAGAGCACTCACTCCAATGTTCTGGTTGAATCAGTCTTTTTTTAAGTAGTTGAAAATGAACTGTGGCTCAGTTCATTGTTGGCTTGATAACTTAACTTGCTGGACCATGAACCCAAGCTGAGTTTAAACTCAATCATAAGCTTGGCACAAGCTGACCCTTGCTTACCCGCCTATAGTTAAAATGTGTTGTATTAACAGTCTAATGGCCTTTAAAGGCAAACAGTGAGTCTACATCCATGAGAACTGATTATATATACCAGGATCCCAGCCCACAAGTCAAGAGAAATCTTAGATTTTCTTATATTACTAGTTTGTCTCACTGACAAAGGCAGCTGATTCCATAAGATAGCAGCCAGGATTCAAAGTATATAGGTTCATAGGTAAGTACGAGACTAGTTGCCCCTGTGCACAATTTTAAGCATAGCCAATTTCTCCTTAGTGAGAATCAAACTCTGAATGTTTTGTTTATGAGGTAAACACTTTCACCATTACACAAACCCCTATTGATTTTATCTATTTCCATTTCTAAATTAATATTATGTTACAGGAAGTCATTCTTAAAATCACACTGACCTTGTCAACTAACACATCATTAATAGTCGGACACCTATACATCAATATGTTACATCTACAAAGTTTGTAGCCATAACACATGCATTTATCCCTGCATGTTTTATGTGTAACTAACTCACCATAACACATGCATTTATCCTTGCATGTTTTATGTGTAACTAACTCACCATAACACATGCATTTATCCCTGCATGTTTCATGTGTCACTAACTCACCATAACACATGCATTTATCCCTGCATGTTTCATGTGTAACTAACTCACCATAACACATGCATTTATCCCTGCATGTTTCATGTGTAACTAACTCACCATAACACATGCATTTATCCCTGCATGTTTCATGTGTAACTAACTCACCATAACACATGCATTTATCCCTGCATGTTTCATGTGTAACTAACTCACCATAACACATGCATTTATCCCTGCATGTTTTATGAGTAACTAACTCACCATAACACATGCATTTATCCCTGCATGTTTCATGTGTAACTAACTCACCATAACACATGCATTTATCCCTACATGTTTCATGTGTAACTAACTCACCATAACACATGCATTTATCCCTGCATGTTTCATGTGTAACTAACTCACCATAACACATGCATTTATCCCTGCATGTTTTATGTGTAACTAACTCACCATAACACATGCATTTATCCCTGCATGTTTCATGTGTAACTAACTCACCATAACACATGCATTTATCCCTGCATGTTTTATGTGTAACTAACTCACCATAACACATGCATTTATCCCTGCATGTTTCATGTGTAACTAACTCATTATAACACATGCATTTATCCCTGCATGTTTTATGTGTAACTAACTCACCATAACACATGCATTTATCCCTGCATGTTTTATGTGTAACTAACCCACCATAACACATGCATTTATCCCTGCATGTTTCATGTGTAACTAACTCATGCAATGTTACTAACTCTCCTGGGAAGGTACTGCTGGACCCTTTCTAATCTCTTCATTTCTTTCATAACACATAGACAGAATGATGACCAAGAGTCTAAGTGGGGGTCTAACCAATTATCTAAATAAAGGTAACACAATGTCCACACCCCGGATGAGATTGTGCAAAACGTGTCACAAATCAGAAGATGACACTTCCTTATTTTTAGATTCATGTTTTGAAATGGAGAAAGGGTATCTCTAATTCTGTCCAAAGTATACAACCAAACACCTTTTTGTTATTGAATGCAATATAATATTTAATGTTGCTCTCCTGAATAGCTCATACAAATAATTTTGTAATAACTTGTGATCTTCCAGGGTTGTTGCCATCAACGCTGTTTTGGAGTCATCATCAAAGTTATTTATGCAGACTTGTTTAAAGGGTTGTACAGGTGACATGAATATATTAAACAATAAATGGTTGTGATACAAAACCTATAGGTACTCCCCGTTGTTTTTTTCCTGCCTTTTGAAAATGCTGCGGTGGTGGTGCTGCGGTAGTGTTGTCGCCTCACAGTAAGACATTGTCCTGTTCGATTCTCAGCTAAAGCGTCTTCTGTGTGGAGACATGTGTGAATCGGTGTACCTTCGTTGAAGGTTGTGCATCAGGCCTGAAAAGTCAGTACATAAAAATCTACTGCCAATCATTACTGGACTGGAGTTCCGCTGTGGCGACCCCTAACCGGGAAAAGCCAAAAGATACAACAACAACCCTGTACACTCACATTATACTGTCTAGACTCCAACCAAGTCAGTAGGGAATGGAATCAAAATCTTTTGCAAAATCCACATATATAAAATCCACTAATGCATTTTCATCTAGATAATCAAATACATTGTCGTAAAAACTCAACATCTTACAAGATCGACCAGATGTAAATCCATGCTTAAGGATGAGGCACAGCTCTAACCGCATCATGAGTATAAAATACTTTCAAAACTCATCATTAGAATACATGTGATGCTTACAGACCTAAAACAGCCCACAGTACAAGCAGTTTTTTTCTTAGGAATAGGAACAACTATTATCTCTTGCCATGTCTTGAGGACATAACAGGCTTCTCAAATTTTCTGAAATAAATATTGTAGATATTTTGAATGCTGTTTTTGATAAGGAAAATACCAGTTTAACACATCTGGCCCCTCTACTGAGTCAAGCAAGTAGAGTGTTTACAGTGGCAGTAAAAACATTTTTTTTAGTAATCTGTGGGCATAAAATATTATTAGCTTTAGTTTGCCTAGAGGTACTAGTGTCTAGAGGCATATTTCCAGGAAAGAAAATATCTCTTGGTAATTCAACAATATTTGTCTATTGAGTGATAACAGTAATATACCATACTGGGGTCTACTTCACATCACTGAAATCCAATTTCACTGTCTTTCATTTCACCGAGACCAAATCACATACATTTCAAAACACTGACAACTCATTTCACTGAATATCACTTCACCGAAAGCTTACAAAGCTAAATTTCAAAAGACCAAATGGGAAACCATAAACAAATACACTCACAACACTAATGACTACCTCTTTCCAGAACTTAAAAACTACTTACTTGGGTCTACCTGACATTGCTGACATTTTAAAATGCCGACAATCATATGGCTGACACCATATGATCAACATTTGAAATGCCGACGATGTGGAACCGGCATCTCAGTACAGTGCGGAATGGAAAGATTTCCATTCATGCACTGTAGTGCAATCTCGGACTTGGTATATTAAAGTTACGGTGGTGGGGGGCATAGCCCCTCACAGGGGGTGCAGGGTGGTGTAGCCCCCCTGCTAGCAGTGTAAAGAATGTTTTTTTCTTTATTTTTTACGGTCTACTTCCAATGTCGACATTTCAAATGTCGATCATATGGTGTTGGTCATATGGGAGTCTGCGTTATGAAATTTTGGCAATGTGAAATAGATCTACTTACTTACATTCTTAACAGAAACCAGACAATATAAAACCAAACAAAGTGGGGGCCTACGCCCCCTGCCCCCCCTAACTATATATACTAACTCCAGGATCACACTATAGTGGGGAAAAGGGCATATATATATATATATATATATATATATATATATATATATATATATATATACTAACTCCAGGATCACACTATAGTGGGGAAAGGGGCATATACCTTTTACTTGCCTTACAGTACTCTACACGCTGCCACTACTGCTGGGAACGCACAAAACATCCACCATATTACTTTAGATACTTCCCATACAAATGTAAAGAGACATACCCACATTTAAAAACAGTACAACGTCACTTTCTACATGACTATTGGTATTTTGACAGTCAGCATTGTAAGTTACAGAAATTCTTTTTATCGCAAACGAGTCAAAGGTGAATGGAAACCCACATCAAGTCTGTGGCTTCCAATTCAGTGAAATAAGATTCAGCCAAATGAATTTTCAGTATTTTGAAAATTAGGTGATTTGGTCTGAGTGAAATGAAAGTCAGTGAAATGGGATTTCAGTGATATGAAGTACACCCACCATACTGTCATGTAAAGTATTCCTGTACCCCACTCATAGTGATATGAAGTACACCCACCATACTGTCATGTAAAGTATTCCTGTACCCCACTCATAGTGATATGAAGTACACCCACCATACTGTCATGTAAAGTATTCCTGTACCCCACTCATAGTGATATGAAGTACACCCACCATACTGTCATGTAAAGTATTCCTGTACCCCACTCATAGTGATATGAAGTACACCCACCATACTGTCATGTAAAGTATTCCTGTACCCCACTCATAGTGATATGAAGTACACCCACCATACTGTCATGAAAAGTATTCCTGTACCCCACTCATAGTGACATGAAGTACACCCACCATACTGTCATGTAAAGTATTCCTGCATCCCACTCATAGTGATATGAAGTACACCCACCATACTGTCATGTAAAGTATTCCTGTACCCCACTCATAGTGATATGAAGTACACCCACCATACTGTCATGTAAAGTATTCCTGTACCCCACTCATAGTGATATGAAGTACACCCACCATAATGTCATGTAAAGTATTCCTGTACCCCACTCATAGTGATATGAAGTACACCCACCATACTGTCATGTAAAGTATTCCTCTACCCCACTCATAGTGATATGAAGTACACCCACCATACTGTCATGTAAAGTATTCCTGTACCCCACTCATAGTGATATGAAGTACACCCAGCATACTGTCATGTAAAGTATTCCTGTACCCCACTCATAGTGATATGAAGTACACCCACCATACTGTCATGTAAAGAATTCCTGTACCCCACTCATAGTGATATGAAGTACACCCACCATACTGTCATGTAAAGTATTCCTGTACCCCACTCATAGTGATATGAAGTACACCCACCATACTGCATGTAAAGTATTCCTGTACCCCACTCATAGTGATATGAAGTACACCCACCATACTGTCATGTAAAGTATTCCTGTACCCCACTCATAGTGATATGAAGTACACCCACCATACTGTCATGTAAAGTATTCCTGTACCCCACTCATATGGGGTCTAACGTGTCTAAAATTTGCTTTTCATTATCCTTAGTGTACTGAACAAACTATATTTCATATCTTGCCTTGGCCAAACCTGGTTTCTTCCTCAGCTGACATCTCACCTTTCCAATATCTTCCACTATTTTATTTGATGTAAATTTCATGTCAATCACTCAATAATAATGGTTCTTTCTTCTTTTAGTTCATTTCTGAATAACTCTGCTGTACCAATTATGATTAAACATGGTTGCACTCAACTTTTTGTAATCTGAAAGAACACAATTTTTGATTACTTGCTCCATCTTCAAATAGACCTTATTCCAGACAATGGACAGGTCATCTATATACAAGCATTGTTTCCAGTCCTTGGACTCCAATTCGCTATTAATATTTATGTAGTCAACTTTATAAAAAAATTGTAAGAATTTGCCATCTGGAGTAGGAAGCACAGTATCCGTCATGAATTTTGGCAAACACTTATTTTTTTAGTTGAAGCTGAAGGAATGCAATTCTAAATCTTAATATCATTTGTGTATGCAATAAAGTAACATTAAAACAGCTGGAGCTAAGATAATACCACACAGAAGGGGACTGTTGCATCCACTCTGGATAGAATGGGGCTCCTGTACATGTGGTTGAATTGAAACCACTCCCACCAAGTGTCTGTTGAGGAAGAAAAAAAAGCTGAGGAAAATAATATTGATCATTGTTTTCCATATCATATAATGGCCAGTGTGGTTTTTATGTGTTTACCTGCAGTAATTCCCTTTGTTTGGAAGATTGGGAGATTTTTCCCTTCTTCAAATTGGTGTGACTGTGGAGTTTGTGTGTATGTACATGTAAATATATATATATATATATATATATTTATATATATATATATATATATATATATATATATAGCTATATAGATATGTAAGTCAGGGGGCTGGGGGGGGGGGCTTTTCCCCTACCTCAAGGATACAGGGTGGCTTGCACACTACAAAAAAATCTGTTAAAGTAAAATGTCTTGCCCTTCTTTGTTCTGGGCATCACTTATTGACATTTCTGATGCTCAGGATTGCTCACTTGGGCGATTCATGTTAGGATAGTATAATGGAGCATGGAAGGATTCCAGTGATATTAATACCCTGTATGAAAACAGACTGGTGTCATTTGCTCTCAGTTTGTTGATTTGTTTAATGGCTTATGAGAAATCTTTACCATGCTGTTGGTTTGTACAAGAATAACTAATTTCTCAGCTAACTATACTCTTAAATTCAGCAAATATACATTACAGCACATACAACAGGAAATCAATATATTTCAAACATTCCTCATCTTTGTTATTATTTGCTTTTGTTGTTGTTTAGTCGATTAATAAAATCTCACTCTTTGTGTCCTGAAGGAAGCCTGTCTGTCTAGAAATGTTTCTTTAGGTTCTTGCAAACTCATATTTATTACTTCAGTAATACTGTCTGTCCATCTTAGCCTCTACTGCCCTCTTCTTCTTCTGCCCTAACTCTTTCCCAATATCAGTGTCTCCTCTAGTTAATCCTGTCTTATAGCTTGGCTAAAATAGTTTTTGTTTTAGTTTCAATTTCTGGTCTTCCATTGAATAGTCTAGGTTTATTTCCTTAGGTATTGACTGATTTGGCCCTCTTCCTGTCCATGGAATTCTCATACATTTTTTCCAACTCCATAGTTCAAAAATATTGATTTTTCCATTGAATAGCCTTATTTATGGTCCAATCATATATTATTTGTGGGAATACCATAGCTTTGACTATACTGACCTTTGTTAACAATCTGATGATTTTGTTATTTAAAAGCTTATCCATATTTACCATAGCTTTCCTTCCAAAAAGCAAGTGTCTTTTAATTTTGTACCTGTAGTCACCATCTGTAGAGATCTCTGAGCCCAGGAAGATACACATTTTGACTGCCTTGACTTCTTTTCTATCTGCTTACAAAGAATCGATAGGTCTAGAGAACATGATTTTATTTTATTATATTGCCAACATTTGAACTTTCAGCTTTCACTTGCATCAATAAACTCTTCAGCTCATGCTCTCCTTCAGCCACCAGAGTGGTATCATCTCCCTATCTGAGGATGTTAATATTTCTACCATCATTTTTGATTCCAGCAGCTGATTCATCTAATCTATCATTTAGAAGAATATAGTCAGCATATAAATTGGATAGGTAAGCTAACCAATTTACGGCCTTGTCATACTGTTTTCCCAGTCATGAACGAATCAGTTATTCTGTATTTGGTTCTAATTGTTGCTTCTTGTTCTGTATACAGATATCTCGGAGGGAAGTAAGGTGACCTGGTTTCCCCAGTTCTCTAAGAACTTGCCAAACTTTGTTATGGTTTATACAGTCAAATACTTTAGATTAGTCAGTAAAGCAGAATTCAATATTTTTTGGAAGTCCCTTGCTTTTTTATTATCCAGTGAATGTTGCAATTTGATTTCTAGTGCTTTTGACCCTTCTAAAACCAGCATGTACATCTGTCAGGCCATACACAGAATGGGTCCAAATGGAGAGATGAAAAGTCAGCAAGCAGAGAAGAGTAGTAGTAGTGCTGAAACTGAATTAATCCTCAAGTCTTGGTAGTACCTTCATGAGCTGGACCCTGTTTTTTCACAAAATCTCACCAAGGCGACACTGATATATAGACTGTATTTAAATAGCATATATCATGCACAGAAGTAGGTCAAAAATTAAAAAAAGATAGCTGGGTGTACAAGACCCAAGATAAAAAGTGCCCAATAGTGGTAGGCAAATGACTGGAAAAGATGACAGTGTAGAATCCTCAAAATATGGAAACATTCCTACAATGGGGCCAGGCCTGGCCCAGGAGGAGGATGCCCCCCCCCGTTGTAGAAGAAAGTAGCAGTCCACAAAAATCACAAAAACTGATACGCCAAAGAAGAGCCATAAAGACGATATAATGGATTATTGAGGATAAGAAAGAAATGATGTATTGTTACTATTATGCAAAAAGCCCAACATTTCCAGCTACAAGATATGCAAAAAGATTAAGAGAGAAATTAGAGGAAAGAAGAATACTTCCACGTGAAAAACTGTCAGATGCTTCAAATAAAAATCTGTGGGCATTAATATAACAGATTTGTGAAAAACATTGTATAGACCAAGAAACTTTGATCTGATTGGAAAAAGAAGCATCTGAGGAAGTGCGAAAATATAAACAAAAAAAAAACCTAGATTTTTTTGAAAAGTATAAAATAGAAATATGGACATGGGAAAGAAAGAGAGATTTGATATGATGAAATATTTATGCAAAGGCGAAAGCCAAACTAATCATCATAAAGAAGGCAGCCCCAAAGATATTCAATGAGAAATACAGGCAAAGGCATCCAGACATGGAAAATTTCACAATAAAAAATAATATCACAAAGATGGAATGTAGAAAAGAAGATTAATAAAGCAGAACTTACAAAAAATATAAGTTGAAGTTATAGAGTATCTGTGAAGTGAAGGATTAAATGTAGAAGGTCTAAAACAGGTTACGTCACTGTAGGATGGAACGAGTCCCCAAAGTAAGGAGAAAGAGGAAGATCAGGAGACAGACATCTGAAGAAGAAATATGGGCATGGCAAAGAAAAAGAGATTTAATATGGTGTAATATCTATGCAAAGGAGAAAGCAAAGCTAATCAATACAAAAAGAGCAGCACCAAAGACATTTGAAGACAAATACAGGCAAAGGAGTTCAGACATGGAAAACTTTACAATACAAAAAATAAGAAGACAAAGAGGAAAAGTAGAAAAGGAGATTAGTAATGGAGAAGTTAAAGAAGTAGAAACTGAGGTTATGGAGTACCTGCAAGGTGAAGGATTCAGTGTAGAAAGTTTAATTCAGAAAGCACCACAACATGATAGAGCAATGGACCTCCAAATTAAGGGGAAACCAGTGGAATGGGAAACAACTGAGCAGTTGCCATATGAAGATATTTTGAAGGCTTCCACAGGAAACCAGTATAAACAGTCACTTGAAGCTGGACAGCAAGGGAAGGAAAAGGAAACTGTGTAAACTCTGACACAGTTGATGTTGAGGATTAATAGGCCAGTGAGTTCTCATATGACAGAGCAATAGATGGCACAAATTGAAGAGAATATACCACAGGATGATGCAATAGAACTTTCTATAGAATGCCCACAGGAAATGGAAAACAAAAAATGTGCCCTCAGTTTAGTAGAAAACAAGCTAAGAGAAGAGTTGCTTGACTTCATAGAAATAGACATTAAAATCAAAGAATGAAATGGACTGGAGAAGGTCAATAAAACCCAAAAAGTCAGAAGTTTGATAAAACAAATGAAACAGTAATTAGGATTGTCCATAGAGATCCATGTGATATAACAGAAGTTTGTTGTTTGTCTTTTCAGCTTTTCCCGGTTAGGGGTCGTCACAGCGGAACTCTGGTCCGCTAATGATTGGCAGTAGATTTTTATGGTGCCAAGTCGCCAGCCCGATGCCCAACTTTCAGCGAAGGCACGCCTATTCACGCATGTCTTTCGGAGGCCACTCAACCACAGGGAGGACATGCAGACTCCACACAGAAAGCACTCCAGCTGAGAATCGAACAGGAGAACCTCTTGCTGTGAGGCAACAACACTATGGCTGAAGTAAACAGGATATATTACTGTGCAGCTAAATTAATAACTGATAAAGTTCTACCACAAGATTACAGGGGTAGTGAGGGAGAGAAAGGGGAGAAATCGAATACCATCATGGAAGTATCGAATAGAGAAAACTAGAAAGCAACTAAAACAAGAAGTGTCACTGTTAGAGGAGTATAGAAGAGAGAACAGATCAACAAAAATACTTAGAAAGACAGACGTGATAAAAGCAATGAGCAGTATTACAACAGATCAGGATCTATCCAAAAGAAGAAGAAGGAGGATTTGTACACTGAATGTGATACCATAGCAAGAATGTTTGAGGAAAGAGGCTATCCCGGGACCCTGATCTTGGATATTAAGAAAGAGGTACTTATGGGCAGACAGGATAAATACCCCCCAATATTAGGTATGGGCTCTTTTACGGTGCGTAAAAAGACACTTGATGATTCTTCAGATTTATATTATAACAGAGCTTTTGTCACACATTTCAGTGGTGATGCTTATTTCCTTAAAGGCATCTTAGAGAAAGAATGGAACAAATTTGTTGAATTTACAGATTTGGATGTCTTCAAGAACCAGCCCTTTAAGGTTATTTATAGAAAGGGACAGAACATAAAAAATCTACTTGAGCAAAATCAACACAAGCCCGTTTTTTCTCATAGAAAAGCAGGCACATATAGGTGTGGTGCCTGTCCTCAATGTCCCCACATTATTCATGATGAAAGTGTCTTTATTAAGGCGAGGAACAAAAAGGTGGTGGGTAGAACATGCTCTAACTGTAATACTTCGGGTATAGTATACATCGCCTTATGTTGTCAGTGTGATGGATTTTATATGGGAAAAATGAGAGGCAATTAAAACGCCGTATATATGACCTTCTTAACGATATTGAAAAGTGCAACAGTAAGAATGCATTGTTCAAGCACACACCACAATGTGAGACGGGTAACTTTAGAGTCTTTGTCTTGTTATTATTATCCGGGGGCATCAGAGGAGGCCCCTGGGAAATGAAGTTAGCATTTAGGGAAACCTATTGGCAAATAGATTGGAGGCAAACAAACATCCAAGTCTTAATGACCATATTTCTCTTCTTCCTTTGTTAAAACTTAGGGCAGCCAAATTATAACTGCCTTGTAGCATTATGTGTATATTTTAATAGAAAGTACTTAAACTAATATTTTTATATTATTTTTATGTTCAACTTTTATCATGATTTGTGTGCATGTCTTTTTAAATGTACCTCATGAGTTAATTGCTTTGTGGATGGGTGCTTATTTAATTGCAGGTATTTGCACTGTCTTGTATTTTCGGATGAAGTCTGGGAGGTGCTCAGAAGAAAACACATTGAATTTACTGTGGAGCATTAAAACTGTGCTTTTTTTACTTGAACCAATAAAGAGTTGAGTATTTTATGTGTCCTTGCCTCGGTCCAGTTCTTTTGGATTTCTTGTAGTAATTCTAGATTGCTTCCTTGTTTTTGTTAGTTACAGGATCTATCATGCACTATCGCAAATAACAAACTAAAAATCTCAGCACAGGCAGAAAGAAGATACACAGATAAATATAAAGGAAAAGTACAAAATAAGCAATTTATTGATGACCCAAAAAGTTTTATAGAGAATTGGGAAACAAGGTAAAAGAAATTGAAAGACCACCAAAAAAAGAAGAAGCAGATACATTTTTGGAAAAGCATTTATGAAGATCCTGTGGAACATAACAAAGACGTTAAACGGATAGAAGTAAAAGAAAGAATAAAAAGTTTAAAGGTACAGGATATGAAATGGGATGAAGTAATAGCCAGAGAGATTGAAACAAAGTTAAGAAAAGGGTCTAATTGGAAAACCCTAGGCCCAGATGCAGTACCTAACTTCTGGTTAAAAGTATTAACATCTCTGCACGAAGATTTGGTCATGAGTAAGAACTATTTATATGCACATCCCAAACAGACACCAACCTGGCAAACAACAGGAAAAACAATGCTCCTACTTAAGAGTGAACCTGCAAGATACCCTAAAAATTATAGACCAATAACTTGTCTTCTGACTAAGTATAAATTATACACTAGAATTGATGCTGACAGAGTCTATATTCATTTAGTAGAAAACTCAATTATGGCAATAGAACAAAGAAAGTCATACGGAACAAAGGATCATTGCTGTTAAATAAATTCATAGTGGAGAACTGTAAAAAGGTAGAAATCTAAGTATGGCATGGATTTACTACAAAAAAGCATTTGATAGTATCCCACATTCATGGATAACAGAGTGTTTAAAAATGTATAAGATACACCCTACACTGATCGACTACATTACAGTGACCATGAAACAGTGGCAGACCACTTTGCAGTTAAGCTATGATAAACGACAAATTATTATCCCAGGGATAAAAATTCAAAGGGGTTATTCCAGGGTGACTCTCTGTCACTGCTGCTATTCTGCCTTGACCTTAACCCATTAAGCTGTGTACTTAACAGCTTAGGCCATGGCTATAATTTGGCTACTAGAAAACAACAAAGTGTAAAGAACTTTCATCTTCTCTTTGTTGATGATTTAAAATTGCATAGTTCATCAGATGAGGAACTGAAAGCACAACTGTAAGTTGTCAAAACTTTTTCATATAATATAAGAATGTCATTTGGTCTTGATAAATGTGTAAAAGCAACTTTTAAACAAGGAAAGCTGCAGCACCAAGAAAACATCCGTTTGGGACATGAATGTGATATAAAAGAACTTGAGCCCGAGGGAGTGCATAAATATTTGGGAATTGATGAAGGATCAACGATAAAACATGAATAAATGTGAATAAAACTTAGTAAGGAATTCTTTAGAAGACTTTAATCTTGAAAACAGCTTGACATCTAGGAACAAAATCCAAGTTATAAACCAATTTGATCTTCCTGTCCTGACTTACAGTTTTGGAGTGATTGACTGGCCCCAAAATGTGTTGCATAGATTAGACAGGAAAACAAGAAGGATTCTTCATACTCACCAAATGATTTATAAAAATCAGTGCATACCAAGATTATATATTCCCCATTCCGAAGAAGGGATGAGCCTCCTTGAAATTGATTACATGTATAGATCTGCAATCATGGGACTCTACATATATCTGCTGACCTCACAAGACCCAAATGCAGTGAAAGTTTTGAAACATGAAAAGAATTAATCTAAGATGACTTCCCTGCTTAATCTAGCAGAAGCATGCCGGCATCAAGCAGGAATGGAAATCAAACCAAAAGTAGATAAAAATCAGGCAGAAACTGAATGTGCCAAAAAAAAAAACAAAAGAAAGAATATAAGGTGAAGGACCAGATGAGAAGGCAAGAAATGTGGAAAATGCATAAATATAGCTGCAAGTATAGAAAACTTCTGGAAGAACCTCAAGTTGGTCAGATATGAATACAGGAATGTTTACGGAGAGGTGAATTCAACCCAAGAGATGAAAGGTTAATATTGGCGGCACAAGATAGTAAACTACATACACATTGGTTTACAAAGTTTATTGAACATGTGGGAGAAACAGACAAATGTAGGTGTTGTAAAACAGAACTGAAAACATTTGCACACCTCGATGCTGGCTGCAACATATAATGACAGAAAAACTGCTTACTGAAAGGAATAATGTGGCAAGACTGTTGCACTGGGGATTGTGCAAACATTCTGATATTGAAGTGGCTGAAAAACACTGGAAACATGAGACACAGAGAATCATAGAAAATGATGGTCTACATCACATGGGATCACCCATTACCAACAGTACAAAAGACAGATTCTAGAAAACTGGATATAACAGTCCATGAAAAGAAGACAAAAGTAGCCTTGATAATTGAAATCACCACACCCAGTGACTACAGCATCTTGCTTACAGAGAGACACAAAGTCATAAAATATCAGGATATTCAGGCAGAAATGAGAGCAATGTGGAAGGAAGATACCCAGACTGTTCCAATAGTAATAGTAGCAATGGGTCTTATAAAAAAGAATCTACAAGCGTATTTAGATGTGTTACCAATACATGTAACTCCGTATGAATTACAGGAGTCATTACTGGGCACATTGATGGTGCTGCAAAGAGCACTTCTGGCTGACATCAAAGATTGAAACAACACTAATTTCATGATCTTTAATCATACTTTAACTTAGGAAAAGTGTCCATTCCCATCATGGTATTAGGAAACCCAAAAGACTTGGAGAAATTAAAAAAGGCAGAAAAAAATAGAGAGAGGGATGAATAAAACCAGGGAGTTGGAGAGATGTATGTCTGAGGAGAGGTATGGATTGTAGCTGGCTTTCTAAAAAAGGTAGTGACTCTACAGGTCAGCAGCAATAAACAGATCCTCAGCCTGGAGGCGTTTAAGTCCTCTCTCAAAGAATGGCTCACTAACTAATGGCTATGCCCATGCATGTTTTCTGTATGATCTACATTGAGAAATACTTTATATTCTTACCAACCTTTCATCATGCTATCTATCTATAGCCTTTCAACACTTTGCCACTACCCATTCTTGGGGGGGACTTGTATCATCTTTATTTGATTCCTAGCATAGTAGACTATGTTTTTAATACTTTTCTATATACTGATTGTCATATTTAATTACATTTTTTGTCTTTTATTATTACGGTTCGATCCTATGGCGTCGACCATATGACAGTCAAACTTTTGAAAGTTCGATCATCTAATATAGACCCCTTTAGCCTCCACTATAATGGCTCTGATTGCCTGAAGCTCAGGATGTCCTTTAGTCTACATAGTGGTGAGACAGCCTCTGTTATGATGGCTCTGATTGCCTGAATCTCATGGCCTCTTTTAGCCTATATATTGTGAGACAGCCTCCACCATGATGTCTAACATTGCCTGAAGATATGTCTTCACCATGTCCAGAAACATTTATTTATCTTTTACATGTATCTCTTTTCTCCAAAATTCTTGAGAAATGCATTCATAAGTAATTATTAAATCATCTCACAGCAAATAATGTAATGCCCAAAATCCAACCTTGATTTTGAACAGGATATGACATATAAACATGTCTGCTGATATATCTAAATTAGGTCATTACCTGCAAGAATCAAGGTCTCCATCTTTTATTTCTTTTTCTGTACCTAACCAAAGCCTTTTACCAGTTCTCTTCAACTCCATATAGAAAAAAACTAAATAAATGCATCATAAACAATAAAACTCTTCTCTGGTTTCACGGCTACCTTAGGAATCATTCTTATTGTGTAAATGACAGATTACCTTTTCCTGTTTCCAGGATAGTAACAAACGTATTCCATGCAGATCTATACTTTGTCCTCTACTTTTTAATATCTTCCTTAACAACATAGCTAAGACAGTTACAAATGCAACAGCAGGACAATTTGCTGATGAGGGTACATTAGTTTGTACAGCTAAATCTTTACCCGAACTGCATACTTTAACTCAATTCAACTCCACAAACTTTGAAATACAGTTAAAATTCCGGCTTGCTACTAAAGCCCAGCAAAACAAATCAAATCTTATCCAGGTCTGAGTATGCACAAAAATCAAACATTTGTCTTCAAGATAGAATCCTTAAGCAACACACAACAAGTGATGCAGACTAAACTATTAGGTGTTTACATAGATCGTAAACTAAAATGTGACAAACATATTGATGTACTCAACAAAACAAAAACTGGAGTATATTACATAAGATTAAACCTTATATTGTCATCACTTCTTTAATTGTCACAGCTCAGACACTGCCACCTACCAGTTTATTGTATCCCTTTCTTATTCTCACTGACCTCCAGACACATTTATTTAACTCAAAACATCATTGCCAGGACTGCTTCAATTCCTCCACATAATGCACACCATCGTACAGTACTAAAGAAAATCATTTGGCTACAAATCACAATTAAAAATAGTACACAACATTCTCTACAAATAAGAATGCAACCCTATTAGAGCACTTTGGTCCTAGTCTAAATATTAGGTAGAGGTCATTTGATCTAATAATCGAGATGGTGACTGTCTTCACCAAGTCAGTATATATATATATAGAAATCCACTCCCATACACATTACCAATGAAGCTAACTTCAAGATAGTAATCAACAAACCAACACTTTACTAACAAATGGAACTGTACTTACATAACTTAAAAAATATTTACAAAAGTCAGCTGGTCATTTAATTCCAATTCTCTTGATAATTCAACTAAAAAAAAAATCAGATAGCCAATTGTTGGAACTGCTCCTGTAATGAGACTGTTTTTGGATGCTTACCCATAATATTACCCGGATCATTCATTTACGTCTCACGCCAACAGCCTTTTTATAGAGGATTGAGACTGGGTCACTGATCATAATGCATATATTAAATGTTTAAAGGCACAGATGCCAAGAAAGTCACCTGTTTAGCTATCTGATGTAAATGCAACTGTATATCTGAAAAAATGCAATTATTTTATGTAGTTTTTCTCCCAAGAAGTCTGATGAACAGAGGCCATAATCCCAAGTGGACCATCTAGTTAGAAAATCGGAACTAAATAAATAAATAGATAATTATTCTCTAGCTTCATGTGAGAAACACATAAAGGGACATGCCCTTTGTTTGAGTCAATACAACCTTGGAGTTTGAATGCACAAGTAGGGAGTGCCCTATACTGGGGTGTAAGGGAACTTGTTCTCTGTAAAAAAATGCTACTTTTATAATTAGGTGATTCCTGGTTTATATTGTTATATTTCATGAACAGCATAAGCATTTCCATTGCAGTGATCTGCATTAGCTCCACAGAAATGACCAAGTCCTCCCTGCTTCATTCCACTAAATAAGGAGCACTGCACACTGCAGTCTGTGTGTTGGCTGTGTAGCTTTTGTTTATTGTGTTTTGAGAGTTGTACCCAGGTTATAAAACAAGCTTAATGAATAAAGTGAAACATCAGGGAAGAATTGCAAGACTCAATCTAAAAGAAGGGGGCAAAGACCTCAAAGTACACACAATGGAAAAAAAATGAGAACACAGTACACTCCAGCAGGACAGTAATGGGTGTAAACAGGGCTACTCTGCAAGGAAGGTAAGCCTAAGGAAATGGTTCTACTGCTCAGTAACATATCAGTTAAACCAAATGTTGGGGTCTGCTTAATAAACTCTTAAATCACCTAACAGCAAACAAAAATACCAAATCTGGCTAATCTCACATCAGTAGAAGCACAAACATGCATTACCAAAGATGACAATATTTATCACACTAATAATTTAGAAATCCATACATTCAGTGTGGCTGGGAACATTTGCATACATGTCACAGATGTCATTTTCATTTCTATTAGAATGGTTCCAGCACTTATAAAATAACAAGAAACAGCAGACATTGCTCTTGTAGTGGGATGAAATCATTCATAATCTGGAATTCAGGATAATAATAATACTAACAATCAGCCTACATTAACTTTGTACTCTAATGCATTATCTTTTTGCAGTGCCCCCCCAACATCTCTCCACTGATAATTTATTTTAAATACAAAATATCACGATGTACAAAAAACAGGAATACTTGCTTTTGCTTAGAAAATGAGTATTCCTATTTTTGTGAATTTGTGAAGTTGTATAACTTCATAGATAGAATAAATTAATTGTAGGGGCATGGAGTACAGTCTTACCACACACAGAGCTGCCCACTCTCTAAAAAAGCATAAATCAGGTTGTAATATTTTTATAGCTTATTATAGGTTCATAGGTGTATACTAGGCTAACAACCACTAGGGCTCTTATAAGCCTAGCCGTGCAACCCAAATATGTCCCACAACTTTGATTTATATAGGGGTGATTTACTGACTGCCTCTACCAGACCAGGGGTGAATTTCTGATTACCCAGCCATTGGTCCAAGTTGCACTTAAATAGGTATAGGGAGGAACTCTGCATCACATGGATAGGGAGCCTGTTCCAGAGAATGGGAATTCTCTGACAAACATATCTGTCTCACCAATATGTCCTATTTATTTCACAAGCAAAATTTAGTTTTTTTTTTAATCTAGTAGTTCTGATGCTGTTGTTTTTTTTTTTTCAGATGTGAAAAGGTTCATTAAAACATGGTCCAGGGATACCTTGTATGATATCTATTTGATACTGAGTGAAGATACAGAGCTTTAAGGTGATCAGAGTAGGACATTGTGTTTACTCCCTGTATTCTTTTTGTAAGGAACTTTTGTGGATGTTGCCACGTGTTTGGTCAGGTACATACTGAAGGGGGCAGTATACTCTATTATGGGTCTGTTGAGGGTTGAGCACAGTGGTATAATGACCTCTCTTGACCTAGATGGCATACCCCTACTTAAAGGTTGAGCAATACAGAAGGATTTTCTTACTACCTTGCACATATGTTGATTGAAGTCTAGGTTACTACTACAAGTTGCCACATCCCTAACAAGTGAATCAACTTTTAGGGGTGTTTTACTGATGATGTAGTTACCCATGATGGCTGGCCCAAAAGATACTATAATGTATTTCTTGGTATTAAGTTTTAAGCCAGGCCTTTGGCACCAAGAATTTGTCTGTTAGACCTTCTTGAAGAGTGTTCTCATCTTTGGGGGATTCAATTACTGATCCCAATTTGCAATCATCTGTGAAGTTAGTTTGAAATTGGCTTTAACATCCGAAAAGTAGATGCCAAAGAGGAGTGGCCAACACGGAACCCTATGGGACTCCACCTATTGAATGCCTGCTTTGTGGAGGTGGCCTCATTGATTCTAACCTCCTAGGTCCTATCAGTGAGACAGCTAGCTATCCAACATGTTATAAAGGGGTTTATACGTAGTTCTATAAGTTTGTTGACAATGCCTGAGTGAGGTATTGTATAAAATGCTTTAGCCAGATCTAGGTCGGCAGCATGCACTATTTCCCCTCATCCATTGCCTCAGTGACCTTTTCAAAGAAGTCCATCAGATTCAGTAAACATGACATTCCTTTGACAAAGCCAAACTGGGATGGATCCAGTGTCCGGAGGACTCCTATGTCCATGTTGATAATTCTCATAATAATTTTTTCCATGGCTTTGCAAATAAGACTAGTGACTCTAACAGGTCTGTAGTTTCCAGGATCTGTTGAAGGTCCTGCCTTGTGAAGGGGGATGATGCTCACAGTCCTCCATTCATGTAGCACAAAGCCTGTTTTATGACTATAGTCAAATAATGACTACAACAGTCCTGATAAGTCATATTTTTGACTGGTCAAGAGGCATCTTGGGATGTTATTGGGGCCCACAGAGTCCATTTTCTTGTCTTTAACAAGCACACCCAGTACATGCGCCCTAGAGCAGGGTAAATCTGGAACTGAATTTGTTGAATAAAAGGTTCGCTATATCGCCAGGCTCTGTGAATGTGACAACATTAACCCCCAGTTCAGCACATTGCTTTGTGCTGCCATTGAGGTTTCTGACATTTATTTATTTATTTATTTGCAGTTGGTTTATTTATTTGCAGTTGGTTTACCAGGTTAGTCCATTGGGCCAAAATGAACCCGTTTTCAATGGAGTCCTGGGGAGAAAAGCTCCATAACAATCTCAATACAGTAGGTTATTAATGATAGTTATACAATGCAAAAAGTTCAAGCAAATAATTACAAAAAAGTTCAGCATACATTAGAAATTCTGTATACTTATGATGGATCATATATATGATACAGACTAACAAAGTAATACTGGAAGTAAATTCATATTATGATGCATAAACTTAAGAAGTGCAGTCTAGTACATTATATCAGACTAGTACATTTTTGCAAATTACATAGGAAACAGAGTGTGAGTGTTAGGGAAAAAAGGAAGAATTACTGGAGAAGCAGGGGAAGGATGAAAGATGAGGTAGCCAGAGTTAATTATGTGGGGTGGGAGCATGAGCATTCCCACTGGGATGCTAGGTGCGAATGAAGAGATCTTTTGAAAATCAAATGGTTAGGGATTGTGCGAATGGAAGGTGAAAGGGAGTTCCAGAGGTGTGCTGGGCCATAGGATAGTAGTTTTTTTCCAGGGGGATGAATTGGTTTATGTACTTCTAATAGATTTTGATTATGAGATCTTAATACTCTATTTGGCAGATGCATTTTAAAGGCAGAAGAAAGTGAGGGACAAAGGGTGGGGTTGAGAATGGGTTTGTGGGCGAGAGTTAATTGTGTGTACTTTAGATGATTAGGTAGCTCTAGCCATTTTAGTTTTTGGAGAGAGAGACAGTGGTGGGTTGATGACCTATGGCTAGTAGCGAACTTGGAAATTTTGTTGTAGCAGGAGGAGAGTTGTTTTTTTACAGAGGTCTGTAGATTAGTTAGGAGTGGAGCTCCATAGAGAAGGGAGGGGATGAGAAACGAAGTAGAAAGAGTGATTTTAGTTGCAGGTGTAAGGTAATGATTTTGTCGGTAGAGCATACCTAGTTTTTGGTGGGTTTTTTTAATATTTAGTTGTATGTGGGAGTTGAATTTTAGTTGGTTATCAATCTGGACCCCAAGTAACTTGGTATCTGTCACCAGTTCCAGATGTGTGTTACTTTGACTCATAATTGAGAATGTATTCATATTGAAAGGAGTGGCTTTAGTGGGGGTAAATACCATTAATTTGGTTTTAGAAGCATTGACAGCTAGGTGATTATCTTTCATCCATTGCTCAGTGGTTGAAAAGGCATCTTGTGTAAGTTTTAGAAGTATGGGAATGGATGAGGCAGAGCAGATAATAGTTGAATCATCTGCATACTGGATGATATTTGAGAATGGGATAGATTTGTGGAAATCATTTATAAATATACTGAAGAGAAGGGGACCCAGTATGGAGCCTTGTGGAACTCCGGTAGGGGTATTAAGAAATGAGGAGGTGGCTTTCTTCCATTTTACTGCTTGATATCTATTGGATAAGTAGCTGGAGAACCAAGTCAAAGAGGAAGGACCTAGGTTAAGTTCGAAAGTTTAGTTAAAAGCAGGCTATGTGAGATGGTGTCAAATGCCTTGGAGAGGTCAAGAAGTAGGGTAGATACAATTTGGCCAGAGTCACGGGCTTTGTTTACAGTTTCAAGGAAGGAGAGGAGGGCTGTCATGGTGCTATGATGTGGTCTGAATCCATGTTGTGAGTGAGTTAGGAGGTTATTATCTAAGAGATGTGGTAGGAGTTGAAGTTGGACACACTTTTCTAAGAGTTTAGAAATGGGAGACAGGATAGCGATTGGGTGGAAATTGGTTACATTGTTATTGTTGCCACCTTTATGTAAGGGTATGATAAAGGCATGTTTCCAGATTTGAGGTACTATACATTCTTGTATAGAGCGATTAATTAAAATGCTAATGGGGTAGGCAATTGCATCAGCAGCTATACTGAGAAAGTAAGAAGGGATGTTATCAAGAGCGTTTGTACATGGCTTTAGTTTCCTAAGGAGTTTCTTTATAGTAGAAGTGGGAATTGGTTTTAGTGAGAATAGAGGAGAGTGGGAAAAGTGGGTGTTCGTGGGTAGTGAAGATGACGAGAAAGTTTGAGATGGAGAAGAGGTAGATAGTATAGAGTTAGTTGATGGGAATGAGGGACATGTAGTAGTGCAGAGTAGAGTGTTGCTAGTGGAGAGTGGGGGTATGTTGGAGAATGTGGTGGTGGTAGAGAATGAAGAGGTTAATTTAGAAATAGATTCAATGAAAAAGAGTTAAATTGGGTAGCTAAATCTGAATCTGGAATATTTGGGTCTGGGGAAGGGTATCTGATTTGCTGGGGTTAAGAAGGGTAGAAATACCTTTCCAGAATTTCTGAGGATTTGTTTTATTATTGTTTTGGAGTGTCGAAAAGTAGTTTTGACGATCAGAGATGATGAGTTTTTTAACTTTATTTCGAAGTGTTTTATATTCGTTATGAAGTAATGGGGTTCTGTTTTTCTGGTAGTGTGCCCAGACTTTATCTCTGTGCCGCATAGATGCTAGTGTATTTTTGGTCAGCCATGGTGTGGAATTAATCTTTATTCACTTTGTCCTTAAGGGAGCATGGGAGTCAAGTATTTTTAAGAATGCTGAGTTAAAGTGGTGAACTGCGTTATCTAGAGATAATGTTTTTAGACAATTCCAGTTTATTGATTTAAGGGAGTTTGAAAAGGTTGTTGGGTTAAAGTTTTTTTGGTTACGGGTAGTAATGTAATTATGGGTGCAATGTAGGTTTGAGGGGAGACGGTGAGTAAAGATGGGTAAGTGGTCACTGAGGGAATCTGGAAGAGTGCCACTATCAGAGAAATAGTGGGGATGGGAGACTAGAATCCAATCTAGAATACTACCGGTGGAAAGATTTTTTGAGGGGCGTGTTATGGAGTTTATTAGTTGAGAAAAATTGTAGAGGTTGATGTTGAGAGAGTTTGTTGGAGACTGAATAGTGGCCCAGTTAATATTCATGTCTCCTAAGATAATAGTTTCATTGCTAATGTTGCTGGAGAGCCAGGAGAGGATGTCTTCAAATGTAGAAATATTGTCTCCTGGGGGGATGTAGAGGGAAGCTAGACAAATGCGTTTGTGTTTGTTAACTTGAAGTAAAGTTAGGAGAAGTTCAGCATTATTAAAGTGTGGAATAGGTTTGGTGTAGGGAGTGACTAATAGGGAAGATGAGTGAATGAGAGCTACTCCTCCACCTTTTTTATGGGCTCTGTCTTTTCTGATAATAGAATAGTTAGGTGGAGCTATTTCAGAGTCTTTTATATGAGGTTTTAACCATGTTTCAGAAACGGATAGGATGTCAGGTTTGTTATGTATGAGCCAGGCGTGGAGATTTGGGACTTTGTTAACTATACTTTGGGAGTTTAATGAAGTAAGGAATATGGACTTGTTTATGGTAGTTGGGGTGGGGGGACCTGGGTTGGGATGAATATCACCTGATAATATACTGATGGTCAGATGAAAGATTGGGTCAGAGAGGTAGTTGAACAGCTTACTGAAAGGATTGGGATCTATTATGATTCTGAGACATTTATTGGTTGTTGTGGGGATGGAGTGTTTTTGAGATGTGAATAGTTTGTATGGGAAAACTAGAAGGTTATTGATAGGATAAAAATGGGGAGAGATATGCAAGTGTGAGTGTGGGTGAGGGGAGTTAAGATGGTTGGTTACATGGAAGGATTGTGAGTGGTAGGAAGTAGTGAGTTGTGTGAGGTAATGAAGATAGGTTAGATGAAGAAGTAGTAGAAGTGAAAAGGAGATGAGTGAGGGCTTTGGGAGCATGTTGAGATAGGTTATTAAGAGGTGTAATATTGTTGAGAGTTATATATGTAAATAAGAGACAATTATATATAGAGAAGCTGATAAATACCTAGAATTAGTAAGAGAGAGGAGGGTTATGTAGGGATTAGAGAGGGTGTGTTTTTTGTGTATGTGTTGGAGGTAGAAGTGGTAACCTATTGGCTGGGGGAGATATCTTGAGGAGGAGAAAGTATTTCAATTTGGGTGGGAAAAGGAGATGGGTGTTACTGCAGTATTGGAGGCTGATTAGTGTGGATTGGCAGTGGGTGTGGTTTAGGAGGGATATAGGTAGAGGTGCCGGGGGCGTGTGGGATATGGGGGCAGGGTAGGGGAGCGGAGTGAGCCCGCAGGGCGAACGGAGCGGGATACACAACCCAGGAGGGCAAGAGGAGATCGAGAACCTATCAGTGGAGCGATTGTCAGCAGAAGGGTAAGTGGCAAAGGGTAAGTGGAGGGAAGCTGGAGTAGAAGGGGGAGTGAACACTAAGTTTTAAGAGGGAGAGGGAGAGAGAGTTTAAGGAAAGTTGGAAGATAGAGATAAAGCAAGAAGAGAGTTAAATAGAAGTCTATATTAGAGGGGAGAGAACAAATGCTGAAGTGCACCTAGCCCAGCAGGGGAATCTCTGGACTAAGCGGGACTGGAGCGGGAAGGGTGCTAGTAAGGGCTAATAGGTATCAATTAATAACAATTATTGAGAAGTTATCAGAAAAATAAGTACTCAGGGGATTTGGTGAGGGGGAACAAAGGGGAGATAGAAAGAAGGGGAGTGTAGGCTGCTGGCTTTCCTAGTTGGGAGTGTACTGAAACCTAACAGTAGTTTAAGGTTTAGCAGTAGATGCACATACTTTCTTGTGTTTTTCTGAGAGGCTGTTGGATCAAATTCAGTAAAGGGATTGAGGCAGCAGAGTTGGATGGATGCTTGAGCAATTGGATGAGTATATATACTTTGGTAGGTCAGGTGTCCACCCAGGCGAGGTCACAGGTAAATTCAGGGCAAGAGAGCTGGGGAACAGGAGAAAAAGTAGAGAGAATTAGAACTATAGTAACATAAAAACACCTTGGCACCTAATAGTAGTAGGAGGCAGGTATGAAGCTTGTGTTTAAAAGCAAGCATCAACAAGTAAAGCAACAAAGTGTTGAAAACAAACAATACCAATAGCTAATGGTAATATACATAAAAACAACTGTAGAGAAGTTATCAGGAATAGGCACTACATTTCTATGCTAATCAGAACATGCATCAGACAGGTATTTCATTCATTTAAACAAAACTATTAATGAAGGCAACATATTAGTCAGGGCCGTGGTATAGATATGTAGTATATAGCCACAGTTAAGCGACCATACTACTAATGCAGGCCAGTGTGATTAATGCAGGCCAGATTGATTAACCAAGGGCCGCTAGCATAGGTTTGTGTTATAAGGAAGTTGGCGTTAGCGGAGTAAGCTTCAGACCGTTTAAAAGTATCTTAAACGCTCCGGTTTCCCAGACATTTCTACTACATAGGCATTGCTCATTTAGATCAGGACAGAGCTTTTTTACTGATAAAACAGACAAAGACTTGTAATGTAACATACAGGAACTTAGCGTTAAACCATTGTAACGCGTCATACGATCAGGTTCAACTATATGC
Source organism: Protopterus annectens (assembly GCF_019279795.1). Taxonomy (NCBI): domain Eukaryota; kingdom Metazoa; phylum Chordata; order Ceratodontiformes; family Protopteridae; genus Protopterus; species Protopterus annectens. The sequence continues at coordinate 1,131,684,067 of NC_056733.1, forward strand.
ATTAATAAAAAGCAGCGAACATGAAAATCAGTACAGAGGCTTATTGAAACTATCTGTGCTAGCAGAGAGCTATGAAATAATTCAAATAAAAGCAACCTATGGTCAGTTATATCAATGGCGCTATTGAGTAGGCAGCGTTCCTTTAAATCAATAACAACAGCTCATTAAATCATTCATTTGCAGGCAGTCACTACCAGAATAGACAGGACATAGCTAAAGAAGGCTTAATTGCTATCTTTCAGCTGGGAGGCTATCTTAATCTCAAAGTTGGCATTGCTTGATCTAATTAACCCACTTTGTTGCTTATTTATTTTGATGAGAGAATGTTTATCTTTATGGGAATTACCCTTCCTAATTTTTGTCAAAATTGTTTTCCTTTTGTTGTATATAATGTTTAATTTGGGATATCACCAGGGCAGTTTGTTTCTGAGGCTACTCTAAGGCTTACTTCTAGTAGGTGCAGCAACCACTATCCAGCCATTGACATGGATGCACAGAGTTTCTAAAAATAATTTAGAACAGGTTGTTGTGTTCTTGTTGGAGGGGCATTGAATTCTGACAAACCCTCACTTAATAAAAGGTAATTTGCCTTGGAATAGTCCCTAACTGTTATTGCTTATAATGGGATAACAGAGTTGATTTTGGTTATGAAGGAGACAACTTTATGATCTATATGATCTATACACTTTATTTTACTGACCTATAGCATGCTGTCATGTTCATACATTCATAGGTTCATAGGTAGGTACTAGGCTATTGGCCCTAGGGCCTATATAAGCCTAGCCAAACGGTACTCTGGCTTTTGCCACCCAAGAAAATTATTCACTGCACTGAGTCTTTGCAGGAAACCTGGTGCTGGTGTTTACATATACAGTTTTGTGGAGGGTTTTTTCTTTCTATTTTTTTCCTGTGTTTATAAAATGAAATTTGCTATTACACCTAAACCCCATTGCAATCCCAATGCCTATGACTGTGCTCCCTCCCCCAGCCCGGATACTTACTTAAACCAAATCTAAGATCACTGTACCTTGAACATTCTGGAAGATGCTGCAAGTTTAGATTTAATATTTATTCCTCCACATCTGCATTTGCAATTCCAGTTCTGAGGATCACAATTACAGTTCTCAAAATTTCATTAGGCAGCAAACCCCCCTATATAGTATAGATAAGACTTCGATCAATAGAGAAATATACAATGTACAGTTATGAGGCATTATTTCAGAATAGATAGATTCAAAATTTTGAGGAGTAAGAGATTCTTCATTCAGCATTCAGTTTACTAGGATTTCAAAGCAGATGCAATTTGTTTTACTATGCACCATTTTGGAGCCCTCACTTCTGAAAGAAAAGTAAAATTTTGGGGGGAGCTGTAGAGCAATAAATATGTCCTAAAAGGAGTGAGACAGAATAAAAAACATGATAGTCAACTAAATCTGTGCATACTGGAAGAGAGGATAGTTCGGAAGAAATATTCAAATTCTTTAGCGGGACATATAACAGGATTAATCCTGTGTTAGATGAGAGTTTCAGGGGAACATAGGTCAAGAATGAAATAGGATTTTTTTGTTTGTCACTCTTTGCCCCCGCATTGCCTATGAATTATCAGCACCCCCCTCGGCTAGTCAGACCATTTGTTGCTCATCACTGGGCTGAGGGTTGACTGGGAGAGACTATCATTAAAGCAGCCATCATGTTTTCTTTTTTCTACCCTAACATTCTGATGAGCACTTGGCTTGAAAGTGAGGAAATGGATGTGCAATGACAAACTGTGAAGAATCTCCCCTCACCCTCTATAAGGGATGTTCCCTTCAAGCAGCTCTGTTCTAAGCCCTGAAGCATGGAGGTTGGTTTCCTAGTCTCCACCATGGAAATCAGACCTATTCAGTGTAACCCCAAGTGTATGCATTCCTGCCCACTCTACAAGATAGTTGACTTGGCCACACCGTTTCCTCTCCCTGTCTAGCTTCTGCAATAACAGGACCACTAATCAATGATCTGGTAGAACAATTAGTGGTCTCAAAAATGCCTACAATACAGTCACATGGCACACGTGGGTAAAACAGGATGGGTATGTTTAATGGAGGATCAGGCACTCAGAAGAGGTTGTAGCTGTAGACCTGGATAAGCACAGCTAAATCAAAAAGACTGATTCTGATGGCTCACTCATAGGACAATGGGTACCAAATCACTCCACAATACTATAGAAAATCTGGAATTTAAAAAAAAAAGTGAGTACTCTAAATCAGTCTGCAGTGGCAAGATAACAAAGACAGTCAAAGGAACAAGTTCCCTCCAATCACGAAGCACTGTATTCATTTGTCAGGTGTTTTGGTCAGGAAGGTAAGACCATTGCCTGTGTCTGCAAAGTGGAGGAAGATCAACAATTCTCACATATGTGAGATAGTAAGATGACACTATGTTACTGTCTCTTTTGTTACATGGCAACGGATGTAATGATTAGTGCAATCTTTTCAGTTCTTCTTGCAGCCCAAAACTGAAATTAAAGTGCAGTGAACATGCACCTACTTCTTCATTTAGAAGAAGAGCTGTCCGGAGGAACTTAACCATTAATTTCCCTTCTATGCTTGAACTCTTGTACCCTCACTGGTTCCCAAGTTCGGGTTGTCAGAAATGCACACGGAAATCTAACTAGTGAATTCCAAATCATTTATGCAGACTTTGTGATGAAGGGACACTACTGGAAAAGGATAAATGAATATTATGGCAAAAACAATGTGGCAGAAGTAAGGTACAGCAGGTTTATGCCAAAGTTAATCCACGGACAGGAGGCTGGACTACAGAACTGTAAATCAAATGGGCTTAAGCTTGTAGCCAGAACAACTAGGGCTAGAAGCACTCATTTAGAGGAGAAAAGTGAACCCAGAAAAGATGGAGAATAGAAATTCCAGTTCCAAAAGACAATAAAAGCAGGAAAACTGGCAGCAATTCAGTTTAATACTGGAACCAGTTCATGCTAATGTTTGGCAGGAGCACTTGGATGGCTGCCATTTGATATTTTATTCTATGATAATCCAGCAGTTGAAGTGTCTGGTATATCCATTAACATAGTGTCATCAGAATAACACACATTGTCTAAGCTATTTATTTTAACAATTACAGTTGGAAAGGGACTATAGCAAAAGGTCCCACACACTGTTTTGCACAGATGCATTTTTCAGTAAATAAGTGTGTGTTATATTCACATTTCAGGTTAGTAAAACAGATTCAAAGTTTGCTGTCACTGTTTTATTCTTGCTGTTGCTAGCAAATTAGAACAATGTGGACAGTCAGACTGCTAGGTAATAAGTAAATGAATAAAACAAACTCACATTGGCCTTCTCATATTTCACTGTCTTGCAAAATGCATGGAGACCACTGAGAAGAAATGCAAGTGATCTGTTGGCCTTTCCACTGTTATAAATGCTTATTCATTACCGCTGCTTTTAAGACTCCTTATACAGGTCTGACTGACAGAAAATAAGGGCACTCAATTCCCAGTTTGTGTGTATATAAAAACAAATGAAAGGCCTGCTGTTGTTGGCATGGGGATGGGGCCAGCACGGAGGCTGGCACTGGTGTTAAGAATCCAAACATTGGATTAAGACTTCAAAGCTAATCAACGGGATGAAACCTAAACAAGTGCTATGTGAGAGAACTGCTGGCAGAGGTTAACAGAAAGGCTTGCAGCTAGTGCTGTGACAGATATGTGTAGGCATATGAACAGTCAAAGTGTAGTGGGAGCTGACTTTGACAGTGTACAAGTTATAGATGTCAGCAGTAGACAGAAATATTGAAAGGAGCCCTCTGGAATCTGTTGCAGCACGTGCTTGGAGAGGAGCTCTGACTAATCTATTGGCAATGCTACAAGACAACTAGTGGGCTTCCAGATCTAAAGAGAGCTTTGCATTTTTCATGGAAGCGAAGCAGTTTTTGGAAGAATCCTTACCACTAACTCTTGCTCTATATATGGATGCAGGACAACTTAATGTAATGGTTCTCAGCTTTCAGATTCTAATCATAACACAAGACTAGAGGGCAGACACCAACATACCTCGGTGACCTAATTCAAATTTTCACCACAAATCCCTTCTGACAGTACACAATGTGCAGTGAAATCAACTCTGTGAAGTAGTTTTCTCTTTAAGTGCATTTTCCATTTTCAGTTTATTTAAATGTTACAGTGCCTTTTGTGTTATCTTTCCAATTACTGCCGAATAACTCCGATGGAGGCATAAAAGGATGTTTATTGTCAAGTCTGTCGGATGCGTGACAGTGGTATAACAGCTGGAATGTACAGTTGTCACTGTGCATTCCACTTTATAAATCCGGTAGCTTCACGTCCTTTTTATGTAACCAGTACATCAGGAATGCCTAATGTGTTTAACTACCTTCTAATTTCCCTCCTTAACCTACCTCTGTACTTAGCGGTTTCAAATATACCGTATTTTAGCACCATTTTGTTATCTCCTCCCAGAATGTAAACACTTTTGGCATTCAAAAGTGATATACAAAACTATATGTGTTTAGTCATTTTCTGTACAGAGTAAGGAAATACATTATGGTTAACCTTTAAGAATATGACCCCTGAATTATAGTTAACCTTTAAGAATATGACCCCTGAAAAGAATAGTGGTACAGAGGCAATCTGTACTTTCATATCATGTAAGTGATAACTTCCTCAATAACTTGACATAAATGACTTCTTTTCTGACAGATATCCCTTTCTGCAAACAAGGACACTCTTCCTGTCAAAGCAATGGCTGCATTATGCATTTCATTCATCGTCTGTTCTCAACTGCAAGGGGAAATACTTCACTGGCAAACTCAAGTTTCCCTTAAACTACTTGACAAGTAGCATCTCTTTTGGACTCATAGAACAGTTTTTCTAGGGTTCCAGCTGCAGAACACCAAAGCCAGATTGCATGAAATGGAATGAAGGCTCCAGTCAGACATATTTATTCAATTGCACCACAGTCTTCAACAGTAAACCTAACTTGTTTTTCATGAACTATGAAATGCTCTCCTGTCTGCTCCAATTTTTTTCTTGAACAGAGTTTAGTGAATCATACATGTAAGTTGCACTTCCTCGCTTAATCTTCCTAGCCACGGTAGCAGAGCACAGGTCCGATCCTCGGTGTCCTACCCTATTCATGATTATTGGCAACATTCTACCTCTGTGCCCCTGCTCCCAATTGTAAGACTGTGATATATTCTAAGCAACTGTAAACGTCTGACTCCTACATACTTTCAGCCATGATCTCCACTGGTGGCCTGTAAAGCAAATTAAGAGTAAACATTAAAAAAGTGCTAACTAGCCAGATGCATTGGCTTAGGTGATGGAAGCCTGATTGTTGTGCAAGTAATCCAGGTTTGAGTAGATGATCCCACACTTAAGGGGCCAAACAGATGAGGGAGAAATAAATGATTATTAGTTTACACTCCTATCTCATGGGAAGATAAAGGGGTTTTCCACTGTAGAAGTATACTGTTGAGAAACCAACTTGCTAGTTCTGGAAGCATGCATCTGTAGCTGTGCTACATGGTGGAGGCATGTTTAGATGGCACAAAGATACTATAACAGAACCAGTATTGTGCACAATATATGTTGCATGCCAGGACCAGTTCAAGAAAATGAATGCATCTATACAACAATTCAAACCTGGTATAGATGATGGTCCACCCATCATGTGACTTCTACCCTCCCCCTGTTAAAGTAGCCAAACCACAGTCCATCCTGAGAAGGAAATATCTCCCACACACGAAGATGTGAGGGTCCTATAGCTAGACAGAATGTAGAAACAAAAGAAATCTTTCGGCTGGTGGGAACGGTTATATAGTCAAGTTGCTAAACATAAGAAAGTTATTCTTTGCGGCTACTGTTTCTAATACAGGAAATGACTTGACTACCAGTCATTCATCATTTCATCTGCAGCATACATTGCTTGGAATGGGTCAGGTGTGTTGCCAGATGCTTAACTGGACATCATAGCCCCACAAAAATGTTATCCCTGTTATGTGGCATCACTTTCTTTGTTACCTCCTACTATAAACACTGCATATGTCCCCACAGAGGGCAAAATACTAAAATGGTGCTCCTTCTCCACAACTATTGTAAAAAAATTGTGGTCCTGCCTTCACCTCTGCCCTCAGCATGCCATACATCCTCCTTGATGCTTGCATCAATTTGCATGCAATTTGATACAATATATCTCTCTTTCTTCACTTCATATGCCTCCCCTTTTAGTCTTGTCTTATTTAGAATGCCTCTGCATTCCCAGCTAGGAGTCTAACAAATATAAACAAAAATGACATTCCTAACGTGCTCCCTAAGGTCCATCAGAACAGCACGATTCTATAAATAGCACAGGAGTAAAGCAATGCATTGCACATTATAAATGTGCTGATCTATCCTACCATTAACATGACAACCCCCCACCCACTACCCAGCAGGTGGCTACCACCATCATCCTTAAGGCCAGACCTGAATGCCGCTGGAGATTCATAAAGAATAATGTAAGTGTTAGAAATGTTGTTTTAACATTCGACCCTAAGAAAAACAAAATGGCAGACAGATGTGGATTCTCTGTTGTGTCAGATGACTGTGGATGTAGCCCTGATTTATTGATTTACTTGACAACCATTGTCTTGCAAGCTGTTCAGGTGCTGAATATAGCCATTTTCAACTTTCCTTCCTTTTTTCTTCTATCTCACATTCCTTGCCCTATCTGCTCTATCTGAATTATCCTTCCTCTACGATAATAGCTTCAGTACCAATGTCACAGGTAGTGTTAGAGTTAGGGTCCTTACACCCTTTCCATTAAATAGTATTTCTTTGCATCAGACTTGACTCAACCACACCAGCTGCCACGGAACTACTTTAATTGCCCGAACATCTGAATTACAGACTTCCAAATCACTGAGATATCACTCTCCGAATAATCCATTTGCCCGAGGAACAAATGCCCAACTATACTGTGAAAGTATGAGAAAGGATAGTCTAGCCAGCAGCAGGTAGCTATAAAAAGGGTAGTTTCCTTTAAGTAAACATGCACTCTAGGACATAATCATGACGGAAGTAACAGAAGTTGGACCAGGAGTCATAGGAAATGTTTATACACTGGTTCTGTCACAGAGAAACAAAGAAATGTTACAACATGAGGGCTACCTGTATCATCTGGAACATAGCCGAGGAAGCAAGCGTTACTGGGGCTGTAAGGAGAAGAAGTCTCTGAAATGCAAGGGTAGGACAGTGACTTTGTTAGTAACTGAAGGTGAGCAGTTGCTAAAGTCGTTCTGCATCAGCACTGTGGTGATCCCACTGAAGTGGAACGTTATACAGTATGTAACGATATCAAAGTGAGAGCTAAATTTAGTAGGGATACTCAGTGTTTAATAGTTGATGACGTGATGGCATCTACATCCCTAAACACAGTACATAACATTCCAAGTAGAAAGACACTGTTACAACAGATAGGTAGGGTTCATTGACGAGAAAATATCCCTGAACAGTCCCATGAAGTTAATTTAATGACTGTGAACTGTGCTGACCACCCTTTAAAATCAGGATCCTTCGTATCAAGCGTATGGCTGATACAACAACAGATACTGTAGTGTATGCATTTACAACAGTGAATAATTTGTATGACATGAGTAAAGCTTCCATTTGGTTAATGGATGGAACCTTCTTTCATCAAGGTGTTACGTGTCAACAGCTGTACAGCATACATGGAATAGTAAAATATGGCAGTTATAATAAATCTGTACCATTATTCTTTGCTTTAATGAGTAGGAAGTCCCTGAAGTGCTACAATTACCTATGGCACTGCATGTTTTACCTACTTGGCACAAATGGGTTTGAAGCTGATATTTGCTTTATACTATGTGATTTTGAAGTGGCAGCATTAAAAAGCATTAGGTTGAATGTAACAGGAGTTAGGAGTAAAGGCTGCCTGTTTCACTTCGACAAAATGTATGGCGAAAGTCCAAGCATTAGGACTAGCACCAGTGTATAATACTGATATGTCCTTTCAGTTGAGTGTGAAATAGCTTTTTTGCAGGAATCTGAAGTTGTGGACACTGTTTAGGAAATAAAGGAGTCATTTCCAGTTGAGGGACGCAAATTGTTAAAATACTTCTCTGATTGGTATATTCACGGAAGGCTCCAAAAGTTTACAACTAGGATGTCTACTTCAGTTAGATTCCCACCTCTCTTTCCAATATCATTCTGGAATATCTCTTACCTGAATGAACTCCACTTGCCGTGTACCCAAAATTCTGTTGAGGCCTGGCACAGGCGCTTAAAAAGTTTATTAGGAACCTGTGCCACTGATTTGAATGTGCTTATGTGAGCTTTGTCTAGGGAGCAGGACAGAGTGGATGAGCTACATGTGAGGATGGCTACTGGCTTCCCTCCGTCACCTAAAAAACGGAGGTTACTGCAAAGGCATGAACAATTTTTGACTGTGCTTAATAGTAGAGGAGAGTACACTGTGTTGCAGTTCGTACACAATATTGCTAGATTATTAAAGATGTGAAAGCCATGTCACATATGTGGGTGGTATAACGTTTGTTTGCATAGTATTTTATTTACATATTGCACACTTTGGTGTTATGGAAGATGTTAATGTTTATTCTTCATGTCTACTGTTGATGGATTGGACAGTCAGTTATTGTGGGGATGATGTATAGTTTCTGTGTGTCGTTCACATGAGAAGAGTCGTGTTTCTTTAAATGGAGAGTAGGCGTGATCGTTGCTGATCATCGTTTGTGCTCTGCAAAGTGCAGTAGTTTTATTTTTGTGTTGTAGTACAAATTTTGTGCAACATTCCCTACTTTCATTACTTTCATGGACTATTTTGGAGAAGTTTAAGTTAATCTCGATGGTGGGAGTGGTATGACACGCATTTGTGGAGTCTGAATATTCACTATCATGACAGAACACTTTTGGGGAATTGTGGTTAATGAGTGAATATTGATTGTCAGTAATGCGAGACTCGTATTACTAACCCCCGGATTCTTGATGCCCTGCATGGCGTGCATGATTAGTGCAGGAGCCCTAGCAGGCAATACGTCTGCCGTGCAAGCCAGGAACAGCCTGCGGGGGTGTGCACAAGAGCTCCTGCACTAATCAAGCACGGACTAAGCCCTGGTATGCAAATCACCTCATTTGCAGGAGAAATTCATGCAAATTAGGTGATTTTGCAATCTAGGAAGCTTGCAATAGTCCGTACAAGACAAGTGCTATCTGCAGAAATGTACTCAGCTAGTAACCGAAATGGAGCTATGACAGCTCCAAATAAAGGCTGCATATCATTGAGGAAGCATGCCAATGGCCAAGTATAAGGCCATTGGCACTGCAAACAATAAAATAAATAAATAAAACAACTTTTATTTTTTTTTTGCCGATCTCAGCTGTTTAAGCATAGGGCAGTGGCACGCAAATGAGATCAGGGGGAAAATAATAAAATAAACCTAAAATAAGCATTCTAACTAAAATCAGTATTCTGCCATGCAAGTCAATGGCAGGCAGAAGAGAACCTGGCCAGTGAATAATGGTTACCAAGAGGGGAGGCTCAGTGTGAGACATGTAACTATGCATTAGCAGGCAATCCTATGGAAATGAGGGGAAGGATAGTGAATCCCAGTTTTCCCCAGCATGTGAGGCAGGTCCCAACAGTGTAAGAGTATGAATAGCTGGGTGCAAGACTAGGAGATAGGTGACATCATGGGGGTGTGTGTTAGACATACTGTAAGTGGATTGGAGCCCTGTGGCTCAGGATTGCTCCCAGCTTAGCTTAGCTAAGCCAGGGGGTGTGTCTAAACCTGCCTAGCACTCTTCACAAAGCCAAGCGGGTGTGCGCGCCACACACCGGGTTGTAAAGAAAAAAAAAGTAAACCAGGAAAAGCTCTGTACACATTTGAGCAATCTGTTTGCACAGCACGCCCCTGGCCTTAAACAGGAAGGCAATGGGAAGAGAAAACAGCAGTAGGAAGGTAATCAAGGAGAACTAGCTTAGCTGGCATGTGAAATGTATCAGAATCAGCCAATTAAACAAGCAGCAGACCAGCCCAGCCCAGAACACTACTATAAACTAAGCAAACACCATCCCCTCTGTTTTTTCCCACAGTCTAGACCACTGGTGTATACAAGTGGGGAAATTTTAACAAACAAACCTACAAAATGAGAAGGGCTGCAGCAGGCAACATAGAACAACATGTGCAAGAGGCTGAGGGTGGTGAGGATGTCAATTCTGCCAAACAACCCACAGTAAGGAGATAGAGAAGAGTGTACAGACCCAGGGTAACCTACCAGGGGCTACATGAACTGGAGATAGTGGAGCGCTATATGGTGGACAGAGACCTCCTACAGCAAATTGTTGAGCTGTGCCGGCCACACCTGACACACCAAACTGACCAAGGGGAACCCATCCCAGTGGATATCAAGGCATGTGTAGGCCTACGTATACTAGCCACAGGTACCTCCCAAAGCACAACTGGGGATATCATGGGGGATCTCACAGGCATCAGCATCCTGAGTATTCCACCTGTTCCAGGATGCCATGTCAGCACATGCCAGTGAGCACGTATATTTCCTCAACACATGTGAGGTGTTGACCAGCAATATGTGTCTCTGCCACCAAATAGCTGAATACCCTGGGGTAGTGGGTGCTATAGACTGCATGCACATATGCATCAAAGCACTACCCGGTGAGCAGGGTAGGGCCTACATCAACCACAGGGGCATCCCCTCCATCAACTGCCAGGTCATATGTGATGCCCAGGGCATTATAATAAATGTGTGTGCTGGCTGCCCTGGAAGCTATGACGATTCCCACATATGGCATCTGACGCAGCTGTACCAGAGGTTTGCCAATGTGGACATCCCCTACGGCCACCTACTGGAGGATGCTGGATACACACTGGAGCCATGGCTGATGACACCCATCAGAAATGCACACACACCTGAACAACAATGCCATAATGAGGCACACACACAGACCAGACAAATAATAGAGCATGTGTTTGGGATGCTCAGGTCACGGTTCCAGTGTGACACATCCGGTAGAGCCTTGCAGTATTCACCAGCTACATGTACCCAAATTGTTATGGTATGTGCTATGCTACCCAATATGATCTTGTGGAAACAGCTGCAGCAGGAACAGCATGGGGAAGGGCCACACAGCTCCCCACCAGTGCCAAGGCCTGCACAGGCACAGAGTGACACGGAGGAGGAACAACCTGAGCCTGCCCCAGTAGGCAGAAGGAGGCGTACCCAGTATGCCCTGGCCTTGGCAAAGAGGAAACGCATAGCATATGCACTAACACAGTAGGGACCCAGGGACTGACACCTCTCTCTGACTCGCACATACAGTAAAAGGGATGCCAAACATGACATTACCTGTGCTCAATCATGTATAGGGAGTGTACTATGTGCATCCGACATAGGCAGCCCTCCAACACCATCCGCAGGTCTGGCACACCCTCAAGGTAAGTCAATCAACCTACCAATTGCCAAATGGAGTAGAATGTGTTGTTACCTGTAGCTATGGTATTGATGTGAGCATGCAAGGGAATTGGGTGGCTGAATGTTATGGCAGCAGATAGTAGACACCCATAGTGGCATCATGACATCTGTAACACATACTGGAGTCACCACAGTAGCCAGTACTACACAGGATGACAAACCTCACTGCAGGAAATGGGCTGAGCGACATGTGTGTTCATAAGACCCACACATGCCAGTCAGGAAGGTTCACATACCCAACAACAGTCTCAGCCAGCAGGACAGGTGTAGACAAACCCAAACAGAGCCTGTGCCATGGCCCCAGAATGATGGCTATGGTTAACCTCCCCCCCATGCCTACACAGACCGACCACAGCAGGGCAGGCAGTGGGATGTTAGTTCTGAAGGGTAGGAAGTCAGACAATAATATGTAGCGCAACCAGAGGCACGATCTGTAGTACACTGGCATGCCTCTAGTCAGCATGATAGCAGTAAAATATGAAATGGAGTACCTGACATACCAGTACAGTCATAGCAAATGTGTATAAGTGTCACGTGTACCCCCACATCCCACATAGTAATGTAAAAACAGTCAGGTGTGCCCCCCCCAACCCTGTGTAGAAATGTAGAAATAGTCAGGTGTGCCCCCCACCACTATGCAGAAATGTAGTAACAGTCAAAGCCAAATGATTGATGGATACCCTGCAGAGACAGCATGCTACCTGTCTACAACACAAAGGTCAGCACTGCAGCACACACATTCAATACAGATGGCCATACTGGGCATGCTCACACACTACATGAAGGACATGACTGCAAACACCAGTGGACCACACATATCTGGCAGTTGCAGTTGCCAGTGCGGACATTCGTCCATATGCACCACTCATGCCTTGCACACACAGTGTATAGGAATACAGACATATATGTCAGGACAGCACACTATAATAAGCCAAAGGTAGATGTACATAGATGTGTGGATGAGGGTGACTGTGACAAGGAGCCATCCAGGCCTGTCCCACCCAGCACACAGCCAGAGGGCCCCAAACACATGAAGTGCAGATGTCACTCACTGCAGATACTAACCACCAGTATCTGTCAGCATTACAGACTATGTGGTGCACGTGCCAGCTGTGCAACATGACTGTACAAGGAAGCAGTCATCGAGCAGCTGTATACACGTACCTGTGACATATGACCCTGTGTGTACCCACATGTGGCGCATCATCCCCTAGATTAATGGGTTGTGGCCCATGCACACCCCCCCCCCATAGCCCTACTATGACAAGCCTTCTGAGGTCATCCAATGTGAAATACAACTTTGGGAGAATAGTAACTCATTAATCTCTGTAGCACATCCTGTAACTGCGTACTGCTGTAATGTGATAAAGTACTTAGATAGGTGTTCTAACCCCAGACTTGGCAACTGTGAGGGTGTGTGTTTGTGTGCATGTCTGACTGTGTAGAGAGCAATGATTTTTAGGGTACTCACACATCTTATAATTCATATACTGAACTTTGCCAAGGCTGCTGATGTCACCAACCTAGAAATACACCTCTGGTAAGGTTGTAGCCCAGCAATCTCCGTAGTGCATCCTGTAACTGTGCACTGCTGTAGTGTGATAAAGTAGTTAGGTAGGTGTCCTAACCCCAGACATGGCAAGTGTGTGTGTGTGTGTGTGTGTGTGTGTGTGTGTGTGTGTGTGTGTGTGTGTGTGTCTGTGTGTGTGTGTGTCTGTCTCAGACTGTGTAGAGAGAAATGCTTCCTTACAATTCATATACTCAACTTTGCCAAGGCTGCTGATGTCACCAACCTAGAAATACACCTCTGGGAAAGTTGTAGCCCAGTAATCCCTGTAACATGTTCGGTAACTGCGTACTGCTGTAGTGTGGCAGCTCTGGATGTTTTGTGTGTGTTCCAATGTCTGTGTATGGAGCAATGCAGCATAGGCTAGTCACACGCAGTACATTTGAAATGCCCTACTTTGTTAATCCTGCTGATGTCATCCATTGTGAAATACACAATTGGGGAAGGAGTCTTTTAGTAATTCCCATGGTACGTCCTATAACAGCTCCATGCTGTAGTGTGATATAGAACTTGGTCAGGGGTTCTATACCCATACATGTCGGTTGTGGATGTTTTGTATATGTCTCCCTGTCTGTGTAGGGAGCAATGCATTTTAGGCTACTCACTTGCAGTACATTTGAAATGCCCTACTTTGGTAATCCTGCTGATGTCATGCATTGTGAAATACAACTTTGGGGAAGGAATACTCCAGTAATGTCCATGGTGCATACTATAACTGCGTAATGCTGTAGTGTAATAAATTAGTTAGGGAGGGGTTCTACTCCAAGACACGACATGTGTGGGTGTGTGACCTATATCCTGTGTAGAGGTGTGTGTGTGTGTATGTGTGTGTGTGTGTGTGTGTGTGTGTGTGTGTGTGTGTGTGTGTGTGTGTGTGTGTGTGTGTGTGTGCGTGTGTGAGACCCATATCCTGTGTAGTGGTGGTTGTGAATGTGTGACACCCGTGGCCAATGTGGAGCGGGTTTTGCATATTTCTTATATGGTGGCCTTACTATATATCACAATGTCAACCGTACTGGGATAAAAGATGTAAAATAGCTGAGAGGCTGGGGTGCAAAGCCATACCCATACATGTGACATCAAGGCCAGGCAATTACAGTTAGCAACACCAGTATTACCCAGATCACACTCTCATACAAACACATTCCCAGGCAACAGCCAATATGTTGGTAGTACACTGCATATTGGCCACCGGTAGTGACTATGGAGTGATAGCAGTGGGCTATAGAGGGCATGTTACCTTGCCCATCTGTCCGATATGCATGTACATGCAGACAGTGCACCTCCCCCATCTTCCCCAATGGACATCAGCACCACCTGTGGTGCCTTCACATGTGAGCCACAATGGACATACCTGACAACATGCCCTGTATGGCAGATGCCACTGACACCAGGGAATGCTGTTAGCATATCAATGTAGGTGCAGGGTAAACCTGCTGCCCATTACCAGTTCCTGCCACAGGTGGGCAAGACTGGCACATCTGATAATAATGCGTGTTCACAATATGGGCCAGACACCTCAGGTACAGTTCTACATGTCACTGTACATGCATGTGGGAGGTGTGCACATCCTAGACACCATCCATGTCATGGACTAAGGAACGCATACATTGCAAGTGATGCACAGCATTGGCCACACACAATAGTCACCCAGATGACTGGATGGGAGATAAAATACCCACCTGTGTGGGCAAATGCAGAAACAACAGCCCTGAGCCACAATGTAGACCATTGTCATGTGGCCTGATGCCAAGGTATTCCCGTCACCTACCCTTTTATAGCCTGCTGGCACAGCTAACCACCACACACTCATGCAGACATGCATCCATGCATGTCAGTACTGGCACCCAATGTGTTTGTGTGTGTGTTGTATGGTGCGTATGGCCACATCCACACTCACTACAACCCCCATGGGCATACTGAAGCATGCTGTCCAATGCCTGACACCTCATAATCTTTGCCCTTACGACCTCCGTATAACCCGTGTGGTGCATGTGAAACCTGCACAGTGATGTGTTGTGGCAATCCCAATACTGATGAGTTGTACTCCTGGCCCTGCCAAATGTGTCAATGTGTGTGCGTCACTGTGAGACTGAGGCTGTGTTGACGCTGGCACCTGTTCATGCAGACAGGCACGTGTATCTCACCTACCTTATATGTACCGTATCCCTGTTGCAGATGTCACTCACCATCAGATATATGTTCTGAGCGCTCCACAAAAGGTAACCCATGTGGCACATCCAATAACTGCATCTAACTGTGATAGCACAACATAGTTGTCAGGGGGTTGATACCCTGGGCTGGTAGGTGTTTGACACAAACATGCTACAGTTTTACTCTCCCACCCTTCCTGACAGGTATTTTGCTCTGTCTGCCTCTCCCACCCCCTCTCTGGTGAATGTGGAGACCCACACCTGCTATGCTTAGGCAGCAGCATGTGTATTTCAAGTGATGCTCAGGATCAGCTGATGGCCTCTGCACAAATTGTAGCCCTCCCCTAGCTGATTGCATGTGGAACAGCTGTGGTAACATTCTCATAGCCAATTGCATGGAAACACACTCCAATATCTAGGAGCATCATGGTGGTGTTGGCCCTTTTCATTCACTGTGAGCAGGAACTAGATGTGTTTTTTGGCAAACAGCATCTCAGATGGATTGGGGATTTACCTCTAACAACATACACTGTGGAAAGAGGGCAACAAACAGAAGGGGGGTATGTGCCTTTGGTTTCATGTGCTAGCCATGGAGAATCTATCTGTGGAATGCAGAAGGTAGTATGAAGATTTCAGTTTGTAGATGGTGAAGGCCATGACAGATACTGACTTCATATCCCTCATAGGACATATGTTGCAACAAACCCTGTTACAACAGTAAATGTATGAGGGTATCACAGCAACATGTCAATATTGGCCCTGTCTATGTGCTTCCAGCCACACCTCTGTCAACCTTTGTACATATGTCGACACCATAATTAGTGTCATCATATCTGATAACAAGCCAGTGATATATCAGACTGCTACACATGTTATGTACAGTAGGGGTTATATTTCATGACATAACCTGGACATTCTGTGGATGATTGTACAGTACTGAGGTCTGTGTACTTATGGTGAATGTCGGCAGTGTGTGTATTGTTAATATATACTTTAGCCTGTGTACAGACTGTGGTAGATGCCATTGTCCTAGCTCCCCTCCTATCTGATGTTATATGCTACCCCACTGCATGGTACCGTATTGGCGTACATGTTCGTACGGCCATACACACACATGTCTATATATATATATATATATATATATATATATATATATATATATATATATATACATGTATATCTATATACATGTCATATATAGATATGTTGTATCTGTTTACAGATTCATATATTTCCACACATATATCTAGATGATGGTATACATTCTCTGTACTATTGCATTACTGGACTGGATGATATGTTTGTGAAAACAGCAGGATTGTGCATATCTGCCAAGGCTTAGTGGTAAATCACTTTGTGTGTGGTTTGTAGGGTCCTTGATTCGATCCTTGCAGGAGCTGTTTGTTTTGTTGCTGGGCAGAACATGGCCCGTTAGATACAGACAGCTTAAGGAAATTTTTAGCAGTTGTAAGTGGGTCTGCATGGCAGTAAGCACTGCCTATACAGGTTAAGCAATATAGAAGCTAACTGACTGTAAGAAACTGTAACCAGCAGTTGGCAGTGCTTAGCTCCACGCAAACCCATGCAAAGCCGGTTACAACTACTTTAAAGTGCCTTAATCACTCTGTATCCAACAGCCCGTGTTCTGCCAGCAGCAAAATAAACTGTAGATGTATGTCTGTGTGCATATATATTTATATTTACATGGATATAACATATATATATATATATATATATATATATATATATATATATTATATATATATATATATATATATATATATATATATATATATATATATATATATATATATATATGTAAGCATATATATGGTTCACCTTTCAAAGGGAGAGGATAATTACTCCGAAAGCTGGAAGGTCAAAAGTAGGTTTACAACATTGAACAATCTTGGAATAAATGCATTGAATGTGCAATGAGCGAATGTCACTATGCATTCGCTCATTGCAGATTCGGCATTTTGTGTGCAGATTGCACTATAGTGGGGATCGGGAAAATGTCCCTTTCCCTACTGTAGTGTGATCTCAGAGTTAGAATAATAAAGTAAGGGGGGTGTGGGGGGTGCAGCCCCCTGATGGGCGGTGCAGGGGGGGCTTTCCCCCCTGCATTACGATATTTATTCCAACTTGTAGTTCAAAAATCAGCAAATCTGCTTTTTGATTTGCTGAGTTTTGAACTTCGGTGCAATACGAAATGACGGATTTGTCCTTTCATTCGCAAAAAGGGCTGTGCGGAGAAATGATTGTCTCTCTTTCAAAGGTAAACCCATATATATCTATATAGGTATATATGGACATACATCTGTAGATGAAATTGGGAACATAACCAAAACGTGTATGTCCACATGCACCATTAATGGGTTTGAGAGACCCAAACAACATACATCTGTCACGGATAGGTATCCCCTCCCCCCCACAGCCAAACACATCTGACCTGCAATACACTACCAACCTTAGCAGATTCCATAACCAGGACCCTACATGACAAGGGCAGTACATGTTAACAGTACTCCATCCCACCAGTAGGATGTCAGGCTGGCATTACTAACATATCATGCAGTACAGTCAAGTGAAGTGTCATACTTGGGAGAACCTCCTGGGCAAGTGCAGTACATAGCTGGGATCCCGCATACAATCCAACAGGCCTACACCTGACAATGGATTCACCAATGTTGGCAAGGACAACCACAAATCCACCACGTCCGCTGGGAACTATCACCCAGTAGCCTGATGAGCCTGGTCTGCAGGGACATGGAACATATCAACAATGAACCCATGGCCATTGTCACTGGTAATCTTAAAACCCTGGACCCCGACAATGTTGGACTTGTCAAAATCAGAGAATACAACCTGAACCTGGTATACCTCCTTGACACAATCATGACAGGTGTAGATGAGGGTTAGGAGGTGCACACAGCCTATGTAGATCATAGCAGGCTTTTGTACAATATCCCACATGTAGGAATGTGTGTAGATGTTAAGGGATCTACCTCCGTTCACAGAATATGTTTCCCCCAGGACTGCTTGACAAATCCCAACATTCCACAGGTGCCATCCCATGGACATAAAGTCCTTCACAGGTCATAGATGTGTTAATGCCCTCCTCCATACTGTAGAGGTGTGCAGTAATACTGGGGTTGCTATAACTCATTGGATGTGGCTGTTGTGGACACATCCACCATAATTGCAGTCATTGTTGCATCTATCCCTCCACATAGCTGTCTGTAATACTGTACAGTGTATGTTATCAGGTTGGTTAGTTGTTGTTTACACCATTCACAGTAGTAGAGCGCTTCACACCCTCTTAAGGGTAGGGCTATGCCACCGGCATTGGCACACCCATGTTACTGAGGAGAGCATCTCAGTAGAGTGGGCAAAGGGACATACACCCTGCTGTTAGCATGTTCAATGTAATTCAAATAGCAGACTGCATTTATACCAATGTGTGGTTGTGCCTAGTCTGCCTTGGTGGGATTACATGGGCAACAGATGTGTTACCTGCATGGGGACATACCTCCATGTGTACAGTCTTGTATCTGTACTCCATCCAAACCAAAGGCTCTGTGTGTTGTACCCAGCCATGTCATGTGTACCACACACTACACTTACTGATGTCCACTGTAGAAGGCCTGCTGATACCATTACACCCATCAGTCATGTGGCACATAGTCAACCACAACATAATCAGAACAGATAATGGTGAAAACAATACAACATTGTTAGTTACAGCTATAATGCATCATGGCTGCACAGCTACACCTTCCAGGATGTTAGCATTTCACTTTACTGCTGACAACATGCTACACAACATTCCATTGCTACACTGTTGTGCAGTCGTGCATCAGCACCATGTTAGCCTGTCCCTGCATCGATGTTATGGATGACAGGATGTGGCACAGGTATTATCATATGCACAGGGTGTGTTGTTGGTTTGCCAGAGGCCTAGGCTGAGCCATACAATTGACAACATGTGTGTGTGTGTGTGTGTGTGTGTGTGTGTGTGTGTGTGTGTGTGTGTGTGTGTGTGTGTGTGTGTGGGTGTGTGTGTGGGGGGGCTGAGTAGTGTTATGGGCCAATGGTGATGTTGTGTGCCGCTTTCAACTGTGAGCCTATCCATATGATAGCCAGAGGATTGGCTGTTAGGTTTTGTCTGTGCACCACACAGGTATTGTCCCAGATACATCAGTGGCATTCTGTCTGTTGAGTGCTATCAGTACATGGCTACATCCATTTGTATTTTGATGTCGTATTCCTGCATATGGGAATGTTGCAACAAATCCTGTAACACCAGCAATTTCCAGGGTGTGTAGCAGCAATAATGCAAATATGGCCCTATGTTCCTGCCTCTGTCCTCCTGTGTCATGTCATGTCCTTTGAATTGTGGGTGGGTATATGTTTAATGTAAGTATTCTGATTTGTGGGAATGGTTGCCACACTACACATTTCACAGGTGCCAGTTTCAGGGCTTGTGGCTGAGGCATATACTTTGCACCCAGTACTTCCACACTACTTCTACATATGTATGGCTACTAATACCTTTTGTCTGTGTATATGTGTATGTACCTATATATATATATATATATATATATATATATATATATATATATATATATATCATATAGCTATATCTATGTGTGTGTGTGTGTATATATATATATATATATATATATATATATATATATATATATATATATATATATATATATATATATATATATATATATATATATATATATATATGTAGAACTGCGGTGGTGGTGCTGCGGTAGCGTTGTCGCCTCGTAGCAAGACGTTGTCCCGTTCGATTCTCAGCTAGAGCGTCTTCTGTGTGGAGGCATACGTGAATGGGATGTGCCTTTGTTGAAGGTTGTGCATCAGGGCTGGTAACCGGGTACGTAAAAATCCACTACCAATCATTAGCGGACCGGAGTTCCGCTGTGGCGACCCCTAACCGGGAAAAGCCAAAAAACACAAAAAAAAATATATAGATATATATATATATATATTATATATACATACATATGAACATATTTATCTATCTATATACAATTGACGTTATATGATTATTTGTGAGTCATATATATATATATATATATATATATATATATATATATATATATATATATATAGATCCCTATCACAACACCGACACGCCACAAACCCGACACTCAAAACAACGACACCAAAACACTGAAAACGCACAAAACCGACAACTCACAAAACCGAACACCATAACACCGACACCCAAAACACCGACACACAAAACGTAAACTACACATAACACACAACTATACATGCACTAACCCTAACCCAAACCCTAACACTAAGGTCCGACACTATCGCACACTTACCCTACCCGCACCCTAACCCTAACTCACTTAACCCGCCACTAAACCTACATTCCATCACTATCGCACACTTACCCTACCCGCACCCTAACCCTAACTCACTTAACCCGCCACTACACCTAAAGTCCGTCACTACCGCACACTCACCTTTCCCGCACCCTAACCCTAAATCCTACACTATCTCACACTTACCTGTCCGCTCCCTAACGCTAAATCCCTCACTATCGCACACTTACCTGTCCGCTCCCTAACGCTAAAACCCTCACTAGCACACACTTACCTGTCCGCTCCCTAATGCTAAATCCCTCACTAGCACACACTTACCTGTCCACTCCCTAATGCTAAATCCCTCACTAGCACACACTTACCTGTCCGCTCGCGCTCACACATTGCCCATGTCGGTGTTTCGGCTGTCGGATTTCACATTGTCTATCATCTGTCTCGTCGGTCTTCTCGTGTCGGTCTTCTTAGCGTCGGTGTTTCGGCGTGTCGATGAAGTCAAGGAGACCCATATATATATATATATATATATATATATACATATATATATATATATACATATAGCTGTCTATCTGTCTACATTTACAGATATATATCTGTTCATATGTCCATGCATGTTCGGCCCATATTTTGGCCTGTACCTCATTCTCTTGGCAATTGACATGGATGATCTCAGCATTGAAGTCAGTAACTAGTGCCGACACTTTTGTTTCAGACTTCATCTCCTTCAACATATGTGTTCTAATGCATATAACTGTGTAACTAGCAACATTGTAAGTGTATTAGAGCAGCAGTTGAAATATATCCCTTTTTGTACCCACATTGTGGCACACTTTGTCCAGACTTCTTGCATTAACAGGTTGTGTGGTATGATATTACTACTCTGGAATAAAATCCCAGTCCAGGTTAGGCAGAGTCTCTCATTGACTCTCTTCAAGAGGAATCTTGATGAGTGGATGGAAGATCGTAGGTTTACCCCGGGTATCACTTCTGTGTCACTGTTAGACAGAGGCACAGTATACTAACCTCAAAAAAGGGCATAGCAAAATTAATTTAAAATGGGTGGCGAAAGCCAAACACACTCTGGCTAGACTTATAAATGCCCTAGGGCAGATAGCCTAGTATGAACCTATGAACCTATGAGCCTATGTTGACTGATTGTGCTGGATGATATGTTTGTGAAAACATCAGGATTATGTATATCTGCTATGGTTTAGAGGCAAATCACTTTGTGTATGGAGTGCAGGGTCCTGGGTTCGAGCCTTGCAGAGGCATTTTATTTTGTTGCTGGGCAAAACACAGACCATTGGATACAGAGTGATTAAGGCACTTTAAAGCAGTTGTAAGTGGCTTTGCGTGGGTTTGCACGGAGCTAAGCACTGCCAACTGCCGGTTACAGTTTCTTACAGTCAATTAGCTTTTATATTGCTTAACCTGTGTAGGCAGTGCTTACTGCCATGCAAATAGGCTGAAACCCGCTTACTGCTACTTAAAAGTGCCTACTCCCGCTCACCCCCATGCTAATTTCCTTAAAAGAAAAGAAAAAGGGGTGATAAGAAAGTGGTGAAAAATGGGCACAAAGAGGGAAAGACAGTAGGCAAGATAGCTAGAGATGTGCAGGAAGGGTGTAGGGAAGGTCCATAGCTGCCCATTTCATCTACAGCAACAGCTGTGCATATGCAATGAATTTGGAGGTACATTTGAACACTCCAACCCCTGGGAGAGGGGTGAGGACAACAATAATACGTTGTGATGCCAATTAGACCAGATTACATGTGTCCAGTGGACATGTGTGCAAAATGGACAGCTATGTATGGGACATGATAATTTTGGGGGAACAGATTGCCCTTTTTTCTTTTTTTAAGGTGAGAGTGGGATGTTGGGGAAGGAGAGTAGGTATGCTTGGGGAGGATAAGTTGGGTAGGATGACAGACAAGACAGACAAGACAGCATACAGGGGCAGTATATGATGTGTGGGGGGAAACACCTTGGATGGGGAGGGGTGTTTGGAAGTCGCAAGCCCATGAGCCTCCAAATGGAAACAGTGGGACTGAGGTCCCCACCCATGGGCAGTCACCACTGCACCTTCACGGCACCAAAGGTGGCTGTGCTGGGGGCAGTGTAGGAGGGGCAGGCTCACCCTCTAATTGTGCCACTCGGCCCTCAAGCTGGTGTAGCCAGTCTCAAAACTCCATATCGAGCTCCCTATGCACCAAGGCCCAGACCTGACGACAGGTGATATGTTCCTCTTCGTGCCCGCTCCCTGGGGGGGGCAAGCCCCATGTCCTGCAGCGGTTCCACTCGAAGGTGACACAGGGCCAACAGAGGAGGAAGTCCCAGGCTGGGCCCTAGACATGCTTGTGCCCGGTGCCATGGCCACCTGAGGTGGGACAGGTGGGTCCGCTGGGACCGGCCTTCCCATACGAGCTATGTTGTAGCAGGTTTATGACACATATGGGTTAGTAATAGTCAATGGGATTCAGGATTAGTTGTAACAGCATGCACAGGTATTCCCATTAACCCAAAACACCAGATCTAACACAGTTGCAGAGCAAGCAGAACACATGCATATATGGAACAACAGCGGCCATTACAACAGCATGCACAGGTATTCCCATTAACCCAAAACACCAGATCTAACACAGTTGCAGAGCAAGCAGAACACATGCATATATGGAACAACAGTGGCCATTACAACAGCATGCAGGACTTCATTGTTGGCAACAAGCCACCAATATGGGTGTATCTTAACATGGCACATGCATAGAAACAAATGTGAATATTTATAAACCATTAGGGCATATGTCCCAACATAAGTTTGGAGTGTACACATACAGGTTGAGGTGTGTCATTGTGTTATTTTTGCACATATGATAGGGGTGAGAGAGAAATTCACTTAACAACTAATATATCCTTGTAGTGTTCACAACATTCTTAGTCACTGCAGTGATCTGTCCCTTACATGTATTATTACACTACCCAATGGCCTTATATTGTACACTGGTATGATTATCGATTATTATATACATGACTTGTGTCTTACATACAGGTGTGACAAGATGCAGATGTTACTGCAACATATGTTGAGAATTGCTCTCATACACTTTGGGTGAGGTGCTAAAATGACAGGTTTGTTTTCATATACATTCTCTGAGTATGTACACATCTGACTATCAGTTATATGTCATTAACAGCTGCCTACATTTCTTGGATCATCACACTGATTTTTCAGGGGAACAGGGTACCAGGCTGGTGATGTGGTCCATTTATCTGGACATGCTGGACAGATCGGAACTGTTGTGGGGTATGAATATTCATACAACTTTCTATTTGAACTTTCTAGCAAATTCTGTACAGTTGTTGGGTGTAATTATGCATACAGCTTTCTATCTGAACATTGTAACAAAATCTGTACAGTTGTGGGGTATGATTATGCATACAACTTACTAGCACTCCCGGGATTCAACCCCCTGCTGTGTGACATAAAAAAATTACAGTTAACATCACAGTACACTGTGCTACCAGGTTATTGATGTGAAGCTTTCTATTGTTTTCTGTGTAAGTCTCCCTCACTTGTACAATATGACTGACGTCTTGGCACTTCCAACATTGTTAAACTGAACTTCATACACATTTTATCTGCATACCACAGTGTGGGTAACACTGCTTAATACAACAGTACTATTTATAGTATGCAACAGTTCAATAACATATGACAGAAGAGTAAACAGAAGCACTCCAGGGGTTATACCTTTATTCACGGAATATTACACATTTATTTCTACTGGTACGATACTTTCTAAGGCTCTTATATTTATTTGTTATGACAGTACATGCTGAATGATTACTAACCTGCCTCACAATTCAGCCTTTGCAACCTAGCATCATGGGCTTGCTGGTTCGCAGCCCGCTCATCTGCAGCTGTCAGAGAAATACAGTGATATTTAGCCATACCTATACATAGTATACACAAGCTAGGCAATTATTTACTACTTAGTAGAATGAATACTTACTCAGTACCAGGGCATTAGGCATCTGCCGATATTCCTGGATCCACTGTTCCAGTACATCCCCCCTCCACCGCTTCAGGTCAGTATGGTGGTGCCTGACCTGCTCACCAGTCCGGGGGATACCTGTGGCACTGGTGTGGTTAAGGGCAAGACTGTCCCAGGCCTGTGTTTTATACTGCGAGCCCTGGTACTGGCCCTGCAGGAATCTCTGCTCCTGGTGTTTTAGCAGGAACCATACCATGAATTTTGACTCCTGGATGCCCCAGCACTGCACTCTAAATCGAGTGCCTTCACCCACACTAGCCATTCTGCCTGCAGTAGGAAGCTACAGCCAGTTATGGGAAGTATTCCCACCTGTGGGGTTTAAATACGGCTAATTACCCACACTTTTCCGTGATTGGCCAGTTTTTAAAAGGCTAAGCTATGGGCACACCTGCTTACCTAGGGTTGGCAGTACTTAAAGAGGTATACCACTAGGCAGATTGAATTGGCTCTCCTACACACTGCTTACACTTACTGAGTTGAGCTGTGCTGTGGTTAGCATTGCTTAATAGTTAATTAGCACTATATTTGCCTTTTGGCAGTGATTTATTATTCATTACGGGTTATATATATGTCTGGTATCTGTGTTTCATGTGTACATGCACTGTATGGGGTCCTGGGGTCTTCTACACTTTACTACAATAATACCTCAGATCTTTGCTTACTGCAGGACTCCAGTTCACATATTTATGTTCTGTGGCAGGTTATACATCACACTGTACATAGATTCAGTTCACATGTTTGATTTGATTTCCCTGTGGTGAGGATTAGTTTGCTGATACCTCACTTGTATGTATTGCTATGGTGGCTTAGTGGTTAATTACTTTGACTGTGGTGTACAGGGTCCTGAGTTTGAGCCTTGCATAAGCTGTGCATTTTGTTGCTGGGCAGAACATGGGCCATTGGGTACAGAGTGATTAAGGCACTTTAAAGCTGCTGTACGTGGGTGTGAGCGGGTTTGCATGGAGCTAAGCAATGGTAACCTCAGGTTACAGTTTCTTACACTCAAGTCAGCATCTACTTTGCTTGATCTGTGTAGGCAATGCTTACCCCCGTGCAAATGCAGTTAAACATGCTTACTAGTACTTATTTATGCTTACTACTGCTTATTTGTGCTTAAACCTGCTTACTAGTGCCTTATTCATTATGACACTGACACTTCACATGTGCATTTAATGCAGTACACCTGTTCAAATATACATGTTATTTAGTAGGTTATACAGCAAAATGATGTTGATATACAGATTTCTCATGGAAAACAGAATGTGCTGCAGTGGGACTTGAAACGGGAATGCCTACTAGTTAGGCGGATACTCTGCCCACTACACTATTGCTGTTCTGCTTCATTTGCATATGTCTACCTTAATATCATACCCATGCTCCCTTTCCCCGGCCCCCAAGCTCTACGTACACAGCATCCATCCATTCTCCATTTGCTAGCACTGCCATACCACACCTCCACACATTTCCCTCTCTGCACGTCTTGGTACTCCTCCATTATACTCTCTCGACGCAACCTGCTGCAGGCTCTTCATCCATTTAGTCTATGTACGTTCGAGACTTCCCTTGATCCTTCTCCGATACTGGTGGACATATCCTTGTGACCCACAAAGTCTGGTTCGTCCCGCCAGGGATGGACCAGTTGTTGTGTCATAAGTAGACTTTGCTGGTCTACACTGTTTGTCCCACTGGTAGCATCCTGCCAGGAGTTTGAGATGCACTGGTTTGCTCACACACTGGACCAGCTTCATCTCCCGGTTGCGTGGATGAAGCACACCTCCATGGCGTGCCCAGTTTTTCATTGCTCTCTTCAGCATTATGCAAGGCTACTGTTTCACAGTATGTGTGGACAGGCACTGTTCATTGATACTCATAGACTGCTCGAAATACTGTGATTCAGAAATGTACACATGTTTGCTGGTATTAATCTACATACTTACATACATTTCCTATACTGTTGACTGACTGTGCTGGATGATATGTTCATGATAACAGCAGCTGATTGTATATATGCCATGCCTTTGTGGTAACTCACTTGGACTATAGTGTGCAGGGTGGGGGGGGACCTGGGAGTGCTGATTATTTTGTTACTGGGCATGACGAGAGCTGTTACCTACAGAGTGCCTAAGGCACTGTGGGGGAAGTGTAGGTGCGTATGCGCTGGTGTGCTGGAGGCTCAGACTTGCTGACCTCCGGTTACGGCGTCTTACACTGGGTTGGCCTCCACATTGCTTAACCAGTGTGGGCATTGCTTACCGCCGCCCAAACAGGTATAATCCCGCTTGCTGCCGCATACCCCCATGCTACTTCATTAACATGTCAGTATTATACATGCTTAAGTCAGGTGTACATGTCAGGTGAAGTGGGATTCCAGTTTAGCAGTTCTGGATAGGTTACACTCAGGTATTCGGGTTAGGTTTAGTTATGCCATACCTGTGTGTTAGAGTAGAAGTGAATAGTGAGGGTGTAGGCAGGTAGGTGGAGGGGGGGGATATTTTACCTGTATAGTAGGCCATTGGACTGATTGTTGTGGGAGCAGTAGTGCAGGTTTGCAGGATGCTGGTATTTGTATGCAAGGCAGGACAGGAGGTGTCGGTGTCACTAGTTGGTGTAGGGGTATGGAGTGTTAGTTGGGGAGTGGCTTTCATCAGGTGGTGAGCAGGTGGTGATCCAAGTGTGCTTGAGGTTTCCCTTCATGTGTTATTTACATGTGTCATGTGGGACAGCTGCGGTAATACACGTGGCTTGGGGTTCCAAATTCTGTCAATATAGCTGTGAGGAGGGTGTCACCTACTTGTGATTGTTAACATTATCTGCCATGAAACAGGAGTCGATAGGTAAATGGTGTTATTGGGCCACACAGAGGGGCTGATAGTAGGGGATATGTCCAGGGATGTGCAGAAAGGTTGACGGGAAGGTCCACAGCTGGATATTTCATCTACAGCGACAGCTGTGAATATACCTTGCATTTGGGGGTAGGTTTGGACACTCACACCCCTGGGTGGGGGTGAGGACAGCAATAATACCTTGTGATGCCAATTAGTTCGGCTTACATGCCTACAGTGGGGTGTTGCAACCATTTGTTCTTTGGTGTCATTTAGTGGGTTTGCAACAACACATCCGGTTATACTGACCTTTGCCATGTACACTAGACTTTGATGCATTGGGACTCGTACCGGGCGTGGCTGCTCGTTAGGTGTCATCTCTGCCCAATGCACACTATTGCTTACATCCCTGGGGCGGTCCACATAGAACCACTCCAGCCAACACCTGCACGGCTAGGCCCATAATTACATACCCATAGTTTCCAACAATCACATCCTCTTCAGCACTCTTCCTTACTCCGGGTGCAGGTCAGGTCTAGACACACCACTACACACACTGCCCACTCTCCACTTCTCGGGACCCATCATGTACATTATCTCACCCCATGGGTCATCAGGCTTCCCCAACCTTGTAGTCCGGGAACATGCGTGCCCTGCCGTAGGTTATTTGTGTAATGGCTGGAAGCCCGACTAGCCATAACATTTTTGGGCTGTCTCGCAAGGGACATTCTTGTATTTGTTTCAAGATTAGACTTGGTGGGTCTCTACCACTGGTAGTATCTTGCCTGTAGTCTGGGGAGCAGTGGTTTGTATACTTTCATTGTATGTTTCACCTGTCTATCTGGGGGGGGGGGGCGGTTGATGCTACGTGTTACACATTTGTTGATTGGGCCCCTCACCCCCATTGGCACGGCCTGTGAACATATGTACGTCTTAACTGCTGTATCATATCCTACCTACATATCTGTGTATATTTACACACATCTATATAGAAATATATCTATAGATATATATATATATATATATATATATATATATATATATATATATATATATATATATATGCATACACCAGCTGGGCACAGCCTACAATATTCTCAAATATCCTGAAAAAAACCCCTCATTATCCAACGTACTTACTATCTAATATGCAAACCGGTACCTAAGATCCAGTGAAAAATCTCTCCTCTCCATCACCAAGGCTAACAATAATGCAGGGAAAGTGCTCTACTCCCACACCGTTGCCAGAAACTGGAACTCTCTTCCCCTATCCGTGTCCACTGCCCCCTCCATATCCATATTCAAAAACTCCCCCAAATCGCACCTTCTTAGTACCTGGTTATGCCCTTGTATCATGTAACCCTACCCATACTACTATTAACTCCCCAAATTCCTCTCTGATCACATGCTGGAGCTTTGATCCCCTGTAGGCTTGGTCATCTGAAAGGGTACTTTTAACTGTAAAATCTTACTTGATATATTTTCTTTTCTTACCAATGTATGACTGACATTGTCTTTTTACCCATGTTCTATATCTTTTTACCTGGAGTGTTTTTATTAATTCTTGTTATATTACTATGCTCAGCATACATTATGTAACATGTTTTGTGTATTATGCTGGATGTACTGTATTTGTATAAATTGATGTTGGAGCTTTTCTCCCCGGGCCTCCGCTGAAAATGGACCTGGTCCAGTCGGAATTTCCCGGTTAACAAATGTAAAATAAATATATATATATATATATATATATATATATATATATATATATATATATGTAAAACGACATGTGGGTGTATGGGTATCTCCATATGTATATATCTATATGTGGGTATCTATATATATGTCTGTCTATGTATGTATACATTTGTACTATAGAGAGGAAGAGGTATATCTCCATGTAGTTATGGATAGCTACATATCCTGTCACGTTGCCTGTTATTGCTGGGTACTGTTTCGTGTGCATACCGGCCAACCTTGTGTGCCACGTATGCTTTGCGATGCCTACAACTAAATCCGTTAGTGTACACAGAACCATACATGAAATCTATTGTTAGTACCAGGTAATCATTCGTCCCATGTGGGAAAGCCCGAACACTGGGTATACAACTTTCATTTACACCCAGAATTACATAGGTACCCATGGCTGTGTGCATGGACTACGGCGTGTGCCAGACCTAGGATACTTGGGTCGAGCCAACATACGGGATGGGACCCGTGGGGTTTGTGGAGGGGGGCAATGTGTGGTGGTGTGGTAGCTATGGGCTGGTAACCAGGGTTGAGATGGTGGCTGCATGTGTGCAGTGGGTGGGGGGAAGCGGAACTGTGGGTAATGAATATATGGGTCGGGATGGCCTTGGTTGGATGTGCCTGTACTGCTCAGGTCACCTAGTGGGTGGGGGAGAAAGGGATGTGATGTCAATATGTGGAACATGACCGAGGGCTAATTTAAATCCCTATTTTAATGACACACATACATTACATTGATCTTGGTAGTGTTTTGCAGGGTGGATGTGTTTGTGTGGGCGGGGGCTATGCCAATTCATATGTGACGTATATTGTTTTGGGCCTGTCATGGCCGTTCACGGTGCCTGTGGACATATATGTGTCAGTTAATCTACCATTGCTATCTACAGATGTCTGGCCATATCTACCTAGGTGGGTGTATATATTTGCTTAAATATTTCTAACTATGTCCGTATATACCTATGGGGACATTTATCTGCATACATATATGTAACTTGCTGTGTATATGTGGCCGTATGGATGTTGACATATATATGTGCAGTTGTCGTCATTTGCATGTATATCTGTTCATATATTTGTATATATCTCTGGATATTTATATATATATATATATATATATATATATATATATATATATATATATATATATATTAGAACCCATTACTTAGAAAGCCAAGTGACTTCCTTCCAATAAGCCTAAATATTAGAAGTATATTCAACAAAGTCCATGAACTCCATGCCACCATGGACTTGTACTCCCCAGATATAGTCACCCTGAGAGAAACCTGGCTAAAACCTCACATTACCAGTGAGCAAATACTCCCTACAGGTTATGGCATACTAAGAGTAGACCAGCTAAACAAGAAAGGAGGCGGTGTAGCTATAATATTTAAACAGCATCTAAACATCCAGATCTTAAAATCATCAGCTCCACAAATAGGTAATGAAGAAATAATATATACCAACCTCAAAATAAACCAAAACAAAACCATCAACATAATTGGATGCTACTTCCCACCTGGCTAAAACATCCCTCCACTAGAAAACCTCCTCAGCTGGTCTACCCACCATCTCCCCCAAGAAACTATCATTTTACGTGATTTCAATATTGACTGGCAATCCTGTTCTGGTAACCATCCAACCCATCATGTAAACCTTTATGGCTTCACCCAACTAGTCCAGTCGCCAACCAGGATAAATAAAAACTCCAGCAAGCACACTACCCTGGATTGGATACTAGTCAGTAAGAGCCCCCAGTCATATATAACAGGCTGCTTATCAGATAGCCTCAATGATCACTCCCTAGCATTCCTACTCAAAAAATACCTATACCAAGCTAAACCTGTCATCTACAGTCAAATACGTAAAAAACTAAACTTTAACCCACTCACATTCATCTCATCCCTCAAAGAATGTAACTGGCATCCTCTAAAGTACCTCAGTCTTGATGACGCAGTTGAATTTTTTAATACTACCTTCCTGAACATCCTTAATTCCCATGCCCCCATAAGACTTTCCAGAATCAAAGCACAACCCTCCTCATGGCTAAAGAAAACCACTAAGTCAGAAATGAAAAACAGGGATAAAGCCTGGGAGCACTGGCACAAAACCAAAACCCCCTCAACTAGACAGAAATTCCTAGAACTACTCAATAGAGTCAAAAAGCTAATAAAACAGGACAAATTCCAATACTACCAGTCTGCCCTAGACTCCTCCCAACACAGCCCCAAACAATTCTGGTCCTCAATAAACTCCATCCTCCACCCACGTAAAGTCAGTACCCCTCCTCGTAACATCCCTCACGCCTCAGAAAATATTGCTACCTCATTCAACACACACTTCACACAAACCATACTATCACTAGCTAAACAACACAACCCCCCTCCCTTCCAACCCACACCTTCAACTAGTAATCTCCCCACTGCCTTATCTTTTTTTCCTGTGCCTACCTCCAACATAAAAAACTCTTAACTAAACTTAAGCCCACTAAATTAGCAGCAGACAACCTCCCAAGTGAATACCCACAAATCACAGCTGATGCTCTGGCCTACCCAGTATCCATCTTGATTAACCAATCTCTGTCAGAAAGTTACGTTCCCACACTGTGGAAAGTATCACATATAATTCCCCCCCACAAAGGCGGACCCTCCACAGAACTAACCAATTACCGCCCCATAGCTATTCTCTCTCCACTCTCCAAAATACTAAAGAGATGCATACACTCTCAGGTCTCAGACTACCTCCTTACTAACAACCTCCTTTCCAATACTCAGCATGGTTTCCGACCAAACCATAGCACCACCACTGCCTTACTCTCCTTTACTAACACTATCCTTCAGCATAAAAACAATGGCTATCTCTCCTCTGCTACTTTCCTAGACCTATCTAAAGCATTTGACATGGTCATACACAAACAACTTATCTCTGTCCTCAATAACCTATCCTTCTCACAATCAGTCACCAACTGGTTTCAGAGTTACCTGTCTGACCGCCAACAATCCGTTGTATGGCAGAATGACATATCTCCCCAACTACCTGTCTCCATAGGGGTCCCCCAAGGATCTATCCTTGGACCCCTACTCTTCTCTGTTTTCACCAATAATCTAGCCTCTGCCACCAAACATGGCACACTCATACAATACGCAGATTATTCAACCATCATCTGCTCAGCCCAGTCCCTACCCAAACTGCAAAAAGTCACACAGGAAACCTTTTCCTCTGTTGAAACTTGGTTATCCGATGCCCAATTAATACTCAACCCAAACAAAACTAAACTACTCATCTTCCAACCCACCAAACATACTCAAAACAACTTGCACTTTAACATCACAGCAAAAGACAACACCACTATATACCCAACTGAACACACCAAATTGCTAGGAGTGGAAATAGACAATAAACTAAAATTTGACATTCACATATCCATGACCATAAAAAAAGTCCACAAAAAACTAGGAGCGTTATATAGAAATAAGCAACTTCTCACCAAAGCAGCAAATATTTCAATAGAAAATTCCCACCTTATCTCCACTCTACTTAATGCCTCTCCAATATATACCAACCTAAGGCAATGCAATCTAAACAAGATAGAGACCTGCTACAACAAAATCGCCAAATGCGCCACAGGGGCATCCTACCATAGTCACCACTGTCTCTCACTTGCTGAACTGGGCTGGCTTGAACTCCCTCACCTTCTTCAATGGTATCAACTCTTACTCGCCCACAAACTACTAAACCATCCACTAAATGTCCCATCCCTCCAGAATCTACTCCAACCCTATCGCACCACCAGACCACTAAGATCCAGCAACAAAAATCACTTGCAGATCACTAAAGCCAATAACTCTGCTGGTGAAGCACTATTCTCTTGCACCATAGCCAAATTATGGAACTCCCTCCCACCCACAATTACCTCCATACCATCATGCACCCACTTCAGAAAACTTTACTAAAAGCTCACCTAAAAACATGCTGGCTATGCCCTTGCAACTCCCACTCTAATATCACCCACCCCATCCAACCACTACCTTTCTTTCCACTCCACTAACTACCTTGATTATAGCAAGCTCAGATGCTCATAAGCCTAGTACTTATTATACAGCAGGAACTTCTTATTGTAACATTTGTTAATGTCTGTTATGTACTTCACAGATAAAGATTCTAGTTGTCTACTGATGTACTATGTTCTTCATCTGTAAATATGTTGTAAGTAATTGCTATGTTAAATTGTTAATCGCTATGTAATCCAATGTAACTACTATTTATTTTAACTGTGGAGCTTTTCTCCCCAGGCCTCCGCTGAAAATGGACCTACGTCCAGTCGGACACTCCCGGTCAACAAATATAAATAAATATATATATATATATATATATATATATATATATATATATATATATATATATGTATATATATGTGACTACATCTATAGATATGTTGTATCCGTTTAGATACTAATATATTTGCACACACACATCCCTCTTGCTGTAGGTTTACATTCTCTGTGCTGTTTAAAGACTGGACTGGATATGTTTCTGACATCAACATTATTTGCATCTGTCTGGCTTAGTGGTAAATCCCTTTGTCTATGGTGTGCAGGTTCCTTGGTTTGAGCCTTGCAGGAGCTGATCATTGTTTTGGTGGTGCAAAACACCAGTGGTTGGATACTGAGAGATTAAGGCACTTTAAAGCAGTTGTAAGCGGGTTTGTGCAAGTTTGCGAGAAGGTAAGTAATGCCAAATTCCAGTTACAGTGTCTTATACTCAGTTAGCTTCTACTTTGCTTAATCTGTGTAGGTAATGCTTACCCCCGTGCAACCGTACTTCAACATGCTTACTAGTGCTTATATATTTGTGCTTAAACCTGCTTACTAGTGCCTTATTCATTATGACACTGACACTTCACATGTGCATTTAATGCAGTACTCCAGTTCACATTTACATGTTATTTCTTAGGTTATACAGCAAATAATGTGAAAAAAATGTTCATATACAGATTTCACATGGAAAATGGTATGTGTTACAGTGGGATTCGAACCGGGAATGCCTGCTCGTTAGGCAGATGCTCTGCCCATAACACTTTTGCTGCGCTGCTTCATTTGCATATATCTTCCTTGTTATCCTCTTCAGCCTTTTAAGCTGCTTTAACCATAGCTCAGCGATGGGCACACCTGCGCACCTATGGTTAACTGTACTCAGATTTTAATAAATATAAAGGGTTTTCTTCAGTTTATTTATATGTACTGTTGCTGTTGTACACATGGGGGACTGTTGGTTGGGATATGCAGACACATATGAGTGGCCTCGCTCATTTATTTCCACTTTCTGCTGTTCTATATTGCATGGGTGTGTTTATTCTGAGAGCTCTGCTCTCAGACACGCCCCCTGCACTCTTACATGCTCCATGTAGGATTAGGAGTTCAGGCAGCGCGCCTTCATTAATATGCATGGCGTGCTGCCATCCTCCTCCTAAACTGCCGCTTCTGTGTAGGACTAGACTAGTCCTGCACGGAAGATTAGTAAATCCGGGGGTAACTGTCAGTGAAGTGCATGTCGGGCTACTGAATACTCGGGAAAATGAGTTGTCGGTAATATGGAATACTGGGAGTCGGTAATTCGGACATTCGGGCAACTAAAGTAGATCTGCTGCCACATATGTCCTATTCACTCTTGTCTCCACCACTTCTACTTTGCCACCCTTTCCTGTCACCAAAACGGGTAATGTGTTTTACTTTCCTGTTAATAGCCAGATATAGACTCTACACTAAAAAGTCTGCATCCTCCAGATTACACTGTGTAATGCTTACAATCAGTCATGTAGCATTAGCCTGCTTCCAATATTTTGAAACAGTAATGTACACAGTATTTACAAATATTAGTTCTGTGATACTAAGAACAGGAAGAGAAAGTTCACACTGCACTAGAAGGCTTCTTTTCAGAAGGGAGATGAGGACAGTGGAAGTGAAGTGGGTCTTAGCAGGAAGAGGGGCTGTAAGAGATGATACAACAGATGGTGAAGAAAAAATGGCTGGGAGGAGTAACAGAAGTTTTTTTGTGGAATGTGCTTAATGCAGTGCTACAGGGAATAAATATAACTTAGAGAGAAATGTGTAATAGATAACAAAGGGCTAGACCTGAGAGGTGGAAATATTTTAGAAAATGTGACATGTAGGGCAGCAGTGGGAGACAACTAACAAGCTGCAAGAGGTCATCAGGAACAAGGAAAAGGGTAAGGGGGAGGTGGAATTCAGCATGAATGAGAGAACAACAAAAGGGGAATGTGCAAGCATGCTTGGCTTTGATGTTAACAAGCAAGAGTTAGGGCAATTCAAATGGGGACAGGAGGAAGTGATGTAGGAAGGATGATATTTTGAAAGGGTTTTCAGGATTTTATGAAACATTATAATGACAGCAGGGAGATGGGAAAGGGGAGGGGAATGGCAAGAAGGTATGAAGGAAGAATAATTTATAGAAGGAGAGGGGGGACATGCTGGACAGAAATTCATAGCTGAAGGTGCTTAGAGGTCAAGGATCAAGTCATAGAGTGGACAGGTAAACCAAACCAGGTATCTATAGAGTTCTTGAGTAATTCTAGTGAATTGCATTTTCTTACTTGTAATGGCAGCTTGCTCCACAATCTCACAATACTTTTGGCGTGATAAACCTGCATCTAAAAGTGGCTTTGCATTTTTTGTATTTGAAAAAGTATAATTTGCTGCATGAAAAGTTCACTTTGTTTGCAGCAAGTCAATACTGAACAAAAGTTGTGTTTGTTCACCATGAAGTGTATGATATGCTAGGCACGATCTGCCACGTTACCAGCAATAACTGATAGGGTATACATTAGGTTCTGCTAAACATTCCTGATGTGTGATTTTCCTGCACTCTATAATTGTTTTAGTAAATTTCTTTGAACACATTCTAATATGGAAAGAACTCCTCTTAAATATGTGCAAAATATTGAGCTGGTTTCAATTAAAGGTATAATATACATTAAAAATAATTTCAATAGAACTGCAACAGATCTGTTTGAAATAATTCTCAGAAGGTGGCTCATCACACGTATAACCTTTGCCTTAACAGCACATGCATTTCTTAAATATTAATTTAGAAATTATATACCAAAGTCTGGGTATAGAGTCACTTCCTTATTAATATTATTTCCCAGAATGAAAGGTTGTTTGGTCTGAAATGACCAAAATACATATCATCACTCTTAGCTGGATCGATATTAAGATCTATTTTATTTAACCATTTAAACAGTTTAAACACATATGAATTGAAAGTTAAATAATCTGATAAAGATGTTGAAAATGTTCCAATTTTAATATTACCAGTATATCTTAATCATTCAAAAAGTATTAGTAATAGTAAAAAATGAAAATACAAAGTTGAACAGTACATGGTATAAAGCAGACCCCCGTAGGACACTAGTAATAATCTCTGACCAATTAAAAAAGCTGGTCCTGAAGTTTCACACATTAACATCTATGTCTAAGCAGCACCTAACTTGTTCTACAGTATAAGGACTTATTTTATG
Organism: Protopterus annectens; assembly: GCF_019279795.1. NCBI lineage: Eukaryota > Metazoa > Chordata > Ceratodontiformes > Protopteridae > Protopterus > Protopterus annectens. The sequence continues at coordinate 1,131,720,834 of NC_056733.1, forward strand.
CCTTTCCAGGGAATGAATTATTGTTGCATAAGCAATGCTATCAGAAGCCTTAGACAGATCTAAGTATGCAAACCACTAAAACCACCTTTTATTTTCGGGCATCACAAATGGTTTCTCAAAGTCCAGTCAAAATGGAAAAAAGTCGATCTTTTCCTCATAAAACAATGTTGCTTAAAATCAACAAGTACTAGTACTTATCATGCATGTCTAGAAGAGCTAATAAACACCTGTCAAAGCACTTGTCCATGAGTGATGGCAGACGTATTGAACAATGTTACATATTTATTGCATTTTCCTGCTGTTTGTTGCAAAAAAGAAAAAAAACAAAAAAATTATCCTTGTTTCCCGTCTTTCCTGACCTAGAGTAGTCCAAATACAGGCTTTGCTGTATTCTGGACTTTTGGAAAGTTCCTGTGTTGCCCATTTCCTTTCTTGGATAAAGGGAGGCTTCTTTGTTCACCAGTGGCAGTGGGGAGCTTACAGCAGCCTATCTATTCCTGGAGGAGTGTCCCCAGCACAAGAATCTGGTAGTCTATTGACCATTTTGGGCCAATTTCTAGCTCTTTCAAGTCCCCCTGTATTAAACATGCTTCAGCGCGGCTTTGCACGATTTTGTGCATAGCGCAGCATCGGGCAGCTCCGTTTAATTGGGTTTAAACCATTCTTGGCTCCACAAAGTCTACTCTTCACTTTTTCCCTTAGAACTGATCTAGTTCTCATAATAAACACCCTATTCCTACTCTAAAGCCTGGCACTTGCTCACTAAAGCAATTATATAAGTCAGCACTAAAAAATTAAAAGCACTACACCCTCACAAACTCCCCTTGAGTACCTTGTTCCCCATTGGCCCTTTTTTTCAATTATAAAGGAATTCCCAATACTATTCTAGCATGTCCAACGGTCAGTTGTCAATCTCCTCTCCGGTCCAGCTGGTGAATCTGGGAATCTTGAGGCAATGTTACAACTGCCTCATGTACACAGACAACCCTCTCCTCCTCCCAACAAATTCCAACACATGTGACAGATGCAACCATATAGCCAACCTGGAGGCTAAGCTCTTTCAACTCAGTACTGGCGTAACCTGTCAGGAGGAGAAGGAAGCCACACTCACTACAATTCCAGTCTCACATAGACCTACCACGACAGCAAACCAAACACATAAACACACAAAAACATACTCGGAGGCTCTAAATAAAAATCTGCCTAAGCAGCAGAGACCTCCAAAGCAGACACCCAAGCAACCACTACCCCAAAACAAAACACATGCAACACATAGCAAGCAAAGCCAGTGTGCCGAACAGTCACAGCCCTTAAGGCTAAACAACACACCTGATACACTTGTAATAGGTGACTCTATCATCAGGCACACTGACATCCCGCTCACCAGGCTGAACAAGGAGAAGGCCATGGTGAGCTGCCTGTTGGGCGCTAGGATCCGCCACATAACACAAGCACTCAGGTCACACCAAGGCAAGTACAAATATGACTCAGTCATTGTCAATGCTGGTGTGAATGACCTGAGACGTACCTCTCTGGACTACATGAAAAGAGACATAGAGGAGCTCTCTAAGCATGTAGCCCAGGCCAGTATGACCCTGACCTTGAGTAGCATCTTACACTCACTAAGAATGATGCCACAATATGAAGACAAGATGATAAATTTCAACGATTAGCTTAAGTATTGGTGTCATTCAAAGGGGATCCAATGCCTGTCAGCCTGGGATGACATGCATGACAAGCCACGATGCTTCGCTAGGGACGGCTTGCACCTGTCACCCCTGGGCTTTCAGATATTGGCAAAGGCTCTTGCCACCCCCATAGTGCCTTTTTTAGGCAAGGCTCAAAAGACAAACCCACCTCCATAGGTATCACAAGGGATAAGAAACTAAGAGTAATGCTACTCAACACCAGATGTCTAAACCTCAAGATGCATGCACTCAAAACTCTCCTTAGCATGGAGAACATCGATATCTGTGCAGTAACAGAAACCTGGTTCAAGGCTCCCAAGAGCACCCCAGCACTACCAGGTTATACCTCATACCATGCTTTTCGGCCCCAAAACTTGTACCAAACCACAAAAGGAGGGGGAGTATCAATATTCGTCAAAGATACCCACACCTCCAGGTTGGTGGCACAGCACGAAACATCAGAGACTATCCATGTGCAACTAACAGTGGGTAAAACTGCCTTCCAGTTTATAGCCGGGTACAGACCACCCGCCCAAACCCAGGAACCCCACTCGGCCTTCCTGAGAACACTGGAAAATATGAAGGTCTCTCCAAACACCATTATATTGGGTGACTTCAACTACCCAAACATAGACTGGGTGCATTACTCTAGCTCCAACACCCTAGCCCAAAGGTTCCTAGAATTTATAAACTCAAATGCTATGGAACAACTAGTTACCACTCCCACAAGAGGGGAAAACATACTGGACCTGATCATCACCAACATGGGGGCTCTATGCTCCAGACCAGAAGTGTATCCCTCACTGGAAAGATCAGACCATAAACTAATCTCACTGGATATTCACATCCCGACCCCACCCCCTGCCCAGAAAACCACAGTGAAAAACTTCTCTAAAGCAAACTTCACACTCCTCAAAACTGAGGTGGAATCCTTCAAAGCCCCCGGGCCTGTGGAGAATACGGCCCAGACCACAGAATCCTTTATAAACGCATTCTATGAACACCTTCAGGAATGCATGGATCATGCAATCCCAGATAAAACCAAGACCCAATCCTCCAAAGGCAGGCATCCTGTCTGGTGGACCCCAGCCATAAACAAACTATACAATAGAAGGAGGAAGCTACTACATGATAGAGCAAAATCCCAAAAAGGGAAGGCATCTCTGATCAGTATTAGCAAAAAACTATATGCACTCATAAAATCGTCTAAGGCCAGCTTCGAGAGAAAAATTGCACAGGACACTAAGAATAATCACAAGGCTTTCTTTAGTTATGTCAGGAACCTGGGTGGGAATTCCCAGATATGCTCAGAATTAGTCCAAAATGACACAAAATACACCGAACCCACAGACATTGCCAACATCCTAGCTGACAAGTTCAGCGCAAACTCCCCCCCCCCCTCACCAAAAAGGCAAATATCTATCCCAGCAGAGTGCTGCCCCCCTGACATCTCAGATGCTCAAGTAAGAGCCACCCTCTCCAAAGCAAAAAATACAGCATCAATGGGACCAGACAGTGTCTTGGGCTGCGTCCTACATGAACTCCAAGAAGAGCTAAACCCAAACATAAAACTACTGTTCAATCTCAGCCTTACTACAGGATATTTACCCAAAGAGTGGCGTACAGCAACAGTGGCCTTCTCCACAAAGGTGGTGCCTCAACAGATCCTGGAAACTATCGCCCCATAAGCCTGACTTGCTTGGTCTGCAAAGCTATGGAAAGGATCATCATGGACCTCATAAATAAAGATATTGGGGACCTACAGACACTGCATCCTACCCAGTTCGGCTTTGTTAATGGCAGATCCTGCCTCTTAAACCTGGTCGATTTCTTTGAAACAGTCACCAAGTCCATTGACGAGGGGAAGGTGCTCCACACAGCCTACCTGGACCTCACAAAAGCCTTCAATACAATACAATACCCCACTCGGGCATTATAGATAAGCTCACAAGCTTAAATATAAACCCCCCTGTCACTAGATGGGTTGCAAACTGGCTCAAGGACAGAACCCACATAGTTAGAATTGCTGGAGCCATGTCAGACTCCAAACCAGTTACAAGTGGAGTCCCACAAGGCTCAGTCCTGGGACCTCTCTTGTTCGGTATATATTTCTCGGAGGAACAGGCCAACACGGAAGGACTGTGGCTGACCAAGTTCACAGATGACTGCAAACTAGGCGCCATAATCGACTCTCCAGCCGACACAAGCATCCTCCAAAAGCGCCTCATAGAAACAGACAACTGGTGCCAGAGCCATGGCCTCAAGCTAAACGCCAAAAAGTGTATAGTCATCCCCTTTGGCAAAAACAAAGTGCCCACAAATTACCACATAGGTGGTAATCCATTAAGTATGGAAGAAGTAATTAGGGACCTGGGGACCCAAGTTGGTAGCAATCTCTCATTTGAAAACCATGTGGCCAAAGCAGTTAGAAAAACATTTTATATAGCCCACCTAATCATGAAAGGATTCACATCTAGATCAGGGGAGGTCATCGTGCCTCTTTACTCATCCCTCATCAGGCCCATAATTGAGTACAATGCCCCTTTTGGGATGTACCTTACCAGACACCTGCAGCAACTGGAAAGACCCCAAAAGTACCTCACCAAGAGGATCAAAGGGCTCAAACAGATGCCATATGCTGCCCGGTTAAAGAAACTGCAGCTCTACTCAGTGGCATACCGCCTGCTCAGAGGCGATCTGTGCCTGACGTATAAAGCCATGTCCAACCCAGAATTAATGGACATGCTGCACCTCAGAAAATCCAAATCCCATCGAGCTACGTGCTCGAGAGATTTGAACCTCAGCACTGAAATAAATAGGACATGCTGGAGGGACAGATTCATAACTCAGAGGCTCCCTTCACTCTGGAATAAAATCCCAGTCCAGGTTAGGCAGAGTCCCTCATTGACTCTCTTCAAGAGGAATCTTGATGAGTGGATGGGAGATCATAGGTTTACCCCGGGTATCACTTCTGTGTCACTGTTAGACAGAGGCACAGTATACTAACCTCGAAAAAGGGCATAGCAAAATTCATTTAAAATGGGTGGCGAAAGCCAAACACACTCTGGCTAGGCTTATAAATGCCCTAGGGCAGATAGCCTAGTCTGAACCTATGAACCTATGAATAATTAGTGGTATCATGAAAACATCCACTCTTATATATTGGTACAATATTTGCCAACTTTCATGAATCAGGAACATTAATGGTCACTAATAATGTATTTAATAATGAGGGTATAGGAAAATTCGGGAGGTTAGCAGTGTTTTCAGACATAGGAAAGACAGGAATACAAGTGGGCCTGATGTTTTTTCCTGTGGATTTCTATATACAATTTGGGGAGGAAGGTAAAAATACATAGAAAGGTTTAATGAGGTGTTTGCAGTGATTTGTCATTAATAGTGCAGAGAACTAAAACACTTATTTTGCCCTAATTGAAAGGGTACCCAGAAAACCTAGCAAATTTTAGACCAGTTTCACATTGTAGTACAGATATAAAGGTGTTTGCTGATATGCTAGTGGACAATTCAAAGATGGAGGTTGCTGGACAGGACCATGCCAGTGTAGGCTGGAATTATGAAGGTGAGATCAGTGAATGATCACTGGAGGTTGCTGCTGGATGTTATGGATTGGGTAGAGAGGGAGGGAATAGATGTAGCATTGTATGACACACAGGAAGTTTGATGTAGTGAGTTAGAAGGGCTGTTTCAGATATTGGGGAGATGTTATGAAAGGGGTTTTGCAGAGCAGGCATTAACGCATTGTATGAAACCTATGAAATAAGAACTGCAATGAAATGGAAGATATCGAGGGTGGTTAACTTACAGTAATGCACATAAGAGGGGGTCTCCCCTATTGTTTAGGTTATTTGTGATGGTTATGGAGGTATCAGCACTGTTCATCACAAAGCACTTGTGAAGGCTGTTTTAATTATTACAGGTGACTGTATACATGTATTGTTTTTACACACAGAAAAGATGACATCAGGCATAATAAATACTTTTGAAAACATCCAACTCGAGGCAAGAATGAAGTTTCATTCTCAGGAGTTAGTGATGGTACTGGGGGCTGCAGGGCATTGACAAGGTTGCCAGAATGAGGGGTTAAGTACTTGGGAAGGAAGAGGTTTCCAAATGTGCAGAAATTAGAAAGAAACTTTGGGAGGAAGTACAACAGAAGGTCAGGGGATATTGGATAGGTGCAGTAGTTAGTGTGAGACATTCACCATCAGCTGAGAGTGGTGAGCGTTTAGGTGCAGTAGTTAGTGTGAGACATTCACTGTCAGCTGAGAGTGGTGAGGGTTATGGTAACACTGCTCATTCTGTACCCACTGAGGCATGTGAGCATGCTGCTTGGGGAGGGGAAATTAGTGGATGTGTGCCAAGAATATGTGAGAAGGATGTGAAAGGAGTCAGAATAGTGAGTTGTAGATTAAGGGTAAGTAAGAGTGTAGGGAGATGGAAGATGTAGGACAATGGCAGGTATGTGGCAGCAGTGGTTAATATAGCAATAACCCATGCCTGGGAGTGGGTAATGCTGGATTTACCCACGGTTGGCGTGGTTTGGTCACGAGGGTAAAGCCCAAGTGACCAAACAAAGCCAACTATGGGTAAATCCAGCATTACCCACACCCAGAAGTGAGTTATTGCTATTATACAATGACATTATTTAAGAAAAAAAATAATTAATTTTCTTAAATAATGGTATTGTATAATGCCTCCTTGCTGCCCTTCCGCAGCTGTCTGGTATTCTGTGGTAGTTCTGATGTACTGTGCATGTGTATGCCTACGCAGTACATCAGAGCTGTGGGCAAAAGCAACGGAGAAAGCAAGATCTCCGTTGCTTTTTACAAACTGTTTCGCTGTGTTAAATGGGTTTAAGATAGCGAGACAGCTTTAAAAAAAGCAACGGAGCCGTTGCTTTTTTAAAGCTGTCTAGCTATGTTAAACCCATTTAACATAGCGAAACAGTTTGTAAAAAGAAACTGTTTCGCTATGTTAAATGGGTTTAACATAGCGAGACAGCTTTAAAAAAAGCAACGGAGCCGTTGCTTTTTTAAAGCTGTCTAGCTATGTTAAACCCATATAACATAGCGAAACAGTTTGTAAAAAGCAATGGAAAAAGCAAGATCTCCGTTGGTTTTTACAAACAGTCTCGCTTTGTTAAACTTGTTTAACATAGCGAGACAGCATTAAAAAAAGCAACGGAGAATGTCCGTTGCTTTTTTTAATGCTGTCTCGCTATGTTAAACTCGTTTAACATAGCGAGACAGTGTGAAGCAATGGAGATCTTGCGTTCTCCGTTGCTGTAAAAAAAAAAAAAAAAAAAAAAGAGAGTTATAGTAATGGAAAAAGTCCGGGCGACCGGACCTTTTTCCATTACTATAACTCTGATTTACAACGTGCACGCTGACCAATCAGCATGCACGTTTTTTGAATATTAATGGGGGTTGTTGTATAATGTTAATTTGTAACTGATGAATAGAGTGGAGAGGTAGCTCAGTACAGAAGATGAGGAATTTTGGGAGGACTGAAAGAGCAAGAGTAACAGATGTAAAGAGGTTAGTGGGTCTACGTCAATGTGAGGAGGAAGAAGTGGGCCTGGGAAATTAAAAGGTAGTGGGTGGTGGGTTATATTAGGTAGGTATTTTGTCAAGACGGCTATATAAGGGGAGATTAAGTGTAAGGATTTATAGAAAGAGAATCAGGAGGTGGTGTCTAAAAAGTCTGAGGAGGTTGAAAGGGAGTTTAGTTTGTGGTAGGCTGACTGGAATCCAAGAGAATTAAACATTTAATATGAAGGAGGCTGAAGGGAAAAAGAAAGAGATTTACAAAAGTTGTGCAGGAAGCATTTTAACCCATACCAGGGGAAAGCAAAACAAAACTGGTCTATGCAGTATGATAAAGAAATCGCCATAGTAGCAAAACACATTCCAGCACTGTGCAATGCTGCAGGCATACACAGGGGATTGTTTCTAGTCTTATCTTAAAACTATAAGGCATATATTTTAGAAATATCATAAAGGATTGAGCATGTGAGGAGAGTGTGTTGAGCAATGGAAAGAGTACTTTGAGGGGATGAATGAAGACAATGAGAGAAAGAGAGAAGGTTGGATGATGTGGGGTTAGTGAAACAGGAAGTGAAACAGATTAGCAAGGAGGAAGTAAGGACAGCTATGTAGACAATGAAGAATGGAAAGGCTGTTGGCCCAGATGACATACCAGTGAAAGCATGGAGGTGCTTAGGAGAAATGGCAGTGGAGTTTTTAACCAGATTGTTTAATGAAATCTTGGAAAGTCACAGGATACCTGAGGAGTGGAGAAAAAGTGTTTTGGTATCTATCTTTAAGAATAAGGGTGATGTGCAGAGCTGTAGTAACTACAGAGGATTAAAATTGATCGGCCACAGCTTGAAGTTATGGGAAAGAGTAGTAGAAGCTAGGTTAAGAAGGGAGGTGATGATTAGTGATCAGCAGTATGGTTTCATGCAGGGGAAAGAGCACTACAGATGTGATGTTTGCTCTGAGAGTGTTGATGGAGAAATATAGAGAAGGTCAGAAGGAGTTGCATTATACTGGGTTGGGAGGGTGGCCTAATGGTTAAGATGTTTGCCTTACAAACACAAGGTGCAGGGTTTGAGTCTCACAAGGGATAATTGGCTAGGCTTACAATGGCTTGCAAGGGCAGTTAGCCTAGTACTAACTTATGAACCTATGTCTTTGTGGACTTAGAGAAAGCATATGACAGGGTGCTAGAGAAGAGTTGTGGTATTGTATGAGGAAGTCGGGAGTGGCAGAGAAGTATGTAAGAGTGGTACAGGATATGTACGAGGGTAGTGTCACAGTGGTGAGGTCTACTGTGGGAGTGACAGATGTGTTTAAGGTGGAGGTGGGATTACATCAAGGATCAGCTCTGAGCCCTTTCTTATTTGCAGTGGTGATGGACAGGTTGACAGATGAGATCAGACAGGAGGCTCTGTGGACTATGATGTTTGCAGATGAAGGTGATCTGTAGTGAGAGTAGGGACCAGGTTGAGGAGACCCTGAAGAGGTGGAGATATGCTCTAGAGAGGAGAGGGAGGAAGGAAGGTCAGCAAGACTAAGACAGAATATATTTGTGTAAATAAGAGGGAGGATAGAGGAATGGTGAGGATGCAGGAAGTAGAGTTGGCAAAGGTGGATGAGTTTAAGTACTTGCGATCAACAGTTCAGAGTAATGGTGAGTGTGGAAGAGAGGTGAAAAAGAGAGTACAATCAGGGTGGAATGGGTGGGGAAGAGTGTCAGGAGTGATTTGTGACAGATGAGTACCAGTAAGAGTCAAAGGGAAGGTCTACAAGAGGGTAATGAAACCAGCTATGTTATACGGGTTGGAGACGGTGGCAGGGCCAGTGCTAGTATTTTGGGGGCCCCCAGCAAGATTCAAGTTGGGGGCCCTACCCAGGAGAATATAAAAAGTGTGACTATAGTGGCATCATGCCACCTTCCCTATCAAGCTCATGCAGCACCATTTAACAATCACTGTGTAGTGTTATTACATTCAGAACATTAAAAAGACTTGAAATGTCAAGGTGCACACTGGCTAGCATTTAGTACCAATGTTGCATTATGGCAAGCCCCTGTACCACAGTATGGTAGCCACTCACAATGGTACACACACACACACACACACACACACACACACACACACACACACACTGACCCCGCGGGACTGCACAGTGGTGCAGCAGTTAACTCCCCCCCCCCCCAGCAAGAGGTTCTCTGGTTCGATTCTCAGCTGGGTTGCCTTCTGTGTGGAGTCTGCATGTCCTCCCTGTGTTCATGTGGTTTCCTCCCACATTCCAAAGACATGCTTCTGCAGCATTTCTCCCTGGGCTGCTGCTAAAAATAGGCTCTGTCCTAGTCAGACTTTCCCAGTCAATAAATGTTAAATAAATAAAATTTAGTACCAATAAATTATTACCAGCCACTGTACCACAGCAAGGTAGCCACACACAGAGTTGCACACACTGACTGGCATTTAATACTAATGTTACATTACGACAAGCCCCTGTACCACAGCAAGGTAGCCACTCACAAATACACATGCACACACCCACACACACACACACACACACACACACACACACACACACACACACACACACACACACACACACACACACACACACACACTGACTGGCATTTAGAAGTAATGTTACATTTATGGCAAGCCTCTGTAAAGCATCAAGGTAGCCAGTCCCACAGAAGTACACAAAGACACCCACACAGACTCCCTCACACAGGACAGAGACACAAGGCAGACAGTTACACAGACTCGCAGACAGGACATAGACACCCACACATGATGGCCAGCACTACAGTAAGACTGAACATTAAGAATTTAAAATACTGGACTTATGAACTAATAATGATGCTGGAATAAGATTTTGTAGTAGCATACATTGTGTGACCCCACATTTTTGAAGAACAGACCAAAACTAACAAACATCTGGACATTGTGCAACATTCTCACAGCCCCTACCAACCTCCTAACCTCTCAGAATAATTCCAAAGCTGAAAATAACTGCAGAACAAAGGTGTAATATCAAGAATAGTTACAAACATTGCTATGATAAACTTAGAAAAATATTAGAATAACAGGGATTGCATTAGCATTCATTACAATAATCAGTACATTCTGCAGAACTCTCATAGTCCCCCCAAAAGTCTCAGCACAATTCTAGAGGAGGTACAAACAAAAAAAAAAAAAAAAAAACAAGACAAGGATGTAACATTAGGAGGTTTAAAACATTGTGGTTATGAACTAATAAATATGGTAGGATGGTAGAATAACAGATTTTTCCAGTAGCATGCATTGTGTGAATTCACATTTTTGATGACTAACAGACCAAAAATACAGGTCAAACATCTAAACATTGTGCAACATTCTCACAGCCCCTACCCCTCTCTTCTAACCTCACAGCTTAACAATTCCAGACAAAGCCCAAAAAAAAAAAAAAAAAAGAAAATGCAAAACAAAGGCATAACATCAGGGATAGTTTGAAACTTTGCTATGATCAACTTCAATAGTAGAACAGGGGTTGCACTGGCACGCATTAAGACATCAGTACATTTTGTAGACTTGTCACAGCCCTTACCCCCCAGTATCTCAGCACAATAAATCTGGATGAAGTGAAAGTAAAATAAAAACACAAAGGCATAACAAAAAAAAACAATGTGCTTATCAGCAAATATAGATGCTGGAATAACAGATTATGAAGTAAAATGCATTGCGTACCCCACGTTTTAATGAAAATATATAAATACCAGGCAAACATCTGAATATTGCACAACATTCTCACAGACTGTAACTCCCCTACCAACCTGTCAGCACAATAACTCTAGACAAAGCAAAAAATTATCATAGGACAAAGGCGTACCAACAGGGATAGTTGTAAACGCTGCTGATGTACACAATACTAGTATAACAGGGTTTGCATTAGTATACATTAAAACAGCAGCTGTACATTCTGCAACATTCTCACAGCCACTAACTCCCCTCCCAACCTCTCAGCACAATAATTCTGGACAGAGCAAAAAATTATCATAGAACAAAGGTTTAGCATCAGGCATAGTTGTAAACACTGACAGTATACACACAAAACATACTAGCAGAACAGGGTTTGCATTGATATAAATGAAAACATCTATAGATTCTGCAGCATTCTCACAGCCACTATCCCCCCACTACCAATATTTCAGCACAATTGTACACAAAACAAAATGCAATGTTGAATATTCTTATGCAAGACTAGATAAAAAAACTATATCAAATCCGGACATTAATTACAAATAAGCCTTCCTTCCTCAGCCTCTTAGCAGAAGAATTCTGGACAAAGATAAAATAAAACTGTTACAACCACAGCCCCTCACTCCCCCCACACACACACACACACACACACACACACACACACACACACACACACACACACACACAAATCATCTTAGTGTAACAACTCTGCAGGAAAAAAGTTATACAATCCTCTCCCTAGGTTTTCTCTCCCATCCCCAGCAAAAAATAAAGTTAAAAATAAACCCAGCAACTTACCTTTAATGCAGTTGATAGAAAATCCTTTAAAACTAAATGCGTTATCCCTTGAAACACTCTAAACTGTGTACTCCCATCATCTGGTCCTTCTTCCCAGTCTGCTAACACATGCCCAAGCTTATCTTTTCAGATGTCCTTCCTTCTACATCTGCCTACTGTGAATATCCATAAATTATAATGCATGCTAAAAAGGATGCTAGAATGGCTTGTGTTCCCCTACATCTGCCTACTCTTAATATCAATAGATTATAAAGCATGTTAAAAGGGCTAATAGAATGGCTTGTGTTCCCAAAATGCAATCTATTCAAACTAGGAACAAAGTTCATAGCAACTTTCCTCATGTTTTCAGGTACGAGACTGTGAATCACGATCGATCACTTAGGGATGGAGTGCTGAAGATTTGTGAAGATGAACGTGGTTTCCTTCATCACGATAAGAACATGGAGGATGATACTGTTAGAGTGGACAGTAGGGAAGTTGAGAGTTCATCAGCATGATCCATTCCAGACAAACGCATAAGTGATTACCTAACACATTTATATCTCATACTTGCTCATATGATGTAAGGAGGAGAGACAGATTTATATGCAAAAAAAAAAAAACTGCCACATGATAGGTTGTTTGCCCTAGTTAACTGAACTGTGATTTGCTGCCACCTTCAACTTCATACACTGTTAATTCTCCCTATAGATGATATATTTAGTGGCAGATTTTTTGGGGTGGGTGGTAGAGTTTGGTTTATATACAAATAAGTATGGCTTATAAGAAAAAACAAATATTTAAGTAAAGGTGCATAGCATTTCACAGGCATTTTGGTAATAGATATTGCATCCACTGATAGGCACAACATAACTCATAAAAATATGAATAACATTTAATATGTTCTTGTGCACAAATAGAACCCTATGAAACATTCAGAGTCTGCATTAAATATATACTATTCCCAATAATAGTGTATTTGTACATATACTTAGAAATAATCCATGTAATACAGTCTTTCTCAGCTATGAAATTGTGTTCAGTTTCTGATTTATTTCACTGCTATTGCAATTATGTACATTTATTAAGACAACATATATTTTTTTCCTGCATCAGCATGTAATTTCTAGTGCCACCTCATGAGAATGGCAGTACATGGCCCAAAGCCACAAAATAAAAAGAATGATTCCCAAGGTTAGCATGCATAACAGAACGGATGGCACATGCAGTGGATATTACCTTGTTCTATGTATATTCTCAAATATGTCCTAAATTCTCATTTTTATTCTTCAGGAAAAATACTTCACAACAGCAGGTGTCACATATATATGAGAAATGTGCTGCTGCATCTAAAAAGAAAGAGAAACAGCGGACATTTAAAAGTCTGTTTGTATCAGACTTGCTACAGCCAATCAGGTCCCTTGCCTCACTGAAGCGGACCTGATTGAGAGCAGCTAACAAGTAAAGCAAGGGACCTGATTGGCTGCAGCCATCAAGGAAGCAAGTTCTTTGAGGGGAAAAAAAAGGTGGAATCGCGCGACAGCACTGCCGAATGAACGCGGAGACAAGCAAGGAGTGGAAGCGATGTTGAAACCTGTGGCTGCTTCATATGAGGGCCATCGTATGTGGCTGGAAAATTGGGGGCTCCCCGCGGCCGTGGGTTTGACGGGTGCCTAACGCCAGCTATGGACAGTGGCATTGACAAAAAGGCAAGAGTCAGATCTAGACATGGCAGAGTTAAAGATGTTAAGATTTGCACTGGGTGTGACAAGGATAGACAGGATTAGGAATCAGTATATTAGAGGGTCAGCTCAGGTTGGACTGTTTGGAGACAAGGTCAGAGAGGCGAGATTGCGTTGGTTTGGGCATGTACTGAGGAGGGATGCTGAGTATATTGTGAAAAATGGATGCTAAGGATGGAGCTGCCAGATAAGAGGAAAAGAGGAAGGCCTAAGATAAGGTTTACAGATGTGGTGAGAGAGGACATGCAGGTGGTTGGTGTGACAGAGTAAGATGCAGAGGACAGGAAGAAATGGAAACAGATGATCTGCTGTAGCAACCCCTAATGGGAACTGCCAAAAGAGAAGAAGAAGATCAATAAAAATAATAAAATAATATTTTGCTGTCTCAACAAGGTGTTTCTTCAGTATAGTGTGAAAAGCAATAAAGGGACAAAGAGGCTCCACGTGGAAAAGAGTGGTGATCCAAATCCCGAGTCCTGTTAATGATCCAAATCCCGAGTCCTATTAATGATCCAAATCCCGAGTCATGTTAATGAGAACTGTTTTCACAAGTCTGGGGATGAGCTGCAATGATTCATTTTTGGTGTGATGCTCCTGCAGATCTGACTATGAAGTTAAGGCTCCAAGGACTAAGATACTATGCAACAGAAGGACAATAGACTGCAAATTAAAGTTCTCTGTAACAATATGCTTTGTTATTTTGTACAGAGCCAATTAGTTTGCTATTGAAAGACAATGGTGTTGATTTAGTAACCTATATGATGAACTTACAGGCTTTGTTCAGCAAAACATTCAGTTTATGTCTGTTGATGGAGATGGTTCTGTAAAAATAGAAAAGCCAACTGAGTACGTCTCCAAGCTTTGCTTCATTATTGCCTTTTTTGTCATATGATTCAAAAAATTAGGATAAAGTTCAGACATATTGTGAGGTACTTATATTCCACAACCTTTCAAACCATATTTGAAAAGGATCACTCTATTTCTCATTTTGGGGCAGTCTTTTTTTAACTGTGCATGTGGAATATTAAAAGACCTTAATTACTACAGATCTGCAAATTTGAATAGGGGAATAGGAAGGAGGTTGGCATAATGGTTATGGTGTTTACCATACAAACCCTAGGTGCAGGGTTTAATTCTCAGTTGGCTAGGCTTAAAATAGCTCACAAGGGCAGTTAGCCTAGTAAAAATCTATGAACCTATATACTAAGACAAAAACTGCAGTGTCTCAAAATATCCAACCCGTTCCATTCACCCTAACTCTGCACCAGCTCACTTTGCTCCCCTACTCTACCCCCAATTCCCACACACCACCTCCATCCCTACATTTATAGTTACACAAAAATGTCCTTTTCCTGTACATAACCTATCATTCTGTTACCCCCATCTGTCATTTGCACTTACTATCCTAATCTTACTAACAATATATCTTCAACCCTCTAGCTGCATGTATCAATTTTACCTTCTTCCATTGTACTCCTTAGCCTCCACCCAATTGTTTACTCCCACCATTACCTCTTATTAGGCTCATTCCTCTTCAAAATCTTATTTGTCGTATATATATGCTATATCTCTGTACAGCTGTATTTTGTCTACTCCTTTCTACCTCCTCTCTATTCCATAATTCTGACTTCACATATTCTTACATACATACCCAAACTCGTACCTACTTTTTATTTCCTTTTGCTTATATCATTACATGTACATATGCCATCTGCTTTACATCACTGTCTTCAAGTCTCCTGTTTCTAATACTCCCCAAATATGCTCATCATCTATCTAGCCACTCTTCTACTCCTTCTACTATCACATCTTACATGCTACACAATACCTAGCTTGTTTATTTTACAATCCCCACTCTCACACTGTCTGTGTCACTGGCCAACCTTTTACTATCAAAATTGCTTCCAGCTTATTCTGCTTACCTCTCATATCCTTTGCAGATATAAAATGTTTAACTCTTCTCTCTATCCATATATAAGTTCAATGCTAGCATAGATAAACTCCCACTAGTCTGTGCATACTATAACATTATCATTTTATCTGGTGATTTCCACTCAAACCTATGTCCCAACTGCTTTTCCTCACCACCCTCTCTCTCTCTTCTCCTATGACAAGATCTACTAAAAATCTGAAAATCACTTCCATGAATATTCAAAGTATAGTAAACAAAGTTTCTGAATTTCAGTCCTGGATCACTCATTATTTATTTATTTATTTGATATTTGTTTACCAGGAAAGTCTGACTGGGTATGAGCCCATTTTCAGCTGAGGCCTGGGGAGAAAACCTCCACAGAACACATTAAACAGAATTTAAAAACTGAACAATGGTTACAAATAATAAGACAATAACAAAGTAGTACAGTATGTGAATGCAATAAAAGACAATAAGCAAAATGTAAGGCAATAAATAAGGTTGACCATACAGTATATAAGATAGAACAGAGTTCCTAATATGTATGTTACATAATGATGCATGAAAAATATATAACGGAATAAGGAATAAGTCATCAAAGCCATATATTCTTTCTTGCAGGAGAACTAGGTAGTAAATTTCAGTCATAAGTTCTGGGATAGATAAAGGTTATTGAAAGAATATAAAGAAAAGACATTAGAACGTTAAGAAATTAAAGCGAGGTAAGGCTAGAAAGTAGGTAAAGCAGGAAGGGAAGTAAGATATATCAAGAGAAAGTCGACTAAGAGTGCAGAAGAAGGGAATAAAAAGGAGAGTACTACGTTGGCAAGGAGCATGGGCAGATCCAACTATCGGTTAGATGTTCCTTCGGCCTAGGCTTGACGGAAAAGTAGTTGGGTCTCATTGCTTCTGGAATGCTATTCCATGATTTGGCAACACAGTGAGAGTACAGACTAAGCTTCTTAGATCTTTGAGGTTTGTAAATAGATAGTAGGTACTTGTGGGAGGAGCGCAGGTCATGAGATGGAATATAGTGTTGAAGTAGGAATGATGTCGTTTGCAAAAATGAAAAGTCGTACAGTATTTTGTGAGTTAATTTTAGTTGATTAAAGATGAGAAGGTGTGGTAGTTCCAGACAACTTAGGGACTTGAGAGCAGAGCAATGGTGAAAGTATTGGGCCTGACCTGTGGCAAATTTAGCTATTTTACTATAATATTGACTAAGTTTTGCTTTGAGGAAAGAGTGAAGATTGGTTAGAATAGGTGAAGCATATAGAAGGGAGGGTAAGAGATAGGTGGTGGCAGGGATTACTCTTGTGGGGTCTGAGATGAATTTCTTAGCCCTGTACATCATGCCCAATTTTTGATTATATTTTTATGATGTTGCTGATATGTAGGTCAAACTTAAGATTGTTGTCAATAGTTACACCTAACAGTTTTGTATGTGAAACCACATTGACCTGAAGTATTGTTCAGAGAAGTAATAGCAAAGTTACAGGCATCTGTAGAAAATTGTTTTGGTAAAAATAGTAGACATATAGTTTTTTTTCTCTTGAGTTAAGTAGTAAATGGTTGTTGGTGAGCCAAGACTCAATGGAATTGAATGCTTCTTGAGTTAAACTCTGCAGATGAGAGAGAGTCCTGGCAGAGCAGATTAATGGAGAGTCATCAGCATATTGAATTAGGGTGGCTTGTTTACTGGCAGTATTAAGATGGTTAATAGAAATGTTGAAGAGAAGTGGACCTAGTATTGAGCCTTGGGGTACCCCAGTGCTAACAGATAAGTAAGGAGAGAAGTTAGAGTTCCATTTGACAAATTGGTATCTGTTAGAGAGATAGTTAGTGAACCATTGTAAGGATGTTTTGGTTAAGCACAGAAGAGATAGTTGGGATAACAGTTGGGGGTGGGAGACTGTATCAAAGACTTTGGATAGCTCTAAGAACAGAGAAGAGACCAAGTTTCCTGAGTCACAAGCTTTGTTGACAGTGTCAGTAAAGGATAGTAGAGCAGTAATAGTGCTGTGTGCCGGTCTGAATTCATGATGGGTGGGATAGAGAAGATTATTGTCAAGTAGGTATTGTAAAAGTTGTTTATGGATACATTTTTCTAGAATTTTTGATAGTGGTGAAAGAATAGCAATTGGCCTATAGTTATAGATTTCTGTGGAGGTGCCACCTTTCTGGAGAGCAAGGATGAAGGATTTTTTACACAGGGAGGGGACATAAGACTCCTTGATGGATCTATTAATGATTATTGAGACAGGGTAGGCAATTGAGTCAGCAGACATTTTTAGAAATTTGTTAGGAAGATTGTCTGCAGAGGGAGAACATGGCCTGAGCATCCACAGGAGGGATTTGATGAAGGAAGTAGGAACTTCTTGAAGAGAAAATGTGGAATGACAGGTAATAGGAGTCTGAGAGAGTGTAGAGGGAGATGGAGTGAATTTGTTAGTGATGGAAGGTAAGCTATCAATGAAGTAAGAGTTAAAATGAATTGCTATGTCAAGGGAGGTACTATCACAGGAGGGTTGATGGAAGGACTGACGTCCTGGGTTTAGGATTTTTTGATAGTGTGCCAGAAGGTTTTTGGACTGGATTTGTGCTGATTTTCTGACTTGCATAGAATTGTTTTTTGTCTAAATTAGCCTGTTTGTTTACAAGGTTGCGGAGTGCTTTGAAAAGCTGTAAATTATTGTGAGTCTTATGTTTTAGGTAAGTTGTCCAAACCTTGTCTCTCTTTTTCATGAATGATCTGGTATAGACAGAAAGCCAAGGAGTATAGCTGGTTTTAAACTGTCTAAAACATTTAGGAATGTAGAATTAAATTGTTCAGCTGCATCAACTAGTGGTAAGTATTTAAGGAAGGACCAGTTGATGGAGTTTAGTAAATCTGTAAAGGCCTGCTGGTCATAGTTGGATAGGTTTCGTACTGTCCTGTAGGCGTGTTGTCTACATGAATGTGAAATAAGTCTAGTTGTACAGATAGGGTGGTGATCACTAACAGAGGCTGGAAGTGTTTTGGATTGAGAGAAATTGTTAGGATGGGAGACTAAAATCCAGTCAATTATTGAGCCATTTTGGTTTGCAGAACTGGTAAAGGTTAAGTGAGCAATTAGTTGAGAAAATCCAAATAGGTTTAGGATATCTCTGAGAAATTGTAAACTAAGTTTCTGTCAGTCAGTGTTGACATCACCTAATATCACTGTTTCCAGAGAGATTATTTTGATACCCAAGATAGGATACTTTCCAGAGCTGATAAGGTATTGCCAGGAGGTATGTATAAAGCTATAATGCAGAGATTTTTATTATTATTTAATTTAAGGTAAGTGATCAATAGTTCAGTTTTGTCAAAGGAGGGTACAGATTGTTTGTGAGGGATTTAGGGAGATAGAAGCAGGATATATTACTGCAACACCACCTCCTTTTCTTTTAAGTCAGTCAGCTCTGAAGATATTAAAGCCTGGAGGGAGTACTTCAGTATCCTTTATGTGTGGTTTAAGCCAGGTTTCAGTGATTACTAGTATGTCAGGAAATTGTACAGTCATCCAAGCATGAAACTCAGAGGTTTTGTTGCACATGCTATGTGCATTTACCGAGAGAAATTTAAGCATATTTTGTGTACCTGGAATATGAGTTGAATATGTGGATTGTGAGATGTTGGGACCAGGGTTAGGGTGGATGTCACCACAGAGCAGGAGGAATTTCAAGATTGTGTAGCAAAAATAGGATTTCACTTTGGTTAAATTGTCAGTAAGTGTAGTGTTAAACAGGTATAGCTGTGTCTGAAACAGTTTGAGTTTAAAGAGCAATATATTGTCTGTGTGAAAGAGAAGAGCGGTGATGGGTAGGGAGTAGTGATTTCTGTTATTGGTGTAAGAGGTAGTGCCTGTAGGAGAGCTTAGAACAGGCTGGATAGAGATCAGATATGATGATAGTGAAGACAGGCAGAAGAGCATTAGTGATAGGAGAGTAAGGAGAATCATTTTAGATTAGCGACTATTAGAGAGTTAATCAGACAAGCTACTTAAGTGCATAATTTGAGGAGAGTAATAACATTTGTAAAAATGAAGGAAGGAGAGTAGTATGCAGATAGAGTGCAAGTGTCATATTAATAGGAATATGTTGAGAGAGGGAGAGTATTAATGAGGACGGTGGCGCTCACAGAGAAAAGGGATGATGGGAGTGGATCTGGCAGATGAAAGGGTGTGGTGCGGATATGTTTAAATGTAGAGGTAGTGGGGGTGGGAGGGATTAGGGGGCAGGGTAGGGGAGCGAAGTGAGCTCGGAGGGCAAACAAAGCAGGATAACACTCTAGAAACAAGAACCAACAGGTAAGTACTTAGAAAGAAACTTATCAGTAAGGCTGCAACAAATCTATTTAATATGCTGATTATAGGATAACTTAAGTATTAGGTGAAAAGTAATAAGGTATATAAGGGTACATTTACAGCTTATAAAGAAATCAGCTTAAGGGCATTTGGTACTCCTCCTTAACTACGCACAGTGGAATCAGAAACTGCTGCAAATACAATTCCTAATTAAAAAATCTGGGAGTGGGATGGCATGTGCACAGTACACACATTGCATGTATAACAAACGCATTAAACACAACTATTCAATCCAAATAACATTGCATATTGAAAAACAGGATTAAAGGGAAAAAAACATTTATACACACTTTCTTATTTATAAAGCGTTTTGGTAGGTTTGCAGACAGCTTGCAGGTGAAGTTTGTTGTTTACTCCTTAGAAATCATTACTCTTACAGAAACTTAGTTTAAGTGACAAATTAAATTCTCAGACATTCTCCCTCCTGGCTACACTATCATCTGCACAGACAGATCAAATAACAAAGGTGGTGGTGTAACAATCTTGTTTTCTAACCACATTTCTGTTTTTCCTTCTTCTATTTCTCTGCCTAAATTCCTCTGTGCCAAGATCCTAGTCTGTCATTGTAAATTAAATGAGCATAAAACACAGTTATAATTGCCCTATATATCCTCCCAGGGCATCCTACACTGGATATTTAGTTCAATTTCTCAGGAAACTTTAATTCTCGGTGACACACTAGTCATCAATCTGTACGGTTTCACACAACTCAGAACTTCCCTTATTCACTTTAACAAAGCAGGGAAAGCTGGGACTACTCTTAACTGGATCTTAGTCTAAATCCAGATTTTTACCATTCTCTACAAACCATCCGAGACTTCCTCAGTCATCACCATCCCGCCTATGTTTACAGACTAGCAACCCACCACACCAAGCATCACCTTTATAAAGATTATAGTAACCTTTTACATTTTGATTCTATCTTTAATAATATTCTCAATACCATTTACTAGCCCATCCTTTATTCCCTATCACTGAGCAATGCTGTTCTAAAATTGAATACAATATTTCTAGACATTCCCAATAACCTTGTTCCTATAAGAAAAAAGAGAGTTGCATTCAACCAAACACCCTGGCTATCTCCTTCAAATAGACAATTAATTTATAAGAGAAGCACAGTTAGGAGTAATTAACAAAGATACAAACCCCAAGCTTTTTTGCAGACCTACAAACAACTTTGAAACATCACAAAAAACAAGTTGCTGCCGATAAGAAACATTATTACTTCAACCAACAGATTAACAAAAAAAATTTAGGACTATCAAGAAAGTATTACACCCTGGAGCTACTAGTATCCATAACCCCTATCCAGACACCCTGGAGCTACGAGTATCCCTAACCCCTATCCAGACACCCTGGAGCTACTAGTATCCGTAACCCATATCCAGACACCCTGAAGCTACTAGTATCTCTAACCCATATCCAGATACCCTGGGGCTACTAGTATCCCTAACCCCTATCCAGACACCCTGAAGCTACTAGTATCCCTAACCCATATCCAGATACCCTGGAGCTACTAGTATCCCTAATGCCTATCCAGACACCCTGGAGCTATGAGTATCCCTAACCCCTATCCAGACACCCTGAAGCTACTAGTATCCCTAACCCATATCCAGATACCCTGGAGCTACTAGTATCCCTAACCCCTATCCAGACACCCTGGAGCTACTAGTATCTCTAACACCTATCCAGATACCCTGGAGCTACTTGTATCCCTAACCCCTATCCAGACACCCTGGAACTACTAGTATCCCCAAGCCCTATCCAGACACCCTGGAGCTACTACTATCCCTAACCCCTATCCAGACACCCTGGAACTACTAGTATCCCTAACCCCTATCCAGACACCCTGAAGCTACTAGTATCCCTAACCCCTATCCAGACACCCTGAAGCTACTAGTATCCCTAACCCATATCCAGATACCCTGGAGCTACTAGTATCCCTAATGCCTATCCAGACACCCTGGAGCTACTAGTATCTCTAACACCTATCCAGACACCTTGAAGCTACTAGTATCCCTAACCCATATCCAGATATCCTGGAGCTACTAGTATCCCTAATGCCTATCCAGACACCCTGGATGGAGCTACTGGTATCTCTAACACCTATCCAGATACCCTGGAGCTACTTGTATCTCTAACCCCTATCCAGACACCCTGGAGCTACTAGTATCCCCAAGCCCTATCCAGACACCCTGGAGCTACTACTATCCCTAACCCCTATCCCAGACACCCTGGAGCTACTAGTATCCCTAACCCCTATCCAGACACCCTGAAGCTACTAGTATCCCTAACCCCTATCCAGACACCCTGAAGCTACAAGGATCCCTAACCCATATCCAGATACCCTGGAGCTACTAGTATCCCTAATGCCTATCCAGACACCCTGGAGCTACTAGTATCTCTAACACCTATCCAGATACCCTGGAGCTACTTGTATCCCTAACCCCTATCCAGACACCCTGGAACTACTAGTATCCCCAAGCCCTATCCAGACACCCTGGAGCTACTAGTATCCCTAACCCCTATCCAGACACCCTGAAGCTACTAGTATCCCTAACCCCTATTCAGACACTCTGAAGCTACTAGTATCCCTAATGCCTATCCAGACACCCTGAACCTACTAATATCCCTAACCCCTATCCAGACACTCTGGAGCTACTAGTATCCCTAACCCCTATCCAGACATGCTGAAGCTACTAGTATCCCTAACCCCTATCCAGACACTCTGGAGCTACTAGTATCCTAACCCCGTATCCAGACATCTTTATCTTAGAAACTGCTTCTGTCTCCCACTTCATAGACACAATAGCCATCCTTACCCAAGACTCCCAACACCACCCTGCTATCTCTGACAAACCTCCAGCCTCTAACAATGCTACTTTTACCATAAAGTCTGTCTCTACTTCCTACATAAAAAAATTTACAATGCAGACTTAAGCCCTTTTCACCCACCAGTGACAATCTTCCATCAGAATATCTAAAGATGCTGGTCTCCCTATTGCCTATCCAATCCCCATCTTAATCAATCAACCCATACAAGAGCCATATGTCCCATCTTTCTGGATAAAAAATTATATCATTCCTCTTCATAAAGGGGATAACTCCAATAAAATGAAAACTTCAAACCCTCTTGTTTGCGTCAAGCATTCAAAAGAGACGATGAAGCAGCGTATGGGTTCAAGATATTTATTGCACATAAATATTGTCAGGAACTATATTTAAGCTGATTCAGACATTACTTCAAACATGCTCACATGTGCATCTCCATTCATGCCTGCACTCAATCTGGCTGACTGTACAAAATGGCACTGTTCTCGCACGTGCTCAGTACTTATATGCACATGCTATCTAGCTACAGTGGCTCACTAGGAACATTACACATAATGATCTACATCCTCCCTCTTTGATTTGTTCAACATGCAATAGGAGAACAAGACAATATATGCTAGATAACACTGCAATATTAACAACAATCATACTCAAGTCCAAGTTGCTGTGTATTTTGGATTGGGTCTGGAAATTCTACCCAATCTGATTACACAAAAGCTTTGACAGGATTTAGCAACAAGACAGTCTCTGGGGAATTCTTCTCATTAGGAAACTCAGGGATCAGGATTATTTGTGGAAAATGTTCTGCAAAATGGGAACAAATATAAGGTCATTCTGAGAAACAGAGTCTTTGGCACAGACAATCTGCTGCATCACTGGTTGAGAAACTGGAAGTATATGTCTTCGGTTTCTTCTAAATTCCATTCCTTCCAATTGAACAATATCAGCTCTCAGTTCCTCACAGACATTTTTGATAATACCCACTTAGTTGTAACCTTTGGTTGTTTGCATCCTTATGATTTCACCCTGTCTTAGTGGTCTAAGAGGTTTGCTAGATTAATTGAAGTACAATTTTTGTGACTGATGTTTCTTCAAAAGGTGGGTATTGATCACGTTGTTGTTGTTTTTGCATTTAAAATCAATAGTTGTTTACTTATTGGTAAGGTTGTCCTCGTCTGACTAGACATTAATCTCTGAGCAGGTGAACTAAGCAAATTATCTCAGGGAATCTTTCTGAGATTGAGAAGGTTAAGGAAAATGCCAGTACCATTTCTCTTAGATTTCTGTAACAAATATTTCGCACTTTGGACTGCACACACAGCTAATCCATTGGACTGTGGATACTCTGGATTGCTAGTAACATGGACAAAGTCCCAAGCCTCAGCAAATTTCTTGAACTGCTGACTGGTAAACTGCATACCATTGTCAGATACAACTTTGTGTGGACTACCATGCACACAAAAATGTCTCTTCAACTTTATAATGACAGTGCTGGATGTTAGATTAGGAAGAAGGTCAATTTCAAACCAATTTAGGTAAGACTCTACTAACACTAAGTAATGTTGACCATTCCATTCAAAAATATCAGTAGCAACAGTCAACCATGGTAGTTCAGGAATCTGGTTTAGCTGAAGTGGTTCTTTTTGTTGGTGGTGTTTATACTATTACAAATAGAACATACTAGATTTTCCTCTCTATATCTTTTGGCATAGAAGGCCAAAATACTATGCCTCTTGCCCTTCTTTTGGTAGAATCATTTCCCAGGTGTCCACAATGTAAAATCTGGATATATTCCTGTTGTAACGCTAGGAATAATTACATTAGGACCTTTCATGATGATACCATCTTCCATCATGAGCTCATCTCGGTAAGAGAAATATCTCTGGACATGGAGTGGTAGACTGGTTTGTTGCACTGGCCATCCTTGACTGATAACATGAGTCAGCTTCTGAAGAATTGGGTCTAAAGCTGTGTGATATCTAAGTTGATCAAGATGTGATGAGGAAAAAAGTTTGACTTTCATGACTTTCAAGTCTGGTTTCTGATTGTCATACTGTTCTGTGGATTGTCTGGGTGCTCTTGATAAAGCAACTGCAAGGTATAAATATTTGTTTTTTGTGTAGACAATACTGAAATTGTACTTTTGCAGTTTTAACATCATGCATTGCAAATATGCTGGGGCTGAATGTATTGGCTTTTTCAGAATTGTCACTAGAAGTTGGTGATCAGTCTCTATTTGAATAGGTTTGCCATAAATATAATCATTGAACTTTGAACATGTGAACAATACTTCCAAAAGCTCTTTTTCAATTTGTGCATACTGCATCTCAGTTTGGGTTAAAGTTATGGATGCATAGGCTACTGGTATGCCTTCTTGAAACATGCTGCACCAAGACCATACTTTCAAGCATCGCATGAAAGAGTTAAGGTTTGCGAACATCATAATATGTCGACGTGGGTGGACAAGAAATTTTTTGTTTCAGAACTTCAAATGCTCTTTGATGTTGTTCTAACCAGGATCAGTTTACATTTTTGCATTTCAACTCACACAATGATGCTGAAAGTTAACTCAGGTCTGAGATGAACTTTCCTAAACAGTTGAACATACCAAGAAAACGTTGAAAAGATGAGACATTTTCTAGAACTGGCATCTCAAGAATTGCAGCTTGCTTAGAAGGATCTGGTTGTAAGCCAGAACTAGTAAACAAATGACCCACATAAGTAACTTCTCTCAGCTTGAATTTACATTTCTGAGGATTCAGTTTAAGACTGACTTCATGTGCATGGTCTAGAACTTTCTTGAGGTTTCTATCATGTTCGTCTTCACCATTGCCCCTTACAATAATGGTGTTTACTATGATAGCACATGGATAACTTGAACATTTTTGTTCCATCACATGTTGAAAGACTTAACTAGCAGAATTTATCCTAAATGGCATTCTCAGAATCTGTACCTTCCAAATGGCATACTGAAAGTAGCTAATAATGAAGATTTGCAATCCAGCGAATTCTGCCAAAATGAATTTTTAGCATCTAAGATTAAAAAAATAGTGGCATTCAACATGAGAGCTGCTACTTCTACTGTGCACACCAAATGATGAGTACATTTACACACTTTGTTTAAATCTCAGATCAATACTGGATGATGCAGTGGTGCAGCTGTAATGTGGTCGCCTCACAGCAAGAGGCTCTTCAGTTCAATTCTCAGCTGGGGTGCCTTCTGTGCAGAGTCTGCATGTCCTCCCTGCATTCATGTGGATTTCCTCCATGTGCTCAGGTTTCCTCCCATGTTACAAAGACATGCATCTGGAGCGTTTCTCCCTGGGCTTCTGCTGAAAATTGGCTTTGTTCCAAGTCAGACTTTCCCAGTTAACAAATGATAAATAAATAAATACATATTTGAATATCATCTCAGCTTTCCTTATGAGCTATGACCATGGAGGATACCCATTCAGTCGATTCTTTTACTGGAGTTATCACACCTGACTTCATTTTGTCTAGTGCTGTTTTCACTTTACTCTGCATTGCTACTGGAATCTTCCTTGCTGGTCAGACAACTGGGCTTATTTCATGCTTTAACCTTATGGAATATGTGACTTGTAGCTTGTCAAGCTTGTGTTTGAAAATATCAGCATAGTCACGAAAAATATTCTACGTAAAAATATTATGGTTTCTCAGACTTATATGGTGAACTTCCTTACTGAAAGAAATCAACCCCATTCTCAAACTGTCTTTGAGGCCTAACAATGACTGCAAGTGTCCTTAAAGTATGTAAAACTATAAGCCATAGCTGCTCCCAGCAGAATGGCATGTGAGAACTACTGCACCATCAGTCTGAATTTCTTCACCACCATAAGCAACATGTTTTGCACACTTTGATGAATCAAGTTTCTCAGCAGCTTTCACTCTGGCAAACATTTGTGCTGATCTAACATTGCACTTAGATCCAGTGTCTACTTTAAGCTCTACAGGTTTCCCATTAATCCAGACAGTACAAAATATTTTTCTCTTTGCCAACAGCTGATTATCTGCTGTATTAACTGTTTCATCAGTCACAGATACACCATCAACATAAAAAGTTTGCTCACGGCTTTCTAACTAATCTACTTGCTTCTTTGGATGCTCTCTTTTATTAAAAGATTGAGGCACTTAAGACTTACAAAGCCTTTTTAAATTATTGCACTTTTTAAATTTGTGACATTGCTGCCCAAAAACTAAGCACTTTTCCCATTCAGGCTCATGGTTACCTCCACAATTACGACAGTTGACAATAAGATTACTTGTAGCTGCCCCATTCGGTTTATAGTTAAGGTTAGGTGGTGGCACAATCTTTGATTTATATTGCTTTTTTTATCTTAGCTTTGGATTCAATCATTTATGACACAACCAAATGACCATTCCACCTCATGATATATATATATATATATATATATATATATATATATATATATATATATATATGGGTTCACTTCTAAATTTCGAAATACTGAAATACCGAATTTCAGTATTTTGAAATTAGAAACCCGAACGTTCACAAACCCGACGGCTCACAATCACGCATGCCACAATCTCGAATCATCAAAATATGGAAAAACACATTCTGGCGTCTGTTTTTCTCATTTTACACCCTCCACCATTTGCAAAACACCCATGAAGCATAGAATCGCTTTAAACCCGCATACACATGCATGTGTGCTGCACTTTTTAACACTTCTTCCCCGTCTGGAACGGCGGTAGTTATTACCCTCCCCTTGCACTTCATAGCTCTTTTCCCCTTACAGCACCAATAATTCCTCTGCGGGCTGTCTTTTCAAGGTGGTAAACGTACCCTTCTATTATAAAAACAACCTTTCCTTTCTGTGATTTCACCCTGGTATATGTTTCACCCACATTCCCTGGTGGAGTTATAGTGTTGGACGCCATGATATTGTCGGTACAACGTACAACTACTTCACGGTACAGGAAGCTTATATCCTTATTGGCAAGTAGTCTGAGTGTTTAGGATTGTGATATCGTGATTTTGAACTGTCGGGTTTCTGAACGTTCGGGTTTCTAAGTTTGAAATACTGAAATTCGGTATTTCAGTATTTCGAAATTTAGAAGTGAACCCATAGATATATATATATATATATATATATATATATATATATATATATATATATATATATATAGATATATATATAACTATATATAAATTATCTCTCCCTCTCTCTCTATACACACACACACACACACACACACACACATATATATATATATAGAGAGAGAGAGAGATATTACTTACTTGTGTTTATCTGTTTATTGAAGTAATATGCTGATCCTAGAAGGACTTATATAATCTTATTCACACCCTTAAAAACTCTATTTCTAACTAATTCCCATAACATTTTCACCCTGTCAACTGGCATATAATCTTTTAACTCCTCCTTTACTATCTCCCCATATATTATATAATCACCCCTCTTAAATTTCCCACCTGTATCTTTGTAAATGACTTCTTAATCTCCCCCTTCTTCATCTCACGCTCCATTTTAATCGTATATGGCTAATGATGTGTTTACTAGAACATCTCTTACTTCCTGTAAGTGAGTTGAGACCACTTCTAGTAACATGATTTGCATAATATTGATCACTGTTGTAGTAGCCTTAGCAATATGGGTTATATACTGCTAAGAATTTAACAGCCAGGTGCCAAAGCTTCAGGGCACCTTCCACATGCTCAAACTGTTAGGCAGCTCAAGCTGAACTTCCTGAAAATATAGATTTGATTGGCAAGCCCTTCGGAGCTTTTCTGCCACCAAACAGAGCACTCCTCTCTGGGTTTTTGAGGATCGACAGTTGGCTTGTGGTGTTCCTTTGCTGGAAAGATAAGTTCCCTTTGGGGAAAAAAATCCTTCCATATTTTAAATTTATTATTTATATGTACTTTCCTGGTTAGGAAACTTTTTTTTCTTGGGAGTTTGGGTTTAAACAGCTTCTCATCAGACTTAACTGTAGATAAAAGTAATTGAAAACCATTTTTTCTGTGAAGAAAAATTGTATTGTACTTTTTGGGACCGGCAAACTGTACTACAATGCTTTTTACTCTGTTTATGTTGGAAAAAAGTGACTTTTAATTACTTTAAGTGTTTACCAGCTTATGCTGCTTGTTCTCCCTGGGAAAGAGACTCCATTTTCAGCTTGACCATGGAACAAATTACTAGTCCCATGGTTGGGCCTTCTTCCAGTCACAAAAAGAAAAAAAATAAGCAAACAGCTTTTGCCAACACAGCAGGCTAGGAATTTGCCTAAACCACAAGTGGGTGACTCTGCTGTGGCCAAAGCTGGTTCCTCAGACCACTTATCTTTTTCCCCAGATATCTCTGGTGTACCACATATAGCTGCTATGCATCAGAGACTAGCCATGTCCTCTGTGGCTGTTGGGGTTCTCTCAGTGGACAAGAGACAGCCACACTTGCTGATCCTGGGAGAGAGAACTGGGAATGCATCCCTGTTTATTCAAAATGTTGTGCCCATCCTTGGGTAAGCTGCTGCTGCTGCCATTAACAACTCTGGGACAGACTTGGGCCAGTTTTTCCTGTCAAAAAAGAAACAGAAAACTAAACATGCATTTGCTGTTCCTCAAATTTTTCTGGACAAGAGTAGTTTGCTAGATCTACCTGAGGGTCTAATTCAAGTAGTTGATCCTGCTTATTAAGGTGGTCTCTGGTAAAACAAAAAGGGATGCCTCTTTTCCTAAAGAGATTCAAGATTTTGAATCTGAACAGGAAGATGAAGGGACAGATGCTGCTTGTTTTCCTCAGATTTCTGATTCAGATTCAGCAGACAGTGCAGTATCTGATTCTCCCTGTGGAGGTTTCTCTTTCTCTGATACTATTTCCAGAATGTACCAGTGTGTTTGGTTGGAGAATACGGACGCTTCTCAGTCCCTTAGAAAATGCTATGAACTGTTAAAACTGGTATTTTCAGAACCTCCATCCATTCACACAGTTCTGGAGGATGTGTGTGCCACTGCCTGCAATTTTAATGATAGTCCAACTTACTGTCACTAAAAAGGCAGATAGAGTGTATAAAGTTCCTCAATCTTGTATAAAGTCTCTCAGTCTTTTAAGCTTTTATACACTCATTCCAAACCTGTCCCAGTAGCTATCTTTTAAGTTTTTATACACTCATCCCAAGCCTGACCCAGTAGCTATAGCTTTAGTTTATCCTACTACTGCTAAACATTTAGTCAATTTCAATCCTATTCTTTCTGATAAGGAAGTGAAAATATTTGATAAGTATGGGGGAAAATGTATGCTTCTGCAACTTTGATTTTTCAGTAGTTTGAATTGTCAGGTTCATATATTAAAGTTTATTCTAATTGTGAAAGTATGACACATATTTTTGTCTGCAGTTGGGAGGAAAATCTGCTTTAAACTGTTTAGCTTCTTCTATCTGCATGAAGAAAACGCTGCTGGCAGTATGTATGTTACTTGAATGGTTGGTGAAATATAGTACGCTGTTTATACAACATCACAAATGTCATATTTACAGTGGTTATTGTCACTTATAAAATTCATTGGAGAGAATGAATTAAGAGATCTTGTACCCCCTCTTCACCTTGGCCACCCCTTTTCCTTTCCAGAAAGTCTGGATTTCCACCTCTCTCCTTGGCAACAGATAGTTTTAGACAAATGGGTTCTTAAGATTATTCACCAAGGTTACAGACAGCAGTGGGGGGAAATTCCTCCTTTCCATGGGGTAATTCCTCATCCATCAGACCAGACTCCTCTTTTTGTTCCTGTCTTCCAACATATGTTGTCTCAGGGAGTAATACAGACAGCTCCTCCTCAGTTTGGGAAAGGTTTTATTTTATTCAAGCGTATTTTGGTGCCAAAGAAAGAAAATGCTTGGAGACCAGTTCTGGATCGTTCTTTCCTAAATCAATTTATGATAGTGTCCAAGATCTAAATGCTGTGACGTCAAAACCTGTTACCCCTTCTTTCTCATTTAAGTTTCCTCGTAGCACTAGATGTAAAACATGCTTATCATTACATCCCAATTGATCCAAACCTCAAGCACTTCTTAAGGTTTTGTGTGCCTGGATCACATAATCAGTTCTTTGCCTTACCATTTGGACTATCCACTCCACCAAGAGTGTCCACAAAGTGTCAAGCTCCAGTTATAGCTCATTGGGGTCTACAAGGTACCCACATTTTTCATCTTTAGATGATTTGATCTTTGCAGAGTCTTTTTCAAAGTGTCAGGAATCTCTCACTTGGCTGAGAGATCTCATACACAAGCTGGGATTCCAAGAAATATTCAAAGGTCTTTTTGACTCCATCACACAGGATTGTGTTCCTAGGGTATCTACTAGACACCTCAGTTCAAAGAGATTTTCCTGCATAGAAAAAAATATATATTTATCTAGATATGTTTTTAGGGTTTTCCACTCACAGTTTGGTCACTGACTGGGAATACTTCAAGATTGTGTGTCTCATGGCATCTATGATTCTCATGATACCCCTGGCAAGTCTCTGCATAAAAATATACAATGGTATCTGAACTCTCTTTGGTCTCAACACCACCACCCATTATCCTTTCAAATCCCAATTCTGGGATTTTTCAGAAAAGAAATTACTTGATGGAAACAGCAAATATCCCTAAATCTAAGTCCCCCTTCCCCCAGTCAGTCACCAGAGATGCTTCAGACTTTGCTTGGCAAGCAGTTTCTGTGCGAGATGTTTGGGACAGCAAGGACAAACACATGCACATAAATATAAAAGAGATGCTTGCTCTGATAAAGGCATTCATTTTTATGAATCTTCTTTGGTCCCCTGGCCACCTCAACTGTCCAGATTTTTACAGACACACCAGATTTTTCCCTTATACTTTTGTTCTGTTCCTCATAAAATTTGAATTTTTTTGGCAGTCACTAAATAACATACATTTGAATTTCAGACTTCAAATACACGATAACACAAATCCTTTTATTCTAACAACTTTCTAAGTTTATAAGAACCATATTTAACATCTGTCCCTACTTTGAGGCCTTTGCCCCCCCCCCCCCATTATTTTAGGCTTTGCCCAGATTTCTTGCACTAAGAGCTTGAGTGGTATGCCTCCTCTTCAAGTTGTTATGGACAATACCACTGTTGTGTGGTACATCAACAAGCAAGAGGGAACTGGGTCTTACCCCCTTTGCAGACTAGCCATGTTAGCTTGGGATATAGCTTCACAGCACAATCTCACTCTACAGACACCTTACATTCTGTCAGACCAAAATTGTGTGACAAACAAGCTGAGCAGTGCAAAGGCAGACCCATATGAATGGAAACCAGCTCAAGGGGTTTTCCAAGATCTGATCCATCTGTGAGGAGTTTCTCAAGTAGATCTTTTTGCCTCCTCTCTCAAGAATCAGCTGGCAATATTCTGCCCCAGGTCTCCGTGCAAGAAGGCCTGGAAGACAAATGCCTTTTCTCTTCCTTGGACTGGAATGTTCCTGCATGCTTTTCTACCATTTCCACTGACATCTATGTTAAATCTAAAGATTCAAAAGGAATCCCCCAAGATCATTTTGATAACTCCTTTTTGTCCCCAACAACAGTGGTTCTCCATTCATTTGGAAATGGCCAGGGATAATTATCACAAGCTTCCTCACAGAATGGATCTACTCACACAAGAACAGGGGTGTTTGATATACCCCGACCCAATCAACTTCATCTGACTGCCTGGATGATAGGGTTTTAATGCCTTTTAGGCTCCTGTTTACTGAGGATGTGCAACAGGTGTTAATGGAGGCAATAAAACCTGCTACTAGAAATTATATATTAGCAAATGGAAAAGGTTTTCTAGTTGGTGCCAACAACATAACAGCACCCATTCAAGGCTAGTGTTTCTCTGGTTTTACAATATTTCTGTGAGCTACTATCTTTTGACCTTTCTTACTCCTCCATCAAGGTTCACTTATCAGTCATTTTAGCATGTCTGTTTATGGAGTCCCTTCTTTCAATGCATTCTCATGTCAAAATGCTTTTGAAAGGGGGGTTCTACATAAGAGACCTCCAAGAAAACCGGTGGCTACTTGGGGTAAATTTCTATTGGAGAAGCTAACACTTGAAACCATTTGAACCAGCTCATCAGGTTGACTTCAGCTTCTTAACATGGAAATCTGTTTTACTGATTCTTCTGACCTCTGCCAGGAGAGTATCTGAGTTGCGAGCTCTTATGGTGTGTTAACTCTATCTCATTTTTCATGGAGCGAGGGATTCTTTGAGAAATAATCCTTTTATGCCTAGAGTGGTATCTGAGTTTACATCAAACCAAACTATCCATCTCCCTACTTTCTTTCTTAAACCTAAAAATGAGGAAGAAAGGATACTCCATACCTTAGATGTCCACAGACAATTCAGGTACTATGTTGACAGAACAAAATCTTTCAGATCTTCAGATCAGTTGTACATTTCAGACTACTTCCAAGTGGTTGTCTCGGACTATTACCTTTTGTTATTTTCATAGCAATAATACTATTCCAGGCAGAGTCAAGGCTCACTCTACCAGGGCCTTGGCTTCAACTATAGATTTTTTGGAAAGGGTCAGATTCTTGAAGTGTTCTAGAAGCAGCGACTTGGTCCTCTATACATACTGTGACAGAGCACAACAAGCTTCATTCCTTCTCTAGTTCTAGATCAGGTTTTGCTAGGACTATTCCCTAGGGGCTCCTGGATCCTTCCCCTTCCACCCCCCAAATGTTATAAGCTACGGTAATTTACCACTATATCTAAGGCCACTGCTGCAGTGATAAATATGATGAAGACAGTACAGTTGTGCAAGTAAACTTGCCATAACTGTAGTTGTTAGAATAATCATTGCTGCAATAGCCGCTCCCTCCATTCCCCCCTCCCTCCATCCTTCTTTTTGTTTTTTGATTATGCCAGGGTTATTCTTAGCTATGCTGTCTCAGGGCTCAACCTCTCTCTCTCAGTTGGCATGAAAGCTCTGTAAGGCATGATGAACAAACCTGTGTTTTTAGGCAGCTCAGCTCAAGCTGCCTAGTGGTTTGAATGTGTGGAATGTACGCTGAAGGTTTGGAAGCTGTTCGACTGTTATATCCATGGCACGATATAACCCATATAGCTAAGACTACTACAGTAGTGATCCTTTTTCTTTTTCACTGATCATACTGAAACATTCCCAAGTATTCTTTAGTTTAAGTCCTAAGAATGACTTCTCTGTGACCTGGTCACTGCAGGTCACACTTCTGAAGTCTCTTAATCCCCTTAGGCACAGAGTCTATTCACCTTTGCTCTCTAAGTAACTCATGTCCCATTTCACTTTCAGTTCTGTTTTCCACACTATCATTTTTGATACTATACTCACTGCAGTGTCTGCATGACACACTGCTTGTTTTCCAGTGGTTTTCCACACTATCATTTTTGATACTATACTCACTGCAGTGTCTGCATGACACATTGCTTGTTTTCCAGTGGTTTTCCACACTATCATTTTTGATACTATACTCACTGCAGTGTCTGCATGACACAATGCTTGTTTTCCAGTGTTGCTGCTTTGATAACTGACTTAATGTTATTATCCAGTTCAGCTATTATTTCTTTTTAAACAAGTGCACTTTTACTTTGTTAACTATTAATTTGCCCAGGTAATTCCCCTGGTCTTCCTTTTTTATAAATCTCTTTATTATTTATAGTGATTAGCTATCCTCTGCATTTAGCACCCTGTCTCACTGTCTTAAACTCCTATTTACATTATTTTGTAAGCCATTTCTAACTCTGATATGCCTTATGCACCTCTTGTTAAATTAATTGTTTGATGACTGATATTTCCTGTAACCTCTTTCTCATGTTATTACATCAGCCTATGTTCTGCCATCTCTTCTAACATTTAGAAAAGTAATTCTTCTAATATCACACATCATATTCTTTAAATACAATATCTAAATTTCTAGTCTTCCAAACAAATGTCTTTTAAGCACACCTGCATCTTATGTCCAACATGCGCAAACATCTCATCCTCTCAGAAACCTTTCCTTCCCATTTCTGATAGTCAAATTAAAACATCACCATGATGATATATGTAAATCAGTGAGCAAGCATTATTGTCTATGAACAGTATAATAATCATTTATATAACCTATGCTTATGAAATCCATCCCCTAATGTAGTTATTCGTGAGAAACAAACTAGTATAGATGTTAGTATATCACCCTCATCTCTTTAAATCCCGAGTTAAAGTAAAAAAATGTAATGCACTACTGTTTTAAATTGAAAGGATGCATATATAAAACTATAAATAATAATAAAAATATGAATGTCATGTCCATATGATATCAGTGGTCAGTGTATCAATGTAGTAACCAACAGCAGCTAATATACCAATTGCAGAATAGAAGTTATTTCAAATGATTACCAGGACATTTGCCTACAGAAACTTGACTATTTATCTACTGTCAGTGAATTGTCTCTCAAAAAAATGATTATATTCTCTTTAGACTGCTCAATTCATATCCCAGAAAGCACATTGCCGATGTGAACTGTTTACTGCCAGATGTTGCCATGGCTCCAATTGTTTCCTTTAATTTTTTTCATTTGATAGTGTAAGTTTACAGATTACAATGATCCTGAAGGCAGCAGCCACTGCCTATACTCACCTGCCATGCACCACCTGCTATTAACAACAAGAAGGCAACCAATCATAAAATCAGTTTAAATATGAGGACACCCAAGTAAATTAACTGCACACTCCCAGAAGCTAAATGTTGCATTCATTCACCAACTCATCAATTCCACATCCAGAGCAAATATTTCCATGCCTGTAACTAAAATATAATGTCCATGCAAAAGAAATCATCAGAGTAAAATGACTCTGCTATTCCTCTGTTTTACTGATAATTCTGAACTCAGCTAGAAAACTCACAGCTCAGATGTAATGAAGGATAAATCCCTGATTCTGGCCCAGTTGGTCTGAGCTCAACTAACCAGCTAAGCAATGGAGGAGATGGTTGCTACTTCTCCCATCCTGGCAGGGGGGAGGTAGTGATACCCAGCAGAAGCTAGTTGCTACAGCAAGGCACTATTAAGGGCTAAGGATTAGGGTAAACCAAGGAGCTGATATGTACTGTAGCCAAGATTAGAACACGCAAACACAGGTTTGTCCAATGGTCAGCATTTTGGTAGGACCACTTGCACTGCCTGCTACAGCATAATGACTACTTTAGTGCTAGCATAGATGATGACACCCTCATATACACTGTGCAAACAGGGAGTAACTAATGGTTGGCAGAAAACAGAAAGAGAAAGATTCATTAAAAAATAGAGAAGCTTCTGTTCTGATTACTGAAATGTGCTTCATTAGATTACTGTTGTAGTAGCTACATGGGACATATCCTACCAATAATCAGACATCTGTCCAGTCTACAGGGCTTTGGGCTACATCTATAGGGTCATAGGTTCATAGCTAATTACTAGGCTATTGGCCCTAGGGCCTATATAAGCCTAGCCAAATGGTACCCTGGCTTTTGCCACCCAAGAAAATTATTTTCCTGTGCCCCTGTCAAGTAGAGCCACAGAAGTGATCCCTGGGATGAATTTCCTATCTCCCATCCAATCATCAAGATTTTTCTTGAAGAGTGCTAATGAGGAGCTTTGTTTGATACAGATAGGTAGTTTGTTCCACAGTATGGGAAGTCTCTGGGACAGGAATCTATCTCTCCAGCATGTTCTGTTTATGTCCACTACATGTGTGCCCTTAGCACGAGAGTACATGCTGGTATAAGAGGAATGTATGGGCACAAAAAAACTCAATATGCTGAGCCAGATTTCTCATCAGCTCAGTGTTGGCAGTGTTGGCAGTATTGGCAGTGATGTCAGTGTTGGCAGTGATGTCAGTGATGTCAGTGTTGGCAGTGTTATCAATTGTTCCATATCAGAAAATCAAGCCCCACCCAGACATCTGGAAAGTGTCTCACATTATCCCACTCCATAAAGGGGGGGTAGCTCAAAAGAACTAACCAACTATCGTCCCATAGCTATACTCTCACCCCTGTCCAAAATATTGGAAAGGTGTATCTACTCACAAATCATGGATTACCTTACCACCCAAAACCTTCTTACAAACACTCAACATGGCGTCAGACCATACCATAGCACCACAACAGCCCTTATATAATTTTCTCATACAATCAACAAACACAGAAATAATAGCAACTTTGTGTCTGCTATCTTTCTTGACCTCTCTAAGGCATCTGATATGGTTAACCATAATAAACTCATGTCATCCCTCTCTGAACCAAACCTCAGTAGATCCACCATTACCTGGTTTCAAAGCTATTTAACAAACAGGCAGCAGGCAGTGCAATGGAAGCATGAACTCTCTCCTCTACTACCAGTTACATTAGATGTCTGCCAAGGCTCCATCCTTGGTCCTTTACTTTTTTCTATCTTAACTAACAACCTTCACTCCTCCTCGTTACATGCTTCAGTCATCCAGTATGCTGATGACTCAGCACTAATCTGTTCCTCTCCTTCTCTCCATGAACTCCAACTAATAACAAAGGCTTCTTTCCTCTCTGTAGAATGGCTGACCAACTCTGAACTAATACTAAACGCTAATAAAACCAAACTTATCATATTTCCTCCAACTAAACTCAATACTCATCCACTCACTTTCTCTATCACATCTCACAACAATACCATTATCTCTGCTGTCACCCACACCAAGCTCCTTGGCGCTGAAATAGACAGCAACCTGAGATTTGATTATCACATTGCATTCACCATTAAAAAAGTACATAAAAAACTAGGAGGGCTATATAGAAACATGCAATTCCTCACAAATTGCACTAAGGCAAAAACTGCACAAAAACACCTTCTGTCCACTCTCTTATATGCCTCCCCTATTCTTACCAATCTTAGAAAATCTGATATTGCTAAACTCGAAACCTGCTATCACAAAATTGCAAAATTCGCCTCTAATAGTTATCATCTCACACACCACTGCTCAGTCCAAAAAAGACTTAATTAGCTCAAACTCCCCCATCTTCTCCTCTACAACCAGGTCATATTTGTCCACAAAATACTTTACTACACAGACAAAATCCCTGTATTACAAAACCTAATACATCCCTACTCCAGTACTAGAGTCCTACGCTCCAATAATAAACTTCTCCTTCAAGTACTTAAACCTTACAACTCTGCTGGATCTTCCCTATACTCCTATTTCATAGCCAAAAAGTGGAACATTTTACCCACTAACATAACTGCAATCTCCTCCTTAACTCCATTCAAACAATCCCTAAAAATACACTTACAAGCCAACTG
Source organism: Protopterus annectens (assembly GCF_019279795.1). Lineage (NCBI taxonomy): Eukaryota > Metazoa > Chordata > Ceratodontiformes > Protopteridae > Protopterus > Protopterus annectens. The sequence continues at coordinate 1,131,758,776 of NC_056733.1, forward strand.
GATATGTAACTGTAACTCTCCTGGCTAGACCTCAGATCACACAAGTTTACCTCTTACACCTTTCTATTTGGCATGTTTCCTCCCTTCAGCCTAAAATACTTTCTCTTACGTCTATAATTCTTTCTTGTCCTAAACCTAAACCCTAGAATATTCTCTGTATCTCTCTTCTTCTTCATCTTTACCACCTGTCATCGCACTTACCTACCTAAAGTGTGTCTCCCTTCTAACAGTAATGTCGATCCTAAATAATCCTACCAGCATTACATTTACAGCTTCACCTTCGAATTGTTTAGCTTCTCTTAACTCACTTATTTACTTATGTTTTCAGTTACTGACTACCATTATGGTATTGATGTATTATGTAATTTATCCTGCTCTGTATCTGGGAAATGATGTAAAAGGGAAAATGTCTTATTTCTGTAACTGTGTAATTGTAATCAATAATTCTTACATTGTATGTGATTTATTATATGTGGAGAGTTTCTCTCCGGGCCTCTGCTGAAAAAGGACCAGTCAGACTTTCCCGGTAACCAAATGTAAAATAAAATAAAATAAATAATAAATAAATGTTTGTTCTTCTTGCACAGCCCTACTTCTACAAAAATGTAACTGGTTACGTGAAATGACAGAACCACATTTCTACTTAGCTTTCATATCTACAAGCTGTTAAAATGGGACATGCCCCCCCCCACCCCCGAAACAAAATTACAAATCATAATAAAAAACACTGGTGATACCAAGGTAAAACCACCAAGACTTTATTTAACTATAACATATCAGTTATGTGTTATAGTTAAATAAAGTCTTGATGGTTTTACTTTGGTATCACCAGTGTTTTGTATTATTACTAGTTATTCATCTACTTGTTGAAAATTACAAATCAAGCAGCCTAACTATACACAGAGACAGCCAAGAGGATAGCATTACCGTCATTAGAACTTGTTTTAAAACCTCCACAGGAGAAAGACCTGTCTGTAGGCTCTACCCAGCTGTTTGAAACTGACTACCTGCAGAAATGACGCAGCAGGAGGTACCTGGTTTATTTAGAAACAAACTAAAAGAACAATTTTTTTAAGGACACCAAATGCTCTTGGTTCTGTAAAAATGACTGGTCCTTGCACTTTATGCAATCATATCTTTCTTGTAAAGCTATACTTTTAACAAATGACCACTGGTTATATGCCTACCTTAATGATATATACTGTAAATAATATTTGCATTTATATTTGTAAATGATATATATATTAGCTCTGTTTTGTTACTGTAGCATGTACAACTCTGTGTATTCTTTTATGTGTGCATACATTTCTTATTGTACTGCGGTGGTGGTGCTGCGGTAGCGTTGTCACCTCACAGTAAGACATTGTCCTATTCGATTCTCAGCTAGAGCGTCTTCTGTGTGGAGACATGCGTGAATGGGCGTACCTTCGCTGAAGGTTGTGCGTCAGGGCCGGCAACTCGGCACGTAAAAAATCTACTGCCAATCATTAGCGGACCAGAGTTCCACTGTGGCGACCCCTAACCGAGAAAAGCCGAAAGACATAACAACAACCTTGCACCATGATGTCCAGGTAGTGTCTGAAGAGGATCTGTTAACCAGCCCACCTGCCTGTTATCATACTGAAATAAACAATTACATTCTGCTTCAAAGATCACTAAGCATTCTATAAAATGTACATCTGATGCAGTGGATGCTGTCTCCAGCACTAATGACTCTGACACAGTTATTCTTAGGAATGCATTGATTAGACTACAGAATTTCCCTGCTGATGTTAAGGCTTTTAATGCTCCACTTGATAGAGAGCTTTTGTTCAGCAATTCTTCTATTGAAGTATTAAAGAAACTGAAAGAGATGGATAAATTAATACAAGAAGTCAAACAACTTGTTTGTCCCTTATCCTTAAATATTAAAGGAATTATCTATCTGATGTAAACCAATCAAAATATAACAAAAACAAGTACAGAGTAAACTCAAAAACTGTGCTTTATTAAGTACACCTTCAAATTATATGTCTTCTTCTGGTCCTTTTTTTTTGAAAACCTAAAACCTCTCAACAAAAGCCACCTAAGCAACATTATAAAAATAAATGGCAGGGAAATGCAAAATAGAAAAAATCTGAATCCCAAGGAGTCTAATTTCAAAAGAAAGCTGAGTGACTATCTATGCTTCCTTCTCATTTCCTGCCATCCTTACCCCAATCATTCTTCCCAGAGTGCAGGCAATCTCTCCCGCTGCCTTGACTTTTGGAAAAGATAGCTTCAGATGCCTGAGTTCTAAAAATAATCAAAGATGGATAAAAGATGCAATGAGCATCCCTTCCACTACAGTCAAAGGTCCCTCTTCCAAAAAATAAGTCCATCAGTTTCTTAGACTTATTATCCCAGGGAGTACAATAATCAGGGCTTCCTTCCCAAAGAAGCAAAAACTTTTATTCAAGAACGTTCCTGGTTTCCAGAAAAGGAGGTGTATGAAGATCAGTTTTGGACATTTCAATACTAAACACCTTTCTTTTCATACCAAAATACAAGATGCTCACTCTACAGCCAGAGTCTGGCAGTTAGTTTAGATGACTAAGGCTTTGAGTTGTTAATGATTTATTTGCTGTGGTTTATGGTTCAATTTCCTCAGCCTTCATTTGCCTACTGTGTGTCCTTGAGCAAGTCACTTAATCGGTGCTTTGTGAAAAACTGGGAATTTGTGCAAGACTCCTTTATGGTCTTCTAGACTGCATGTCAAGCAACTACCTATAAATCTACAGACTCGTTTTACCCTTCTGTTTTCCAAAGCCCTTCTAGCCACCCTAGATTTAACATATCCCTTTGTACACATCCCAGTTCACAAAATGCACAGGCATTACCTAAGATTATTTTCCATGGGATTGCACTTGTTTACATCTTTGCCTTTTGGTCTTTGTACTGCTCCAAGAATGTTCGCAACACTTCTAGTCCCAGTCATACTCTTTTGCAGACTTCATGGCATCTTTGTTTTTTCATACTTAGATGATTGCCTCAACTCAACCCCCTCCATCAAAGGCACCGTAACAGCACTTCAGTTCATTATTCACCTTTTCAGCAACTTGGGGTTCAAACTAAATCTGAGAAACTCCTGTTTAAATCCCCCACTCACATGTTAATGATTCTAGGGTGTCTAGACACCTGTATGTTGACTGATTGCCTCTCACAAGACGAAGTATTTTCCTTTCAAACTCATGTTTTCAATATAAGCTCCCAAAACATGCCCACAGCAAGTTCCACAAATTCTGCATTACATGGCCACTTGTAGGTTCATAGGTATATACTAGATGAATGAATACAGGCCTTTTTAAGCTTAGCCATACACACAAAACATATCTGACAAGTTTAGGGACCTTAAGATTATTCTAAGCGGTATATGTAGGCTAGGGCTTAGGTGATCAAGCATTTACAGGCTGCCTCTGTCTATATCAGACATAGGTTCCTGACCAGGAGTGAGTTTTCAATTCTTCATCCACTGGTCCAAATTCCACGTGAATTGGTTTGGGGATGAACTCTGCTTCACATGAATGTAAAACCTGTTACAGAGAATGGGTATTCTTTGAGACACCTACATGTCCTACTTATGTTGCAAGCAAAGTTTAAGTCTTTAGATTGGGTATTTCTGATGCTAGTTGTATTGAGGATATGCAGAAGGTCCATTCATGTGGGAAACAAGAATGCCTTTCATGCTAGGCATAGATCACCCCTCAATAGTCTGTAGGAGACTGAGTACAGGGATAGGGTATTGAAGCAGTCTACATAGGATTTATGGTTTACACCCTGTATCCTTTCTGTGAGAACCTCTGCAGACTTTCCATTTGTTGCGTGTACCTAGCCAGATATGTACCAAAGAGGGCATTGTACCCAGTGATCGGTCTGATGAGGGCTGAATACCTTGCAACTATGGCTTCCTTGGACAGAGATACCATACTCCTTTGTTTATAAATTGCACAATATAGAATGATTTCATTGTTATCATTGGCACACAATGGTCAAAGGCCAGGTTGCTGTCTTCATACATCGCCAATTCCCTGACTACTGGATCTACTCTTAGGGATGTATTATCAATAACATAGTTTCCAGAGCCAGTTTTCCAAAGGATACTATTATATATTTCTTGGCATTGAGTTTAAGACAGCTGCTCTGGCATCAGTTATTTGTCTGAGTCAGCCCTTCTTGAAGGATATATGTATCTTGGGGGATTTCTATAATGGCACCTAGTTTGCAATTGTTAGAAGCCTTGGTCCATTGTAATGGTACCATTTGCCAGACTTCAGATGAGATGAGATAAGAAAAAATCCAGTGGTATCTCAAACAGTCTAGCTCCAGCATCTTCATCCTTTTCACCTTTCAAATTCTAGTGCTCAGTTTCATCAAGAAGTAACTCCTGTGTGTTAAACTAGGATCTAAAGCAACACGTTGAAGTATCTTCACAAACACAGTTTGTATTGTGAATTCACTATTGAGATATTATTTCCTATCTCCATGAATGCAGGCAATGTCAGCTGCTTTTAATAAGTGAACCAATGTTCACTTTGTTTTGTCCATTTCAACCTTTGGGTTATCAGATCCAACCTGAATGCCATTTAAAAGCTGTGGATCCAGAGTTCTGACTCTTCCCCTACCTAAAATCCTAACGTCTGCAAAAATACCCCAGATATCATTTGCTGCCTGATCAAGAAGGACGCATTTTTGAGGCCTCCGACAGATAATTTTCAGACAATCTTTAGTATTTTTGTCTCAGTGCCACCTCTGTCAGTTTTTTTATTCCTTTCCACTCCCCTCCAAATATCTAAAGATATATATCTAGTTGTCTAGTACATATTTTTTTCTTTGTGACAGGACTGTGTTGTGTTTATCAGTTAGCATGTCTTTCCCTGGCAGACAAGGTTCAAGGAAAAGTGTACAGCCTGAGGCCACAAAATTCTACAACAGGACCTACACACTCATCGTGTCTACTGCCTTGAAGGTGAATACGAGGCTTGTGCCTCATTTAGTTCCAGGGACCTACATGGATGTAAGGACAAATTAGTATTAAAGTGTCTTATCCCTGCCTGACAAGGTATAGCTATCCAGTCTTCAGCCTTCACTTCTTCTCCTGTGGCTCTAGATAAAACAGGAGAAAAACCAAGACAAAAAGAAAAGGAGAAACCAAAGGAAAAAAATGGGGAGAAAGCAAAGTCATTAAAACAGAGGTCAGACAAGACCAGGAAATGGTCACTGGTCCCACTGGAACCAAAAATTCCGAGACTAATGGATCCAACTCCTCTATAGATCCAGTCAGCAACACCTCCTCCTCAATTCTCACCAGTGAGTTCTCAACTTCGTTCACTTTTCCTGTTGGAGATGCTTGTCAAGACTGGCTTCATCTTCAAGGTCTGGCAGACATCAACAAGATGATGCAAAGATTATTTTAGATAAAAATTCACATAGGGATTCTCCTGGCACCATCCACCACATTCTGAGAACAGCTCCAGCAACACCTCCACTGCTATCTCCTATTCCAGTCTATCCTTCAGATATGAAGTCCAGGGACCCAAGCCTCACAGAGCACCCATGTAGGAGCCAACAGTCTTGTTGACTTCAACTCCTGCAGTATCCCTTACTCTCTTGACTGATGTTTTTGGATCAGGATGGGTAACAGAGTTGAAGCATCAGTGTGGGGAGGGGGGGGCTGAGGTGTAAATTCAAAACCATAACTTTTACAGCCATCTCTCTCCCTTGGTGCCTTAGCACTTGATAGCTTGCCTCAAGTCTCAACATTTGAGGCTTTCAAAATGTTCTTGCCAGGCCAAGAGAGAGGTGCTTTCAACATGCTTGACTCCCCAACCCCTTTTGGACATTGCATCTCTGCCTATCCAAGTTGACGTGGAGTGTCAGCTTAATTCAGTCTCGGAGCTGATCACTATTCAAGCTCCCAGTCTAACTATGACCCATATCCAGAAGTCCCATCAAGGCAGGGTCCCAGAAAACAGACTTGTAAGAGGAGACATTTAGATTTCTCCCCAGAATCTGTCACTGAAAACACATTATTGGATGTTGAGGATGGATCCCCAAGATCTCCTCTAAAGGATGTCACCTTTGGTGACATTTTGGAATAGATGAAATAACTTGGGGGTAGGTCTACTGATACACCCTCCCCTGAGGAGTCTGTTCCTCAAGGCTTTTTTACCTTCTGTTGATGCACTTATAGACCTAGTAGTTCAGTGGTCTTGGTAGATTCCTGATACAGCGGACCCAGTTCTTAAGAAGACAGATAAAATTTTGGTCACACCAAAGGATAGAAGACACAGGAGCAAGAGTCCCCCAGTAGAAGCCATGGTTGTGGCGGCACTCACTAGGAAGGAACTCTCTGAAGATTGTATGTCTGTCCTTCCTTCTTATACAGAAATAACAGCATTGGACAGGTTTGCGAAATGGATGCATGTGCCAATGACTTTCACGTTCAGAGTGCTGAAATACCTGGCCCACAGGATGTGTTTCCAGGGGAACTTGACTAAGGAGCTCATCAAGTCCCTCTTAGGTAACCTACTGACAGACATCCAAAACAACAATGGAGTCCCAATTGTCTACCTTACAGTCAATGTCCAATGTATCCTTTCATCTGCTTTCCAATGCAGCTAATGGTACGGTGAGAGCAGCAGGGATTGGCACAGCCATTTCCCAGCATGTCTGGATGCAAATGTGTGACTTTGCAGAAGGCTTCAAGATGTCCTTCCTTCTCGCCCTTTTTGATGGTTTAACACTCTTCTGACTAAAGGTTAAGGAAACTCTCATCAGAAGTAAGCAAGGAGTTAAGACCCTTTCTGCCATTGGAATCCAGTTCTCTAAACCACAGAGAACCATTTCCAGAAACCAAGGGGTGCTAAGAAGATGTGGTTCAGAAAAATCTCAAGAGGTTTAAGCAGGACACGGATGTACACAGGTGCTCCTGAGACAGAGGGAAGAGCAGTTTCAATGGACGCTGCCCTAGGGGAAGAGGTGGACTACAGAATCAGAAATATGACTGTACTTTTACTGAGAAATACTTCCAGTGCTCCTGAAGTATTTTCCAACAATGTGAATCTAGAGGCAGCCAGGGGCACTTACCCCTGTACCCTCAAGCCTGGCAGGCCATCACATTAGACACTTTGGTGCTGAGAATAATCACCAGAGGCTACATTATTACTTTTGTTTCCTCTCCTTGAAAGAAAAGAAGGATTCCCATTATTCCACCCAATCAGATGGAATCCATAATAGCAGAAGTCTTAAACCTGTTGGAAAAAAAGAGTCATCCAGCAGGTCACCCCAAACAAGTTTGAATCTAGCATCTATTACAGGTTTTTTTTTAGTTCCAAAAAAAGACAGTGGACCTAAGGCCAATTTTCTACCTCAGTCATTTCTATCAGTTTGCAAAACAGAAAAGTTCCATCTGGTCACTGTTCAGTCTATTGTATCTCTTCTAAGGAAGGATGACTGGATGCTCTCTATAGAGCTCTAGGGTACCCACTACCATATCAAGATGGATCTAGGACTTTTGAAAGAAAGTTCAACAGTCCAAATCCAAAATCACTGAACGCACTTTAACGAAAGCACTTTTACTGAAAAAGCACTTTCGTTAAAGTGCATCAAAAAAAAAAGGAAAAACAACAAACATGTGTTTATGCAGGGGGGATATGCCCCCCTGCACCTCCCATGTGGGGGGCTGTGCCCCCCACACCCCCCTATATTAATATTCTCACTCCAAGATCTGACTACAGTGGGGAAAAGGGAAAAATCCCTTACCCGCACCGTAGTATGATCTCCACAACAGTCATTCTCCCACGACTCCCTCTGGCTGCAGGCGTGCATACGCGAAAGTGCTTTTTCGGTTAAAAGCACTTTCGCGTAAATATGCCCGGCCATTAAGCCTTCAGTGAAAAGCACCATTGAGCATCAGTCCTAGACCCATCAAGATATTGAGTCAGTCCAAGAGATTTCCCCTTTTCCAGTTTGAAGTTGGGCTTTGGTAAGACTAAGGAGCAGTGCCCTGGGTGCAAATGCACGGCAGTGGTTGCAGCGTATCTCAGACTGCTAGAGTTCTGGGTGTACCCATATTTAGACAATTGGCTTCTCTCCGCCTCAACCAGGGATCTTCTGCTCCAGCAATTGAACTTCTTGCTCCATCTTCATCAGGAATTGGGAATCACAGTTAATCCACCAAAGAGCCAATTGACACCAAGACAATAGATAGTGTTCCTCGGATGCTACCTGAATATGAGAAATCTGATAGCCAACTTTCCAGAGTCCATGATTGTATCTCTGTGTCAGGTAACCTTTCAAGTTCTCCAATACCCCTCACCCCCTGCAAGGCTGCTTATTCTTTGACTGCTAAACTGATGGCTTCAACAAAAACATTGTTTTCCCTAGCCAGATACCATATGAGAGTTCTTCAATGGACTCTTTCTGTACAATGATCTCAGATTTCACATTCTCTTCATGCTTAAATTAGTCTGATGCCCATTTGCAGATCTCACATCAGATGGCAATTAACTTTGACAGGTCTCCTAGAATGTCATCCATTTTCTCCACATCCTCCATGGCCATAGTAACCATGGATGCTTCCCTCCTGGGGTGGGGGGTGAGTTATTTCAAAGGAAAGATGGTCCAATGTTTATGGTTGCACATGGAGATCAGTTTCAATGCAAACGTCATGGAGAAGAGAGCAGTTCTCCTACCATTGCATGCTTTCCAGGATTCTCTTCCCAAGGGTGTGATCTCCATCCAGATGAACAACACGGTAATAATCTCATACACCAATAAGCAGAATGGAACCAGCTCATACCCACTGTGTCAGCAGGCCATAAGAGTGTAGCAATGGGCAATGTCTTTCCATCACTTTCTCTTAGCAAAGCATATCCTGAAAACTTCTATGTATTAGCGGATAAATTGAGCAGATCCATCCTTCTGCCCCACATATAGTCCCTCAATCAGGCAGTGGTAAATCACATCTTCAGCAATCTTTTTGCTTCAAATCTAAATAATAAGTGTAGCAGTTACTTTGCCCTAATCCCTCCACAGGGGCAGTCACCAATGCTCTAGTTAATAACTGGCCCCTGGGTCTCCTATATGCCTTTCCCCTTTTCTGTAATAACAAAATTGAATCAGAAAGCAAGAAGGTGCAAGGGTAAAGTAAACTTCATTGCTCCTTTCTGGCCTCACAAAATTTGGTTCTCCTTCATCTAACCTCATCTAGTATGTCCTTCCTGAATGTTAGATTGCCATCCAGATCTTCTGACTCACCCATCTGGGAAGCTTCTCCCAAAAACAGAGACACTGACACTAACCACATAGTTCTTCCAATTTTAATGGTGGCCAGAGATGGCAGGCTTTTCACTCAAGTGGTTCATATTTTGTCACTTCACAAAAATTAAGTACCAGGAAAGTTTACCTTAGCAAATGGAAGAGGTTTTCAATCTGGGCAGGCTCTAAAGGGATAGATTCTTTTTCAGTCCTCTCCCTTCTATTTTAGACTTTTTGTCTCATCTTTTCCAAAATGGCTCTGGCTTTTCAATAATTTAGCTAGGCTATTTCTAATTTCCATATTGGACAAAAACTGCTATAGTTTCACTAAAGATTTCAAAAGCCTTCCTGAATGGAACCACCATAATCAGACCTCCTATAATGGATCCAATCCTCCATGGGACATAACTATCATACTTCAAGTGTTAACAAAACCTCCATTTGAACGTGCAGCTACAACAAACTTAAAGCATCTTTCTTAGAAGACCAATTTCCTTGATCTGAGGTATTTTGGAGGAACAGCGGGATTATGGGTAGGGGAAGAGTCAGAGCCCTGGACCCACTGCTTTAAAAAGGTATCAAGGTCAGATCCAGCCAGATTCAATAACCCAAAGGTTCAAAGGTTGAACCGAATGAAAAGAAGACAAAACAGATCTATCATTATGGTGACTACATAACTTGCATTTTTTTTCTTTTTACACACATACTGTGCCGTTATAAGTGTAACCATATTTTTTTAATCTAATAGTCCATGCAGATATCTGCTATCACTTAACAAAGTGCACTTAATCACTTCTGTTGTAGCGCAATAGCAAATGTCTGACTGTATTACTACTGCTGAGAGTTCATCACATTCTATAGACATAACACCATTAGTAGCATGGTTTTCATTAGTTAAAGTTGCTACAGGTGTAACAGTGTTACCATTACTAGTGCATAATCTCATCATTTAGCTCCTATTTTCACATATAAAACAGAGCATGTCTACTAATGATATTTTCTGCCTGTTACCTGAATTTTTGTATGATTTACTAGAAGTCTAGGCTGCTCAGTTGTAAACATAGTTTCACTGCATAGCAATTTCTCTAGCAGTACAGTAAAATTTTAGTATGCCTATGGTGCATTTGGAGCACCCTCTTTTATAAAGAACAGAAACAACTCTTTCAAATTTATTAGTGGCAAACAGCAGGATCTTTCCATAGTTAAGTACATGCTTTAAATCACATAGCTCAGATCTTACTATTTATTTAGAAGAAAATGTCCAGCTATAAAACTTTAGAGTTTGGGTTTTAGAGGTCACACCAGCTCTGGCAAGCAATGCCTTTTACTTTCTCATAGTCTTTATTCAGCCCCTTCCATGTCCAAAAAAGGTGTTTAAAGATTCCCCAGTAAGTTGACCCAAAAGTATTCTAATCCAGTCATGCTAGTTTCATCCCTCCTGGTGGATTCATCATACAAACGCTATCAAGTATGCCACAGGGTCTCCTTCCCTAGTTAATGGGTTCAATAGCGCAACCCTTTTTGGCATTGCCATGGTTGCCATGGCTTTATCAGTTAAGGCATACCCTCAGCTGCAGAGGCAATGGTCTGAAGCAGTTATTCAACAGTTGTCAAATCAGCACAAAATGGGAACAAAACAAATGCAGCCTACTCAGCCATAGTACATGCCACAGGACTGCTTATACCTGCTTCAGTTTATTTCACAGTATAGGATTGTTGTCTTTCTAGGTGAGGTAAATGTGTTCAAACAGACTGACCTTGCGCTGGCAGCAATAGGGGAAAAAAGTCATGCTTTTGACGTAAAGGATGTACCAAAGATATGCCAAGTGCACCCACCAGTGTGGAATATAAAAGCATATATTCATATATCTGATGTTACCTCTTCTGTACATTCCTCAACAGATGGGTCTTCAGATCGGACCTCAGATGTCTTTGGCCATTCAATACTGTGAATCTCAAACTCAAGTCCCTCCCCTTACCCACAAATGACTGCAAAGCCCACCATTGCCTCATATCTCGTTTGCCACTCGTTTGCTACAGATGCAGCTCTACCTTGCTCAGCTTTCTGTAAAGTGTTGAGAAAACATTTTTGTTGTTTATTGTTATCCTTCTGAATAGTTCTTCTTGGTACTTTTACAATTTACTTCCTTATACCCTTACCTCGCCTTTGTCAACTTTGCTGAAAAAAAAAAAAAATATATATATATATATATACATATATATATATATATATATATATATATATATATATATATATATATATATATATGGATTCACTTTAGAAGCTCGAATTCCCAAAATCTCGAACTTCATATGGTCGAGACCAAAATATCGAGTTTTGGAAACTCGAACTTCTAAAATGAAACCCAAAAAAAAAAAAAAAAAAGTCAAACGTCGCCCCCCCACACCCCCCCTACTTAAATATACCAACTCCGAGATTGCGCTACAGTGGGGAAAAGGGAAATCTCCCATATTGCGCTGTATGCGGAAGTGCAAAACGGGAGAGTTCCCACTTCCTGTCAACACCGCAAAAAAGATAAAAACATTACGTACACACAGAGCGTACAAGAAGCCTTGCCTCTGTATGCACGTAATGTTTTAAGGTAAGTAAAGTGTTATTTTTTAAAACTTTACATATTTGATTTACTGAAATGTCGATCATATGGTCTCGACCATATGACATTCGAGATTTCAGTAATTCGATTATGTAAAGTGCTTCCATATAGATATATATATATATATATATATATAGATATATACATACATACATAGACACTCTCTATCTCTCTCTTCACGCCTTGATGTCATCTTTAGTATAAAAGAAAGATTAGATTAGTTATATGCATCTAACATTCTCTTTATATAGAAATAGTTGTTCTTTATTTCTTTACCTGATATTGTTGGTATTGGCCTAATCCTTTTATGGTCATTATGGGTGTTTGCTCTGAGAGTGTTGATGGAGAAGTACAGAGAATGTCAGAAGGAGTTGCATTGTGTTTTTGTAGACTTGGAGAAAGCATATGGCAGGGTGCCTAGAGAGGAGTTGTGGTATTGTATGAGGAAGTCAGGAGTGTCAGAGAAGTATGTACGAGTGGTACAGGATATGTACGAGGGTAGTGTGACAGCACTGAGGTCTGCGGTGGGAGTGACAGATGCATTTAAGGTGGAGGTGGGGTTACATCAAGGATCAGCTCTGAGCCCTTTCTTATTTGCAATGGTGATGGACAGGTTGACAGACGAGATCAGACAGGAGTCCCCATGGACTATGATGTTTGCAGATGACATTGTGATCTGTAGTGAGAGTAGGGAACAGGTAGAGGAGACCCTGGAGAGATGGAGATTTGCTCTAGAGAGAAGAGGAATGAAGGTCAGCAGGACTAAAACAGAATATATGTGTGTGAATGAGAGGGAGGATAGAGGAATGGTGAGGATGCAAGGAGTAGAGGTGGCAAAGGTGGATGAGTTTAAATACTTGGGGTCAATAGTTCAGAGTAACGGTGAGTGTGGCAGAGAGGTGAAGAAGAGAGTACAGGCAGGATGGAGTGGGTGGAGAAGAGTGTCAGGAGTGATTTGTGACAGACGAGTACCTGTAAGAGTGAAAGAGAAGGTCTACAAGAGGGTAGTGAGACCAGCTATGTTATATGGGTTGGAGATGACTTATTGCTATATATTTGCACACTTTTATGAAATTTGTGGTTATAAGTATTTGTCAGTTAATCAAAGTTGTTTATTTATGTTTATAATGACATTTTTAAATTGTTTATAATGATTGTTTCACTGCTCAATTGCATTAGTGCAGTGCTTCAAATTGAGCATGATATTTCATTTATTTATTATTGGAAGCACTACTTTTTTATGCAGGAAGTGATGTAATAACATTTATATCGTGGTGTGTATTTAAAAGAGCGTTGATTTTGCGCTCTTTTTACCTCTGAAGAAGCTACCTTGTGTGAGTAGCGAAAACGCTGTCTCTTTGTATTCAATAAATTTGCGTTAAGGTTATACTGGTCAAGGTTCTCTATTTTTGGCTTGAAGGCTTTGTTTCGCTGGTTTGTGGAATTTTCTGTTGTTTTTGGGTTGGAGACAGTGGCATTGACAAAAAGGCAGGAGTTTGAGCTGGAAGTGGCAGAGTTAAAGATGTTAAGATTTGCACTGGGTATGACGAGGGTGGACAGGATTAGGAATAAGTATATTAGAGGGTCAGCCCAGGTTGGAAGATTTGGAGACAAAGCCAGAGAGGCAAGATTACGTTGGTTTGGACATGTGCTGAGAAGGGATGCGGAGTATATTGGGAAAAAGATGCTAAGTATGAAGCTACCAGGGAACAGGAAAAGAGGAAGGCCTAAGATAAGGTTTATGGATGTAGTGAGAGAGGACATGCAGGTGGTTGGTGTGACAGAACGAGATGCAGAGGACAGGAAGAAATGGAAACAGGTGATCCGCTGTGGCGACCCCTAACGGGAACAGCTGAAAGAAGAAGAAGAATAGAAAGCATTTGCTTTGGCAGCCATGGTGATGCAGTGGTTAGCATTGTTGCCTCACAGCAAAAGGTTCTCAGGTTCAATCCTCGGCTGGGGTGCCTTCTGTGTGGAGTCTGCATGTCCTCCATGTGGTCGCGTGGGTTTCCTACGGGTGCTCCGGTTTCCTCCCACATCCCAAAGACATGCTGCAGGTGGATTGGACACTCTAAATTGGCCCTAGGTGTGTGTGTGTGTGTGTGTGTGTGTGTGTGTGTGTGCCTTCTGTGGAAGGTTGGGTGCCGGGCTGGCAACTCGACACTGTAAAACTCCACTGCCAATCATGAGTGGACAGGTGATCAGCTGTGGCAACCCCTAACCGGGAAAAGCCGAAAGAAGGAGAAGATGGTGGATAAACTTTTGGTTTTAAAAAGTGTGTGACCTGTAGCCATAAAATACCTAACTTAGATGCACACTCCAAACGTGTCTATTTTCTTAGTGCTGGCCACTTAAATGAACAGTGTGCTATCCGCACTGCTTTTGGTTCCCAAGTATGTGCTATCTGGACTGCTTTTGGCTCCCAAGAGTGTGCTATATGCACTGCTTTTGGCTCCTAAATGTGTGCTATCTGCACTGCTTTTGGCTTCCAAGCTGTAGATGAAAGAAACAGCAAACTTATCCTAACGAGACTTCTCCTTTCCTCTGCAGGAGAATCATCCCAGACTTAAGAAATTCATGCTGGAGCTTCCCCTTCTTCGAAGAAATCCTCAGAAAAATCAAAATGGGATAGTCACAGAGAAAAAAAAAAGACTGAGGAGCAGAGAAAATGCTTCCATGACCAGTCTTGATCTTTTATTGCCACTTCTGCCCTGGTACCAAAATCGTCTCAGCCTTCAGATCCAATGCTTTTCCCTGAGCTGATGCTGATTGGATCCAAAACACACCCTCTTCCAGGGCCACTTTTTTCTGTAGCCAACATCTTGGCTCCTTTCCTTCAAGGGAGGATTAGTCGCTGATTGTCATGACCACCATCCAAAGCTTCCTCCATGCGGTCAGTCCAGTTAACCAGGAGACTCTCTGAAGTAGATGTAGAATTTATAATGAGGAAATTCCTTAGAACCCAAATTCAGTTGGAGTCCTCTTGGCTCCAACCATTGCTGGACCCCACCGTTATTTCTCTTCCTCTCATCCAGTATTAGCTCCTACCCCAATCCACTTGTCTGACTTTGCAGTTACAGATCTGAGCATTTCCCAGTGTTTGTCTGCTTTGATCTGCAGGTTTGCCTATCTTCCTTCCAGCACCATCTCTAACCCAAACAGCTCCAATATCTTCAGAGTCAGAAGGATCTTGGAGCTGAAGCACTGGCACCAGATCCAGAGGGATGACACTAAAGGTTTTGGAGACATCCTTTGCTCTCTAAGCCTTGGCACTGGACATGCTGACACCTGCATCAGCCTCAGATCCAAGCCAAGTGGGGTTTGCCTATAGAGGTGGTCTCAGCTCCCACCACCAGACAAATCTCAACATCTCCTCTGACTTCGACATTCAAGCTGCAGATGATCAGATTTCTCTTTCTAGCTCAGCTCAATCCATCCCCAAAGAATGCCCCTGCGTCCTGATCTTTTTCATCTGGTACACTTGGGACAGCCAGGTCCACCAAGTCTCAAGATAGTCAATATAGTGAACTTGAAAATCTTTTCGGAGTTCTCTTCAGAATACCCCACTGGGGAAAAATTTGAAAGTATTACATGTAAACAGATGCTTGTAGACTCCCCCTAGAAGTTCCTTACAGTTGACATGGATCTCTATAACAGGGTTGGATCCCCTAGATCCCACTTGACGATGTTTTTATTTGGGTAAATTCTTAAACTCCTGAGAAAGAAAGGCAGGTGGCCCACTGATAACTCCTCCTCAATGTTCCACAAGGCCTTTGGATCTGGATCAGCTACACCTTGGATGGTTCCCCCACTGATAAGATAGTGGATCTCATATCCAATGACATGGAAGGAGGCAGACATGGCTGAATGAATTCCCTGTAAACCAGACAAGTACTTAGTCTCCGTGAAAGATTGCCAATATTGGAGCAAGGGCCGGCCATGGATTCTATTGTAGTGGCACTGGCCACAAAAAAAGAGCTCACAAAGGAAAGCTCTTCTGTCTATCCCCCTAACAGGAAGTTGAGGGCAATGGACAGATTTGGGAAGAGGACTTACACTTCAGCTACCTTCACTCTAAGAGCATGAAATTTCATGGTAAACATCACATTATTTCAGAGGGATTTCACCACAGAAATCTCCAAGTCCCTGTCTGGGTCTACATCTGCAGACGACAAGAAAACCTTGGATTTTCAGTTAGCCACCCTACAGTCACTGTCCAATATCTCAATGCGTCTGATGTCCAACCCCGCTAAAGGTTCATCAAGACCTGCAAGTACAGGCATTACCTTTAGGAGACATACCTGGATGCACTTGTATGACTTTGTGGAGGACTTCAAAACATCCTTTATTAATGCTCTGTTTTATGGCTCAACCCTTTTTGGGCCTAAAGTGAAAGAAAAAGTGAACAGAAATGAACAAGATGGAAAGGAGTTAAGAAACTATGGTTTTGGAAATCCCAAAGGCTCTCTCATGACACTACTGGAAATAGCCCCCCCCCCCCCCCCGAAGCAGAGGGTAGAGTTCTAATAATGAATGCAGCCCACAAGACAGAGATGGGCCACAAAACCAAGGCTTCAGAGGTTCTTTCACCAAGAGGGTATATCAGCACTCCTGATGGATTACCTAATTGACATTCTCTGGTAGCATTTAGCCCTGCACCCCAAAACCTGGATATCCATCATGTATGATGGATAGGTGCACAGGACAATAACCAGAATCTGTTACATTCCCTGTTTGCGTCACCCCCTACAAAATTCAAAAAAGTTACCAAATCTTTCAACTTCTCAAACACCAGCAGCAATCAAATAACTACAAAGGCTACTAAAGAAGCAAGTCATCCAACAGGTCTTACTGGACTAGCTAGGATTCAGAACTAACTTAAGATTCTTTTTAGTGCCAAAAAAGACCAGTAATCTCAGGCCAGTTTTGGACCTCAGTCACCTCAACCAATATGTCAAGCAATCAAAATTCCAGATGGTCATGGTTCAGTCCATTCTTATACTTCTAAGAATGAATGATTGGATGTGCACCATAGACCTACATGATGAGTGCTAACAGTTCAAGATGGACAGGTGATCCAAAAGATTTCTCTGCTTCTGATTGGGAGGAAGTCACTTCCAGTTCAGAGCTCTGCCCTTTGGCCTCATCAAAGCTCCCCAGGTGTTCACCAAATACATGACAATGGTAGTAGCGTACCTCAGGCTGCAGGGGTTCTGGATGTTCCTGTATCTGGATGACTGACTCATTTCTGCCCCTACAAGGAATCTAGTCATCCACGTAAGAGACTCCTTGTTGCAACTTTGTTCATTGCTGGGCATCACAGTAAACCCAAACAAGTCCAAGTTCCATCCTGTACAAGTAATAGATTTAATAGGAGCACACTTGGACACAATTTATCAGATAGTGAAAGTTCCACAGAGTAGGTGATCCAGTTTTCACAATCATGCTCATGTCATTCTTTCATCCCAAAAAATGATGGCAAGAATATTTCTTAATTTGATGAGTTTGATGGGTGCATCCATCATTTGGTCTCTCTTGCTAGATACCACATGACAGCACTTCAGTGGACCCTAGCAGTGCAGTGGTCTATCAAGCACTAACCAATCTGTTTCCAAGTACATCTAACAAACTTCTGCAGGACTCACATTCACTGGCGGCTTAAATTTTCTAAGGTAATGCAGGGTCACCCAGTTGTCTTTCCCCAGTCCAAAGCCACTGTGAGCACAGACACTTCTCAGTTGGGTTGGGGGCCACCACAGGAGAAAGAAAGTCCAAGGCATGTGTTCTTCCCCTCGTTGGGACATTACTATTTTACTTCAAGTGCTGACTAGACCACCATTTGAACTTGCAGCCAAGGTGGATCTCCAGTTCTTAAAATGGAAAACATTATTCTTTGTGGCAGTTTCTTCCACTAGGAGGGTATCTGAACTGCAAGCTCTTTCTTGTTAATCTCTGTACATCCTTTTTCATAAGGACAGAGTTTCCTTCCAAACCATTCCTTCCTTTTTACCAAAGGTAGCAATAGAAACCACTTTAAATCAGAACATCAGCGTCCCAGTTTTCTTCTCATTTCTTTTTCAATAAATAAGAACAATGCTACATTTCCTGGATGTTCATAGACAGCTCCATTTTTATATCCACCACATGAAAGCATTCAGAAAGTCCCATCGACTTTTTCTGTCCTTCTCAGCAAATAAACTGGATCATGGAGTTTCTAAAGTCACTTTATCGAGTTGGTTGTCTGCTTCTATTACACATGTATACAAAGAAGAAGAAGGTTTAGCCCTGCCTAAACCTGTCAAGACTCACTCTACTAGACCTGTGGCAACCTTTACTGCCTTCTTTTCTAGAACATCTGCTGATAACATATGTGCAGCTGCCAGGTTGGGCAAGTGTTCATATCTTCATATCCCATGATAAACAGGAATTAATCTCAAGAGGCATGGCAGCTTTTGGTTCAGCTGTGCTCTGGAATATCCTTCCATGAATCCATCAAAGCATTACATTAGCTGGGGACTCTGTCCGATCCATTGAGGAACAGATGGAAGAGACAACATAAGATATGACAGTTATGTACTTACCATAATGATAGATCTGTATTGTCTGCTTCCGTTCTTCATGATCTAACCTCCCACCTATCACTCTGCCTAATTATGGAATTCATTGTTTCTTTATCCTGGTTTGACCACACTAACCTATTCTTAAGGGCCTTCAAGTGCACTTTTTAGCACCAGCTGAGCTTATGAGCATTCATATTACCTTTGGATAATCTTTTATACCATTATTATTATTATTATTATTATTATTATTATTATTATTATTATTATTATTATGATTATGATTATTATTATTGTTATTATCGTTATTATTATTATGATTATTATTATTATTATTATTATTATCATTATTGTTATTATTATTATGATTATTATGATGATTATTATTATTATTGTTATTATTATTATGATTATTATTATTATTATTATCATTATTGTTATTATTATTATTATCATTATTATTATTATCATTATTATTAATATTATTACTATTATGGGGTTGTCTGTATTCTTAAGAAAACTCGATCTGAGGTAATGCTGGACTTTGCAGGGAGTTATGAGTAAGGAGAGGAGCCTAAGCTTGGGATCCAAAGTTTTGAGTGATCAATGATGGATCCGAGGTTGGATCCAAAAGCCCATCCTTCAATGAAGGATGGGAGCAGACAATACAGATCTCTTGTGATAATACATACTTAACTTTTATTTTTATTCCAAACAAAAATAACAAAATAAAGCAAAAGGACATAATATTTCTTCGATAATACTTTCTTAGTTATAGTCTATGAACCCAATAAAACAAGGCCTTCAATAAGTTCTTATTTCTTAAGAAATAAAAATCTTACAGTCCTTCTCCATTGGATTTAAGGGCTCACACCAGGGTCTTCCTGTTGAGCTTTATTAGGCTCCTCTTAGAAAATGCACATGTCATCCCTCAATAAAAAAAAAATCAAACATTTCTTCTGGCTACACACAACACTAAGAAATATTCCAGGAACCACCTCCCTCCCCAGTGAGAGACTAACTTATCTGGTTTCCAAATAAATTAAGAACATAGTAATAATAATAATTATCAAGTGCTCATGGGAACTATAAGATGCCCAACCATATACACCTTTTAACAGACAAATTAAAAGTTAGTGTCACCCTTGTCGAGCACTTAATACTGCCTTTACCTCTCCAATCAAACAGGACTTTATAAGATTTGCCTGGTGTAAATTTGCATCTACACAGCCAGTACTCAAGACTAGCCTTAGAGGTAGACAAAACAGTACTTAGTTTGATCTGTAGTTGCAACTTATTCCATAGGCTGAGAATATGCTGTGTTAGGAACGTAGTCCTCCTGTGACTTTTGTTTTAATTTGGGGTAGGTTTGAATATCTAGTGTGGCTGTTTATAGAGTCCCTGGCTTTGTGAAGTATAAAGGTAGCCAAATAGGACAGAGTCTTTCATGGCCAGAAAAGCAAGACACAGGTCACCTTGGAGCAGCCAGTAGGCTACTGAATATAAGGAGAGTTATGCTAAATTTACAGGATAGTTGAAGGATTTAAGACCTTTAATTTGCTTGGTTGGAAATCATTTGGGCCTTTCCAGTTGAGTGATATACTTGGACTTATACATACCAAAGTGACATTGCATTCAACAATGGATATAAGGGAAGAATACATTAGTAGGATGACTTCTTTGGCTCTTGAATATATTCCCTTGGTATTTAACTGAGCCAGATAGAAGAATTGCCTGACTGAGGTGGAAACCTGATGAGTGAATGAAAGAAAGTTATCCACATAAATACCCAGCTCTCTTATGCACATGAGGAGTTCATAATAGCATATGAGATGGAGCAGCTTTTTTGCCAGACACTACTACAATGCACTTTTTTGTATTTAACATTACAGTGTTTTCAGTACATCAGGTATGTATTCTAACCCATGCTACAGCTGTCTAGTATCAACAGATGAAAGGATAACAGTACCCAGCTTGCAGTCATTAGCAAATTTGGTCAACCACACTTCTTGGATATTAGCGTTGATGTCTGCAAAGTGAATGCAAAACAGGAGAGGGCATAGTTTGGATCCCTGTGGTATCCTAATTGTTACAATGTTACATTCAGAAAGTGTACCAGTAACTTTTATAACTTGGGATATGTTGGATAGCCAATTTGTAATCTAGCAGACAGTGTAGAGGTTTACTTTAAGTTTGCCTAATTTTTCAATAATTCCAGCATTGGAAATAGTATCAAAAACCTTGGCCAGGTCAGGATAAGCACTATGCACAGAATGACCACTGTCCACAGCTCCTCTAACCTTTTTGGAGAAGCTTATTAGGTTCAGGAGTTAGGACCTGCCCTTCACAAAACCAAAATGAGTGGAGTCTAATTCAGCTGAGTTGCCTATTTCTGCATAATGACTTCTTCTATTAGACATTCCATAGTTTTGTATTTAATTCTGCTGAGGCTGATTAGCCTATAATTACTTGGGTCAGCAAAGGGCCACCCTTGTGTATGCGAATCACAGTGGCTGTTCACCAGGCATCAGGCACAAACTCATGTAAAGATGGAGGTTAAACAGTTTAAGTAGAGGGTTAGATAGTGCATATGTGACACTGATGAGAATGCAACCTACTTTGTCGTCTGGTCCCATGAAAGTATTATTTTACCTTTGAGGGGGGTTCTGAAACTTGTTCCAATGTGATTCAGGGGAAATTACAAGGTCCCAAGAAAGCTGATCTGGGCAGTACTGCAGTGGGTTGAAGTCCCAGAAACATTGGTAGAATTAGTGCAGGCTATGTACTAGGACCCAATGACTTAAGTACAAACAGTGTTCGGCCTCACAGAGGGGTTCCCAGTGGGAGTGGGTGTACATCAGTGTTTAGCTCTGAGCCCACTGCTGTTCATACTGGTGATGGACTACATTAGCAAACAGGTTGGAGGGGATGGATCAATAAAGCTGCTGTATGCAGACAATGTGGCAGTACAGGCAGACTCTGAGCTAGAACTTCAGCAAAGGATAGGAGAATGGAATGCAAATCTGAAGGCACATGGGATGAAACTAAGCACAGATAAGATGGTGGTAATGGCAGCAAATTGGGGAAATCAGAAGAAGCTGAGAATAGAGATAGAAGGGAAGATAGTGGAACAGGTAAAAAGCTTCAAGTATCTGGGAGGGGTAGTTGAGGAGAAGGGTAGTATGAATGAAGAGGTCAAAGCTAGAATCAGAGGGGCTGCAGCCAACTGGAAAAGAGTATAGGGTGTAGTCTATGACAGAAGAATGCCAAAGAAGCTGAAAAGTAAGGTGTACAAGACAGTGGTGCGACCACTGCTACTGTATGGTACAGAAACGTGGGCAGTAAATGCAGAACAGTTGAAGAAGCTAGAGGGGATGGAAATGAAGTGCCTGAGAAAGGTGGTAGGATGCACACTGTGGGATAGACGAAGAAATGAGAACATAAGAGCAGAAGCCAAAGCAGCTCCAATTGCACAAAAGATCAAAGAGAACAGATTACGGTGGTTTGGGCAAATGTTTAGAAAAGCAGAAGACAATCTGGTGAGGAAGATTTGGGACAGACAGGAAGAAGGTAAGAGGAAGTGAGGATGTCCAGCAAAGAGGTGGATGGATTGTGTGAAAGAAGATCTCTGACAGTCAGGCATGAGTGTTGAAGAAGGCAGGTGTGTGGCACTGAATCGACAGAGTTGGCGACAGTTAACATGATGCCCTGATCCCATGTAGAAAAATGGAAAACGGGAAAAAAGAGGCTGATGATGATCATGATATATGTATAAACACACACACGCGCACACACACACACACACACACACACACACACACACACACACACACACACACACACACACACACACACACACACGTTGATTCTGTTTCTGTATTTTGGGACTCAGTCTAGCCGGTCTTGACATTTCAAATGGTTACCATTTCAAGAGTTATTGAGTTAATGGAGAAGCTTAGGCAGCAGGAGGAGTGATTTCAGTAACATATGCCTGTTAAGTGGGTGAAAAGATGGCTTCCCTTGCTCTTAAGTGGGTGAAAAGATGGCTTCCCTTGCTCCTTGAAGTAAATGCTCATAACATGTAGATGGGGCTCTCAGAATAGTTTTATAGGAAAGGAAATATAGGTACAAAACTCTCCAAAGGGACCAGTAATCTTGTCCCTGCAGCATATGGAGCCACTGTCCAGCATCAGATGGGTGAAATGCACCATGCATGAGGAATGTGTAGTTTTGTATGAGAAGGAGATAATTAATAAAATGTTGTTTTATTTTTTTAAAATAAATAAACGTGTCTGCTAGCAGATAGTGCTGTTACCTCTCAGCGCACTGGTTCAGTTCTCGACTGGGATGCCTTTTGTGTGGAGTTTGTATGTCCTCCCCATGTTCACTTGGGTTTCCTCCAGGTGCTCTGGTTTCCTCCCACATTCCAAAGACATGCAGTAGGTGGACTGGATACTCTAAACTGGCCTTGGGTGTGAGTGTCTGTGTGAGTGTGTGGTACGGATGAACTACTGTGGCAGGGCTAGCCACCAAGCGGTGTAAACCTTGGTTCTAGATGATTGCCACTGTTGACACCCCAACCCCATGTGTAAAAATAGGAAAAATAGGCTGTGTATGGGTGGATATTGGCTATATTCTTGGGACCAGAGTGTGTGATATTATTATGGAATAGCTCAGTGCATTGTTGGGCATTATTCTTTAATTTTCTGATTAACTGAAGAATGATTTGTAGTTTCCTTTAGCTTCTGTAGCAACCTTAAGTTTGTATTGCTAGTGCTCTTAATTTCCATGCTGTAATGTTTCACTGTGATCCTAACGCAGAACCAAAATGTCCAACGTAGGAAGATGGGAATCTCTTATGTTTCACTGTGATCCTAACGTAGAACCAAAACGTCCGACGTAGGAAGACGGGAATCTCTTGCAGCTCTTCATTATTTTCCTTCTGTCGTTATACAATTTATTTACATGGGAGTTCCACCAGAGAAGTTTTTCATGAATTTAGTATTATATATTAGGATGGATGGGTACTGACATTTCTATGCAGATGTTTATGTGCTGGTAAAAGTTGGAGGTTAATGTGGCACCCCTCTCAGTTGGCTCTACTTGAAAGGGATTGTTGGAGAATTTTGCATATGTCTGTACAAGCCAAAGTAGGTTTGCTCTGGAGAATTCCCTAAAGATAGTCTCATTTGTTGATGGGGGTAGTACAACTAGGCCTAACAGAGAAGATGACCAATTTGTGGTCAGATTTAACCAGGGATGAGCAGATGTGGGGTAGGGTACAGCTAGAGGCTAGGTTGATAAGGATGAGGTCAAATATGTTAGAGTCTCTAGTGGGTAATTTGACAATTTACTCCAGGACACTGGCATTAACAAAGTGTAGGAAACACAGTGCATAACTTTTTTAGAAGTGTAAGTGTACCAGAGGGTGGCGCATTAGTGCGCTGGTTAGCATTGTCACATCACAGCAAGAGGAATGCCAGCTCAATTCTCAGCTGATGTACCTTCTGTGCGGAGTCTGCATGTACTCCTTACATTTGTGTGGGTTTCCTCCGGGTATTCCAGTTTTGTCTCACATTCCAAAGACATGCAACAGGTGGATTGGACACTTTAAATTGGCCCTAGTTGTGCATATGTGTGCAAATGTGTGGTTCCCTGCCTAAGTTGGTTGGGCACCAGGCTAGCAACCCAACATAAAACCGTAACCACTACAGAAACAATAAGTGCTGGAGACCACTGGTTGCCCAATGTGCTGAACAGCTTCAATGGAACTGAGAGAAAGAAAGAAGTGTGCCAGCAATGCTTATATAAATTAAGCCCCCCCTAGCAAGAAGGTATTTGATTTTGCATTTAATGACTCAATGGAGTTCAGGTAATTTCCATGGTCTTTGGTGGACATTGATGGGTCTCTGTACCTAGCAATGAAGTAACAGCTAGATTTATTAAGGGTGATCTGGATCTCCATGAACTCCAAGTTAGGATCATGGGTAATTTAATGTAAGGTAATGGTGATACTAACAAATACAGCTACTCCCCCATGGTTATGTGGAGGTCTGAAGGCACAATAAGTGTTAAACCCTGGTATATAGGGAGTACTATCATTGAATGTAAATGTCTCAGTAACTACACAAATATGAATGTGTCCGAGTTGCAGGGAAGACTCAAGTTCAATCATCTTTTTATTTAGACTCCTAGCATTGAGAAGTGCCAGCATAATATTGTCCCAATCTGAGTTTGAAGCTGTCATATAGGAATGTCCAGCAGGGATACTCTGCCTAAAAAAGGCACTATGGGAGCAGCAAAGGCTTTAACCAATGTGTGGAGGCTCTGGTATAAGAGATGTAAGCCATCCTAAGCAAAACAGGAAGTCTTACCTACCATCACATCCCACACTGACACATATTACACCCCTTAGAATAACACAGATTATGAAATCCAGTTATCTTGTCTTGGTGTCCTAGGAATTATTCTTGGAGAAAGCAAGTTACTACTCAAGGTTAGTGTCTTTCTCACTTCTAACATATGCATAGTAAGTTCCATCATGTCTGTCTCTGTGGGTGGAGCAGCTCAGATCCTTCATTCCCACACAAAAATCAGATTCATATACTGTTACTAGGCTAATGACTCAGAGGGGAGGGGCCTTTCGAAGCCAAGCCAAGTTCTCCCAAAAGAATAATGATGTCCTGTATCCAAACAGGACATTGAGGGCCAGTCATTTATAAGCAACCTCTGTCCATAAGAACATGGTACCAGGCCCAGTGTACATTTCCTATTCCCCATCCACTAGTCAAGGTTACTCTTAAACTGATTAATAGATGAACTCAGCTTCACATGGATGGGAAGCCTGTTCTATAGGAGGGGCACTCTCTGGGACACATATCTGTCTCTCCAGCATGTTCTGCTTAAGTCACAGACAAAAATTCAGGTCCCTAGAACTTGTATTTCTGGTGCTCTTTGACTTACAAATATGTAGGAGATTCATAAGTGTCCACCACTGGGTTGTGGTCATATTTGTCTGGCTTAAGTGTCCTTACAGCCGATGTAACATTACAGATACTAACAGTGGACAAGTACCTTACAGTTACCCTGTTCTTTTCCAGTCTGGTGAGTGTGGAGTCTGTATATCTAAGAGTCACCTGTGACTAAACATTCCCTAGGGCGAAGGCAGAGTAAGTGGGTCTTATGGGCTTAAACCTGCTTACCTGCTCACTCTTGGGTGAACTCTGTGTAAATGTGTGAGAAGTGACGTAGTAGGTGTATCTTGTGTGCAAGAGGCTGCAACATTTTGGAGTACATTCTAGGAGGTTTGGGCATTTTTTTTACAGCCTCAGACTAGTTAATGGTCCTAGTAGTATGCAGTGATTGATGTGGTGTTGCAGATGCATTATGCTTACTGATAGAGGCTGATGCAAGACATTTGCTTCTGTGTTTTTTAAATATTGACATCTTTCACAGGATGTACTGTCAAATGGTAGCAGTAGTAAACATTCAGTAAGCATAAGGCAGTCGCTAATCTGTTTTAGAACATCTAATACAATCAGACTGGCCACAAATGGCATGAGAACAAACTGTTAAGCCATGCTGCCAGACAGTGGAGGGCTGGGGCTTGTGTGGTACTCTGGGTTAGACACAGAGACTGCTATAGTAGACAAGATTTGCAAAGGAAGTATTTAGGTTAACACTGGTAGCTAATCTATCAGTACTTAGAAAAAAGACAGAACATGCTTATTCCTGGCTATTACTTGTGCTAGTCTCATGGCAGCTTTCCATAGCTACGAAGCAATGTCTCTTTGCTCCTTCTCTTACCAGAAGCACAGCAGAAGTACTAATCCTAAACTGGCTCCTGAGAAGTCTTTCTTGTCCAAGATGTTGCAAGGGTCTATAGGCTTGTTGTAACCTTCTCTTGGCAGATGCCCTGGCTTACATCTTCAGCAGTTCTGCATGAAAGTAGCCCTTACTTTTATATTACATTTATTTATATAATTACATAACTGGTCTTATTAACCGAACAATGCAAAAATCCACTCTGCCTGATACAAAAAAAACTCTCTGACTACTTAAAGCAGCAGTTCTATGTGCAAACTTTATACAACATATTTACATCGGTTTTAAAACACCAGTTCTGTTTAGACTACCTTCAATGAAGGCACGCCCATTCACGCTCACACTTACCTGCATGTCTTTGGCGTCACTCGACCGCGGGGAGAACATGCAGACTCCACATATAAGGAGCTCCAGCCGAGAATCGAATGGGAGAACCTCTTGCTGTGAGGTTAGCGTTGTTGCCTCACAGCAAGAGGTTCTCCCATTGGACTCTCGGCTGAAGCACTTTCTCTGTGCAGTCTGCATGTCCTCCCTGTGGTTGAGTGAAGCTAAAGACATGCAGGTAGGTGCGAGCGTGAATGGGCGTGCCTTCGTTGAAGGTTGGGCATTGGGCTAGCAACTCGGCACCGTAAAAATCCACTGCCATTATGAGCGGACCAGTGTTCCGCTGTGGCGACCCCTAACCGGGAAAAGCAGAAAGACTTTTACACACAATACTTACATTATTTTACAGCATATTAATACACCATTCTGACAAGAATTTTCACACTGTGCTGCGTGCACATACACACACACACACACACATACACACACACACACACACACACACACATATATGTATGTGTATATATATATATATATATATATATATATATATATATATATATATATATATATATATATATATATATATATATATATATATGGGTCCCATTTAGATGATCGAAGTCTTAAAACTTCGAATCTCATATGGCCAACACCATATGATTGAAGTTTTAAGACTTCGAATGTTCTAAACGGAGATCTCCATACAGCGCGGAACGGGAAACTTTCCCTTTTCCTTGTTGTAGTGCAATCTGGGAGTTGGTATATTTAAGCTACGGGGGTGTGAGGGGTGCAGGTGGGCTTGCCTCCCTGTGTAAATGTTCAGGAAAGTTTTTTGTTTTGTTTTGTTTTGTTTTTTTAGGTATCCAAAGTCTTAAAACTTCGATCATATGGTATCAGCCATATGAGACTCGAAGTTTTAAGACTTCAATCATCTAAATGGGACCCATATATATATATATATATATATATATATATATATATATATATATATATATATATATATACTGTATATATAGGTGCACCACATATTAGTGAAAACAGAGTTGACCAGCAAAATATCAACCACATACGGTCAGAAACACGGAAGTCAAAACCTAAATAACATAACTTTCAACTGTGCATGCTGCACAAAACCTGATATTCCAACAGATTTCTAAATTTATAAGAGCAATATTTAAATTCTTTCCCTATTTTTGGGACTTTCTCCTCACATTAATTTAGTCTTTCTCTACATTTTTCACACTAAGAGGTTGATAAGTATGTTCATTATGCATGTTAAATTATGCAATTTAAGACCGGCACTTACTAAAACTCACTAAAACTAGCACTAGCTTACAGCTTGCACTTCAGCCCTATACTCAGGAAGTATAAGGCTCTTTACTCATCCAATCAGCAATACAGTCCCAACCATCTATTCAGGCATGTCCAAGGGACAGCTTCAGGTGTGCTCTCTGGTCCAGCTAGTGAATCTGGGCATCCTGAGGCAATGTTACAATTGCCTCATGTACACAGACAACCCTCTCCTCCTCCCAACCAACACAAACATATGTGAGAGATGCAGCTACACAGCCAAATTGGAGGCTAAGCTCTCTCAACTCACGACTGGATCAACCAGTCACAAGGAGAAGGGCAACACTAGCACCACATTACCAGACTCACATAGACCAGCCATAGCTGCACCAGAAAACAACTCTCAGAAACACGCAAAAACATACTCGGAGGCTCTAAATAAGAACCTGCCTAAACAACAGAGACCTCCCAAGCATACACCCAAGCAACCCCCAACCCACAACAGAAACCAGGTAACACATACGTCACAACGTCAGTGTGCCAAGCAAAAACAGCCCCTAAGGCTAAATAATACACTAGTAATCAGTGATTCTATCATCAGGCACACAGACGTCCCACTCATTAGACTGAACAAGGATAAGCTGCCTGTCGGGTGCCAGAATCCGCCACATAACACATGCACTCAGGTCACTCCACAACAAGTACAAATATGACTCTGTCATTGTACATGTTGACGTAAATGACCTGAGTCGTACCTCCCTGGACTATATGAAAAGAGACATGGAGGAGCTCTCTGACCATGTAGCCCAGGCTGGTATGACTCTGACTCTGAGTAGCATCCTGCCCTCACCCAAAATGATGCCAGCATATGAAGAAAAATGATCAGTTTCAACAATTGGTTAAACTACTGGTGTCATTCAAAGGGGATCCAGTACTTGTCAGCCTGGGACGACATGCTTGACCAGCCACTTTGCTTCGCCAGAGACGGCTTGCACCTGTCGCCCCTGGGCTTTTGAATACTGGCCAAGACTCTTGCCGCCCCAATACTGCCTTTTTTAGGCAAGGCTCAAAAGACAAACCCGCCTCCATAAACAACAATAATAAACAAAAACTGAGGGCAATGCTGCTCAACGCCAGCAGTCTAAACCTCAAAATGCACGCACTCAAGGCTCTCCTTAGCATGGAAGAAATCGATGTATGTGCAGTGACAGAAACCTGGTTCAAGGCTCCAGAGAGCACCCCAGCATTACCAGGCTATAACTCCTACCATACATTTAGGTCCCAAAACCAGGACCGGAACACAAAAGGAAGGGGTGTGTCCATATTCATCAAGAACACCCACACCTCCAGGTTAGTAGCACAGCACGCGGAATCTGAGACCATCCAAGTGCAATTGACAGCGGGTAAATTGACTGTTCAATTTATAGCTTGCTACAGATCTCCCACCTTGTCTCAGGATGCTCATGCAATATTCCTGAGAACATTAGAAAGAATGAAGATTCTACCCAACACCATGCTACTGGGTGACTTCAACTATCCAAACATTGACTGGGAAAACTACTCAAGCTCAAACGCCCTAGCCCAATGTTTCCTTGAGTTTATAAACTCAAACGCCCTTGAACACCTGGTCACCACTCCCACAAGAGGTGACAACATACTGGACCTGGTCATCACCAACATGGGGAACCTATGTTCCACACCTGAGGTAAACTCGTCATTGGTGATATCAGATCACAAACTAATCACACTGGACATCCACATCCCGACCCCCCCCCCCGCCCCCAGTCAAGGAAATCAAGGTAAAAAACTTCTCTAAAGCCAACTTCACACTCCTCAAGACCTAGGTGGGAAGTTTCAAAGCTCCCAATCAAATGGAAAATGATGACCCATAGGCAGAATCCTTTACAAGTGCATTCTGTGAACACCTTCAAGAATGCATGGACCGAGCCATCCCAAGTAAAACCAAGACCAACTCCTCAAAAAAGAGGAAGCCAGTCTGGTGGACCCCGGCCATAAATAAACTTTACAACAGAAGGAGGAAACTCCTGCAAGATAGAACAAAATCCCAAAATAAGAAGGCATCTCTGATTAACATCAGTAAGAAACTGCGCTCCCTCATTAAATCATCCAAGGCCAACTTCCAAAGAAAAATAGCCAATGACTCTAAGGATAACCACAAGGCCTTCTTTAACTATGTCAAGAGTCTAGGGGCAAACTCTCAGATATGCTCCGAGCTAGTGCATAATGGCCATAAATACACTGAACCAACCGACATTGCCAACATCCTGGCTGACAAGTTCAATGCAAACTTCACACCACCCTCTCCACCAAAGGGGCTAGCACCCATCCCAGAAGAATGTAGCGCTCCAGATATCTCAGACACACAAGTAAAGACAGCTCTTGCAAAGGCCAAAAACACAGCATCAATGGGACCAGATGCTATCCTAGGTTGTGTCTTACACGAGCTTCAAAATGAACTAACCCCCATCTCAAATCACTATTCAAACTCAGCCTCTCTACAGGCTATGTACCCAAAGAATGGCGTACAGCAACAGTCATACCACTCCACAAAGGTGGTACCACAACTGACCCTGGGAACTATCGCCCTATAAGCTTGACTAGCTTGGTCTGCAAAGCCATGGAACGCATTATCATGGAGCTCATTAACAGGGACATTGGGAACCTCCAGACACTGGACCCCACCCAGTTCGGCTTTATTAAAGGCAGATCTTGCCTCCTGAACTTGGTCGACTTCTTCGAAACAGTCACCAAGGCCATAGATGAAGGAAGGTGGTCCACACAGCATATCTGGACCTCGCTAAGGCGTTTGACACCATTCCACACTCAGGAATCATAGACAAACTTACCAGCTTAAATATTAACCCCTATGTCACGAGATGGGTTGCCAATTGGCTCTCAGACAGAACACACATGGTAAGTGACAGGTGCCATGTCTGACTCTAAACCAGTCACAAGCGGAGTCCCACAGGGCTCAGTCCTGGGACCCCTCCTGTTCGGTATATATTTCTCTGAAGTACAGGCAAAGGCGGAGGGACTGTGGCTAACCAAGTTCGCAGATGACTGTAAATTGGGTGCAATAATTGACTCTCCAGCTGACAGAGACATCCTGCAAAAGGGTCTCACAGAGACAAACACCTGGTGTCAAAGTCACGGCCACAAGCTAAATGCCAAAAAATGCATAGTAATCCCATTTGGGAAAAACAAAGTACCTACAAACTACTACATAGATGGGAATCCACTAAGTACAGAAGAAGTAATTAGGGACATGGGTACCCAAGTAGATAGCATGCTCTCCTTTGATAACCACATAGCCAAAATGGTCAGGAAATCGTTCTATGTGGCACACCTGATCACAAAGGGTTTCTCATCCAGATCCAAGGAGGTGATTGTGCCCCTTTACTCCTCACTCATTAGGCCCATAATAGAGTACAATGCCCCATTTGGGATGTACCTCACTAGACACCTGCAACAACTAGAAAGACCACAGAAGTACCTCACTAAGAGGATTAAGGGCCTTAAACAATTACCCTATGAAGCACGACTAAAAAAGCTCCAGCTCTTCTCAGTCGCTTACCGTCTTCTCAGAGGTGACCTATGTCTGACCTATAGGGCCATGTCAAACCCTGAACTAATGGACATGCTTCACCTCAAAAAAACGAGATCCCTCAGAATCACTCGTTCTAGCAACTTGAACCTATGTACAACAATAAACAGGACATGCTGGAGGGATAGATTCCTGTCCCAGCGACTCCCCCTCACTCTGGAATAGAATCCCAATCCATATTCGACACAGCTCCTCTCTGACCCTTTTCAAGAGAAATCTTGATGAGTGGATGGGTAATCGTAAGTTCTACCCTGGGATCACTTCAGGACCCCTGTTGACAGAGGCCCAGGTTACTAATCTAATGGGGAGGCGAAAGCCATCACTCTGTGGCTAGGCTTATAAATGCCCATGGGCAGATAGCCTAGTACTTACCTATGAACCTATGAACCTATGTGTCAAGAAACAGCCTTGGTGCATATAACTATTAAAAAAAAGGTAAAACATTGTTTTTTGCAGGGGGACAAGGCCCTCTGCACCCCCACTCCTGATAATTATATATACTAACTCCAAGATCACACAGTCTCTGGGGAAAGGGAATTTTCACCTACTAGAGGATTGTCAATCTCACACACCTGTCGATCAACTGCCTGGTCAACCATTTGCAGACAACTAGAAAGCTGTTGACATTAATAATATAGATATATATATATATATATATATATATATACATATATATATATATATATATATATATAAATATATATATATATATATATCTATATATATATATATATATATATATATATATATATATATACAGAGAGAGAGAGCGAGAGAGACACAGAGAGAGAGAGACTGTAGCATTCTATATGGCTTACAGTAATAAAGTCAGCCCATAGAAACATAGAAACAGCCTTTTTAGATTTTAGATTTTAGATAAGGTATATTTACAGGGACAAATAAATAGTATTTTCTTGCAACAAAACATGAGAAGTAATAAAGAAAAATCTGTTGCATTCTCAACAACCTTTCCAGAGTTTATCTCACATTTGCAATATTCCTTCATATAGTGTTTTCCAAAGGAAAACATCTATAGTTATCGATAGATAGAGCTTTGCAAAACAATACTTAAGTCACTAATGTTTTCAGCAGGTTTTAGCACATATGTAGGTGTAAGTTCAACTGTCCTTCAGAAGCTGCTTTCCCTGTTCAAACTTGAGGGACATCGTCCAGACTTCAGATTTCATGGGCTCATTCTAACCTGCCTTCTGTAGATCACTAGAGACTCCTATTTGATAACGTGTCTCAGCACAGGTCAAAAATCTGGATTCTTCTATAGGTAGTGCTCAGTATATTCCCAAAATGATATTGTACCTCACTAGTTGCTATAAAAACTTGCCTGCTAGGTCTGTATTTTTCTCTCATTTTAAAGGTAACTGTAACAAGGCACAGCAGGTCCTGCCACTGTCACATGACTCCCCAGTGTAGAACCAGTAGTCCTAGCATTCACCGAGAGGGTGTAAGCCTGAGACAGATCATATGCATTTACTTGACTTTGGTCTGGATGATGCTGGATCTTGAAATTGTAAGGCTGGAAAGTCAGACCTCATCAAGAAGATATTGGGTTTACCCATCTGGAAAAATTTGGGTAGTAGTCTTTCTGCCAGTTGAGCCACTGTAGAGGGGAGTGATCAGTAATCAATACAAGGCTCATAAGCAACAGATAGTATTTTTGGATGCTGAGGATCCATTTTATGGCAAGGCATTTCCTCTTAATATCTAAATAACATCTCTCAGTATTGCTGAATATTTGCGTATGTAATTAGTGGGGTGTTCACCGCCATCTGTAAGCTGAAACAGGCAAGCACGTATGCCTACCACAGAGGCATCTGCATGCACAAAGAAATGCTTGCAAAAATGTGTAACAATTTGTACTGGTTAAACTTTAGTTGCTCAGTGGCATGTTCTGCTTCAAATGGCCACTTATCATTCAAGGGACCCTTACCTTTAATCAGTTCAGTTAGTAGCCAGCAAGAGAAATAAAATTAAGAATAACTTTATAATAGGTAGTTAAGCCTATAAAAGCTTTAACCAATCCCTTAGTGGTTGGCATGATCCAATTTTGTAGTGTTTCAACATTTTCCCTCTGTGCTTTTGTTACCCACTGGCCTATGCTATAGCCTAAATAACAAGCTATCTGCCATTGGTAACTTGTACTTTGCTGGGTTAGCATTCAATCCAGCTTAATGCAGGGAAATTAAAATAGCTTGAACTTTATATAGAAAGTTTTCCAAATCTGTAGAAAGTATTACTACACTTCCAGGTAGGCTAATGCATATCTGCTATAGAGGTCTAAGAATTTTCCCCATCAGCCTCTGGAATGCTGCAGTATCCATGGAAACAAAAAAATAGAACTAAGTAATGAAGGTTTACATCTGATATGGAAAATGCCATTTCTTTAGCTTCTGGGGCTAGTGAAATTTGATGATAGCCTTTGACTACATCAAAAGTGGACATAAACCCAGCCTTGTTCAATTTTTCAATCAGTTCTTCCACTCACGGTATGTGATATGAATCAACTTTAGATATACTATTTCATTTTTTGAATTCATTGCAAAAATGATAAAGGTCCACCAGGCTTGGGAGCCAGAACAATATGGCTATTCCACTCATTTGGGGTTTATTTTATGACCCCAGGTTTAAGCATTTCCCATCTTCTATAACTTCTTGGTATTGGGATTCTGGTACCTTTTGTAGTTTTATATGTATTTGCTCACCAAAAGTCCAACGTGTAAATCCAGTTGAGGTTTTGTGTACTTCTCTTACACCAAAGAGGATACAGAATCACTTAATTCCAGTTTTTCCCATCCATTTCCATAGTATTTTGTAACACAGACATTACGGTTTTATTAAAACACTAAACAAGCCTATTTGTTTAATAGTGGTATGCAGGCATTCTTAGCTGTTTCACATTTGAAAATAAACAAAGTTTATGCATTACTCTTGATGTGGATGAGGTACCTTTATCAATAAGAATTTCTCAGGGGGTTTCTTTGGAAGAAAACAGCACAAGTTCCTTTGATATTTGTTCAACTGGGACACCTATGAAGAGTAATAGTATCAGAAAGTTCTTAAACTCTGGGTTGGGTGTTGTCCTTTGACATTATGGGCAAGGTTTGCAAACACTGGTTCATAGATTGTTTGGTACTAGGTTAACTGCCCTTGCGAGCCATTGTAAGCCTAGCCAATTATCCCTTGTGAGACTCAAACCCTGCACTTTGTGTTTGTAAGGCAAACACCTTAACCATTAGGCCACCCTCCCAAACTTCCCAACATTTTTTATCCCCTTCATAACACCAGCCCAGTAAAATCGAATTTAATTTCTAGTTTCTGTCTTGCCCATCCCTAAAAGACCACCAAGATGATGCGTCTATATGCTAATTTCTTTATAATTGTTTTAAAAGGCCTTGGATCTAACAAAATGGCTCAGCATACATTCTTTGTATTTGATCACCCTCTAGAGAAGGTAATTCCATATTTCAAAGTATTGATATGAAGTGAGATGTTCTTTTCCCTTGTTTTTCCATCTACAGTTGCTGTATTCCCTCATTGTATTGTCTTTCTACTTGGCCTTTTTGAAATGGAAAAGGCTTATCTGGAGGTCAGTCGGGTCAACATTACTTTCATCAGTACTCGGCTTCTCTTCTCCATCTTGTTCATATTCTATAAAAGACAACTAACAAAAATAATTTTCTTCTACCAGTGGTACTGGTAGTTTCTCTTTTTCTGCTTCAGTAGTTATCTTATATTCTTCACTCTTAGAGTCCTGCTTCTGTTTCTGAACATCTCTCTGCATTGGTATAAATTTGGTGTAGTAGAGAGAAGTTTAAGACCATGTTCAGGTTCTCCTTTTCCTCTTCCTTCACTTTGAGATTCATCTATCTCTATCAGCTTCTACACTTACTTGCCTTGGTGTATCAACCATGGGTCTTTCCTGTCGGTTTCCACATTGACATCTTTTATTACTGTAACTACTGGAGTGTTTTGTGCGAGTCACCTCCCTGTCCATCTGCACACTAACTTATTTAGTTGCTTTAATTACTGTAGTCCTTTAGTAAAAGTCTGTAAGATGTGTGCAACCTTTCTATCCAGAGAGAAATCTTATTCTAGTTTTACAACCTTTTCTTTATCTGAGCTTTGTGTTTCTGACAATATATCTTCTTGAATATTTTCCCAAACCTGAAGGAGCTCTTTGAATTGGGGAAATTACTGGCCAGTTATCATACTGTGTGGTAAGATAGGCTCTGGAACTAGTAGTTATAACAATTTGCCTAAAAGGGTTTGGACTTCCACCTCTATCCATTTTGTCTCCATGTGCAAATATTAAATTAATGTTCACTTTACTATTGATTTATGCTTACAAACATATTGTAAGCTTACTAATGTAATCATACTCTCTGTGTTCAACAGCTCTTGCATCAATTTTTCCTCCATTACAGCAGTGCACCTAATATCAGTAGTAATGCCATAATGACAAACAGCAGATTCTGCTCTTCTAGCAGCTAAAAAAATCATTACACTCCATAGGCATGCTTTCTTGTACAATTTGTTGGTGAATATTAACAGCTTTTATTCACATAGTATAGTTGTAGGTAACTATGCAGCATTTTGCTATGTGTCATTTTCTACAACATTTAAAACAAACCATCTGAGGTGGTAACTTTTCCTGTTTGAGGCAACAAAGTACACTTAGGTGAAGGATTGTTATTAACTCTTGATGAATGCAAACTCTGAATTAGGGTTTGCACTTTCAGGTAATGACAGATGTTCTTCTATTAAATTAACTAGCTATTCAGAAGATATAGGACCATTTTGGAATTCTCAGTATCTGTAGTTGTTAGTGAGCACCCTTTTATACTTATCTACACTCCAGGATTCTAGAATTTTGCTTACATTATTTACATGAGACTCTAGCTACAATTTTAGAATATGCATAAAGTCAGTCATAGTGAATGACCAGTCAAGAAACTTAAAAGACTGATCCTTAGGTGAAGCCCCAATCCTAACCAAAATTTCTTTCTTTTTTTTTTCTTTTCCAGTTTTTGGTAGTTATGTGCATTAACATCCTCAAGGTCCATATAATCATTCAGTGAATCCCTGTTTTCACGTGAAAATGGTATTTTGGCCCACTTGGCTTGGGGCCCATTTTCCCAGAAGAAGACTGAAATGTTGCTCAATGACTGCACAGCTCACTTAGAGACCTGTAACAGAGCTCGTTATGCCCTTCTTAGAATTCAACAAAGTCTCACATCTTTTTCCATGTTGTAAGGCATTCAGCAGCTTCAAGCTAAGTATTCACAAGGTTTTTGACTTCACAAGGAGAGAATAGAAAATTTCTTGAAGTCAGCCCTTCTCATTCTCATGATGATCCATTTTAAGTAAATCTCCAATGGGTGTAAAAGTTATGTTGACAAGTCTTTAAATGACGATTCGGTGTTTTCTTCTCAGTGTTATATTTTGGGGTATGTGGGTTTTCAATCTCTTCAAGTAGACCCATATAGAAATGGATTTTCGGTGATTTGGACCCTATGTCACAAATTTTCGGAGAAATGGACTTTTGGCGAAATGACACTGATCCAAATATATACACACACACACACACAAGCATACTAAATTATCACTTTCAACTGCAGCATTTCATTCAGGTAGGCTGAAGTGGAGAAAACAATTCAGGCAGAGCACTTTCATTTAGCTAAATAGTCACAGTTTGTAATAAAACTGTTTTTGTCCACTACAACCACCAGTGCACAATTCTATAATGTTTTCAGTAATAAAAGTAGCCCAGTGAAACAGTTTTCTCAACTTTTAGATGATGTTTATTTACAGTGACAAATAAAAAGTATTTTCCTGCAACAAACATGGGAAATATTAAAAACAAAAACTCAATCTTTCCTTTCAAGGTTGAGTTTTCCATTATATAAGATTTTGCAAAGGAAAGCAATGGAATATTTCTTCATACAGCAAAACAAAACTGTAGTCACCAGCATCTTCAACAGGCTTTAATACACAAGTAGGGGTAAGTTTTATTAGGACAGCTATTTCCCCTGTTTAAACTTCAAGAACATCTTCCAGACTTCAGATTTCAGGGACATGCTCAAAGCTGCCTCCTGTAGGTCCCTGGAGGATCCTCTTCAAAACTGTCTATTGCCCCATGCCAGGAATTTGATTTCTTCCATAGGTAGAGTCTCTTATATCCCCACAGAGTCCACTTGTTCCCATTTGGTTGCTACAGAGATGTGCCTGCCTGCTCTGTGTTGGTCTTTCATGTGGATCTTTCATGCATCACCCTCTGTTAAAGTTAAAGGCAGCCCTTGCAGAAGCATTCCAACAATAAGCAGTTCATTCTCCAAGTTCAGCAGTCATTGTGCCACAATGTAGCAGCCCTTGCAGAAACAACCCATCAATAAGCAGTTCATTCTCCAAGATCAGCAGTCATTGTGCCACAATGTAGCAGCCCTTGCAGAAACATTCCAACAATAAGCAGTTCATTCTCCAAGATCAGCAGTCATTGTGCCACAATGTAGCAGCCCTTGCAGAAACAACCCATCAATAAGCAGTTCATTCTCCAAATTCAGCAGTCATTGTGCCACAATGTAGCAGCCCTTGCAGAAACAACCCATCGATAAGCAGTTCATTCTCCAAGATCAGCAGTCATTGTGCTACAATGTAGCAGCCCTTGCAGAAACAACCCATCAATAAGCAGTTCATTCTCCAAGATCAGCAGTCATTGTGCCACAATGTATTTTCTCAGAGTTCGCACCTCTGTGCAACCTGGCACTCAGGGTAGTGATCATATATGCTGCAACTTTCCAGCAGCTCTGCTTTGGATATCTTGGGCATTAGACCAGAATGGCAGAGTGGCAGAAGCCTACATATACGTTTTAATTTCTCCAAATCTTTTGGGTTTCTAATACCATGATGAGAATGGACCCCATTCCTAAGTCAAAATACAGTTAAAGTTCATGAAATTAGTATTGTTTCAATCTTTGATGTCAGCCAAAAGTGCTCTTCGCAGCACCCACAATGTGCACAGTAATGACTCCTTCTGCAATTCATATGGAGTTACATGTATTGGTAACATATCTAAATACGATTGTAGATTCTTTTTATAAGACCCATTGTTCCTACTACTATTGGAACTGTCTGGGTATCTTTCTTCTACATTGCTTCCGTTTCTGCCTGCAAATCTTGATATTTTATGACTTTGTGTCTCTTTGTACGCAAGACACTGTAGTCATTGTGTGTCGCAATTTTAGTGATCAAAGCTACTTTTGTCTTCTTTTCATGGATCACTATATCTGGTTTTCTCGCATCTGTCTTTTGAACTGTTGGTAATGGGTGATCCCATGTAATGTAGACTTCATCATTTTCTATGATGCTTTGTGACTCATGTTTCCAGCATTTTTCAGTAACTTCAGTACCATAATGATTGCACAATCCCAAGTGCAACAGTCTTGCTACATTATTATGCCATTCAGTATGCAATCCTTCTGCCATTAGTATGTCACAACCAGCAACAAGGTGTGTGACTGTTTCCAATTCAGTTTTAGAAAACCTACATCTCTCTGTTTCTCCCACATGTTCAATGGACTTTGTAAACCAGTGTGTACATAGCCCACTATCTTGGGTCACCAATATTAACCTTTCATCTCTTGGTTTGAATTCACCTCTCCTTAACCATTCCTGTGTTCAATCCTGATCAACATGAAGTTCTTCCATAAGTTTTCTATACTTGCAACTATATTTCTGCATTTCTACATGTCTTGCCTTCTCATCTGATCTTTCACTTAATAGTCTTTCTTTTGGTTTTTGGCACATTCAGTTGCTGCCTGATTTTTATCTACTTCTGTTTTGACTTCCATTCCTGCTTGACGCCGATATGCTTCTGCTAGACTAAGCAGAGAAGTCATCTTAGATTTATTCTCCTCATGTTGGGTCATGTGAGGACAGCAGATATGAGGTCAGCAGATATGCATGCAGTCCCATGATTGCAGATGTATACATGTAATCAATTTCAAGGAGGCCCATACCTCCGTCGGAACAGGGAATATATAATCTTGGTATGCACTGATTTTTATAAATAATTTGGTGAGCATGAAGCATTCTTCTTGTTTTCCTGTCTAATCTATCCAACATGTTTTGGAGCCTGTTAGTCACTCCAAAACTGTAAGTTAGGACAGGAAGAGCAAGTTGGTTTATAGCTTGAATTTTGTTCCTAGATGTCAACACTGTTTTCAGGATTAACTTAAAATATTCCTTAAAAAGTTTTATTTGCATTTGTATATGTTTTATTGTTGATCCTTCATCAATTCCCAAACTATTTATACACTCTGTATTGCTCACATTATTGTCCAAACTGATGTTTTATTGGTGCTGCAGTTTTCCTGCTTTTAAGGTTGCTTTTGCACATTTATCAAGACCAAATGACATTCTTATATCATCTGAAAAAGTTTTGACAACTTGGAGTTGTTATTTCAGTTCCTCATCCAATGGGCTATACAATTGTAAATCATCGACAAAGAGAAGATGTGAGGTCTTTAGACTTTGTTATTTTCTAGGAGCCAAATTATAGCCATGGTCTAATTTGCTAAGTAGACAGGTTAAAGGGTTAAAAGGCAAAACAGAATAGCAGCAGTGACAGAGTCATCCTGGAATATCCCCCTTTGAATTTTTATACCTAGAGTAATAATGTGCCCTTTATCACGGCTTAATTGCAAAGGGGTTTGCCACTGTTTCATGGTCACTGTAATGTAGTTGATCAGTGTAGAATGTATCTTATACATTTTTATCCATGAATATGGGATACCATCAAATGCTTTTTTTGTAATCAGTACATGCCATACTTAGATTCTTCCCCTTTTTAAAGTTCTCCATTATGACTTTATTTAGCAACAGATGATCCTTTCTTCCACATGACTTTCTTTTATTACCCTTTTGTTCTATTTCTATGATTGAATTTTCTTCTAAATGAATATAAATTCTGTTGCCATCAATTCCAGGATATAATTTATACATCATCGGAAGGCAAGTTATCAGTCTATAATTTTTAGGACAACTTGCAGGTTCACTCTTAAATAGGAGCATTGTTTTTCCTGTTGTTAACCAGGTTGGTGTCTGTTTCGGGTGTGCATATAAATAGTTCTTACTCATAGCTAAATGTTCGTGCAAAGATGTGAATACTTTAGCCAGAAGTTAGGTACTGCATCCGGACCTAGGTTTTTTCCAGTTGGAGGCTTTTCTTAACTTTATCTTAATCTCTCTGGTTGTTACTTCATCCCATTTCATATCCTGTACATTTGAACTTCTTATTCTTTATTTTACTTCTTCTATCCATTTAGCATCTTTGTTATTTTCCACAGGCGCTTCATAGGTATTTCTCCAAAATGTATCTGTTTCGTCTTTTTTTGGGTGGTCTTTTAATTCAAAGGCCTTGTTTCCCAATTCTCTATAGAACTTTTTGGGGTCATCAATAAATTGCTCATTTTGTACTTTTCATTTATATTTACCTTTGTATCTTTTAAGTTTTTCTGCCTGTGCTGCGATTTTTAGTTGATTATTTGCGATGGTGCAAGATATGTCCTGATCCGTTATAATACTGCGCATCGCTTTTATCACTTCTGTCTTTCGGAGTATTTTTGCTTATCTGTTCCCTCTTCTATACTCTTCTAACAGCTTTATAGTTTCCTCTGTTTGATACTTCCATGATGGTATTCGATTTCTGCCCTTCCTTTCCCTCGCTACCATGTGTTCTTGTGGTAGAACTGTATCAGTTATTTAGCTGCACAGTAATATATCCTGTTTACTTCTGTTATATCATATGAATCTCTATGGACAGTCCTAATTACTGTGTTCATTTGTTTTATCAAATGTCTGACTTTTTGTGTTTTATTGACCTTCTTCAGT
Source organism: Protopterus annectens (assembly GCF_019279795.1). Lineage (NCBI taxonomy): Eukaryota > Metazoa > Chordata > Ceratodontiformes > Protopteridae > Protopterus > Protopterus annectens. Next base: position 1,131,800,193 of record NC_056733.1, read on the forward strand.
CTGTTTCTTTCATTGATCTTAATATGTCTATCTCTATTAAATCAATCAGCTCTATTCTTAGCTCATTTTCTTCTAAACTGAGGGTACATTTTTTTGTTCTCAATTTCCTGTCGGCATTCTAAAGAGAGTTCTATAGCATCTTCCTGTGGCACATTGTCTTCAATTTCATCCTGTGTCATACGTTGCTCCGTCATATGGGAACTCACCGGCCTATCACTCCTCAACATTGACTGCTTCAGAGTTGCCACAGTTTCCTGTTCCTTCCCTTCAGCTTCAAATGAATGTTTATACTGGATTCATGTGGAAGGCTCCACATATCTTCATATGGCAGCTGTGAAGTTGCTTCCCGTTCCACTGTTTTCTCCTTAATTGCTTCCTGTTCCACTGTTTTCTCCTTAATTTGCATGTATATTGCTCTATCCTGCTGTGGTGCTTTCTGAGTTAGATTGTCTACACTGAAACCTTCACGTGCCAGGTACTCTATAACCTCAGTTTCTATTTCTTTAACTTCTCCATTATTAATCTTCTTTCTACTTTTCCTTTTTTGTCTTCTTACTTTTTTATATAGTAAAGTTTCCATGTCCAGATTCCTTTGTATGTATTTGTCTTCAAATATCTTTAGTGCTTCTCTTTTTGTATTGATTAATTTTGCTTTCTCCTTTGCATAAATATTACACCATATTAAACCTCTTTTTCTTTCCCATGTCCATATTTCTTCTTCAGATGTCTCCTGATCCACCTGTTTCTTCTTAGTTTACAGACTCGTTCCATCATGTTGTGATGTAACCTGTGTTAGACCTACACTAAATCCTTCACTTCACAGGCACTCCATAATTTCAGCTTCTATTTTTTAACTTCTACTTTACTAATCTTCTTTTCTACATTTCCTCTTTGTGATATTATTTTTATTGTGAAAATTTCTATATATGGATGCCTTTGCCTGTAGCTCTCTTCAAATATCTTTGGGGCTGTCTTTTTATGTTGATTAATTTGGCTTTTGACTTTGCATAAATATTGCACCATATCAAATCTCTCTTTCTTTCCCATGTCCATATTTCTTTTTTATACTTTTCAAAAATGTCTAGGCTTTATTGTTTATATTTTCACACTTCCTCAGATGCTTCTTTTTCCAAACAGATCAAAGTTTCTTGATCTATATAATGTTTTTCACAAATTCATTGATTTAATGAACACAAATTTTTATTTGAGGTTTCTGATAGTTTTTCTTGTGGTAGTATTTTTCTTTCCTCTAATTTCTCTCTTGATCTTTTTGTATATCTTGTGTATGGAAATTCTGGGCTTTTTGCATAATCGTAACAATTCATAATTTCTTTCTTATCCTCAATAGTCCACTCTATCATCTTTATGGATCTTCTTTGGCCTACCAGTTTTTGTGATTTTTGTGGACTGTTACTTCCTTCTACAACAGGAGGGCCATCATCCCCCTGGGCCTGGCCTAGCCTCGTTTTACATTTTTTTTTTTTTTTTTTACATTTTACATTTACCCGGAAAGTCTGACTGGACACACGTCCATTTTCAGTGGAGGCCCGGGGAGAAAAGCTCCACAAATAACACAAAACAATACAATACAATACAATACATGAGAGAGTGAGCTAACAAATCATGCAAATAGCATTCATACAATATAGCAAATATTACAGCTCGTAACAGTGACAATCATTAAGGTACAGAATAAACTTAAAACAACATTTTTTACAGTTATAATTAAAGCAAGGGAAATATCGAGTTAACAAGCTTTCAGGAGAAAGCTGTTTCTACATAGCTGAAGCTCTGAAACAATCTTTTGGTATGGATACTCATTGTATGAATGTTTCCATATTTTTAGGATTCTACAGTGTCATTTTTCCAGTCCTAGCACCAGTGTGCCTACCAGGATTGGGCACTTTTTGTCCTGGGTCTTTGTGTACCCAGCTATCTTTTTTAGTTTTGACCTATTTCTGTCCATGGTATATGCTGTTTAAAATACAGTCTGTATATCAGTGTCGTCTTGGTGAGATTTTAAGGTCCACCTCATGAAGATACTCACCAAGACTTAAGGATGAATTCAATTTCACTGTACTTCTCTCCTTTGCTTACTGACTTTTCATCTCTCCATTCAGACTTTGGTAAGGTATGTGACATGATACTCAAGGCAAGGTAGCAAATATGTAAGGTATGCTTGGAGCATGGGTAAAATATTAGTTATATAACACAACACTGAAATTTAAAATCAAGTTTGTTCAGATGAAATAATGGTTCCTGCTGGGATATCATATAAGTCAGTACTGGGTCAGACCTTTCCAATGTCTTTATAAACAATGATGCAAGTTGAACTCAGTGCTTTTAACCACTTAGCCATGCTGAGAACAAACCGAGTAATCTGTGACACAATGCTTAGTTTGATATATGAAAATATTTAATAAAGAAAATATTTGCAAAAAAATGACTTTGAGAAAGACTTAGAAGGCAATGTTTTGTTTTTATGACACAGTGCTATGTAAGAGGTATACTACAAAAGAAGGTGCAGAAAAGGGAAAAAAACTACAATACAGGCGATGGTCTAAATCACAGTAAATGAAATGCAGTGCAAAAAATACTGCATCGGAAAAGCAAAGCAAAATCGCAGTGTGGAACACAAAGTGCAAATACACAGGGGAACCTGGGAGTAGTAGGCAACACAAAAAGGGAACGTTACCTGGAGCCAGCCATATTGTACAAACCTAAGGTAAGCAAGTAGTATGAGAAAACAAGCAAGGAAGGTGGATGGAATATTACAATGTTATGCATGATTCATTACCATTAGAAAATAGTGTTTCTCTTTTGACAGAGGGGATAAAGACCCCATGCAAAGCATTGTGCTCACATGTTAGATTACCAGTGCAGCAGTGTAGACAGAATATGAGCAGTTCAGAGAAGCAACAGAATGGCGGTCTGCATCCAAGGCCATATAAAGAGACACTGAAAGAGTTTACCTGATATAGTCTTGAAGTAAGGAAGCAAAGGTAAGAGGATTTATAAACATGCCAAAAGAATTTAAAGATTCAAGGTGAGTATTTTTTTAAACAGATATATGCAAACATGAAGGCACATCCTGAGGATACTATACGGCAGCTTAGGGCAGTATGACCAAGTATTATTTCACAGAAGGGGTTGTGAATAATTGGGACAGACCTTCTTAAAAGGTAGCAGGACTTAAATCATTAAAACAATGAATGAATAAAGGAATGAATGAGAGAAGCATTAAGGTTATCTTTGTGAGGCCTCAGGTAGCAGGTATATAGGAGACAAGATGTTTAAGAAGAGTACAGCTTGTTAAGTACATCAAAGGGATACTAACCAGTTGACTCTTATCTGCTGTCAACATCAATGCATCCATGCTGTTCAAATTATATTAGCAGGGGGTCGACAATCTCTCTCTCCCCAAACTGGTAGGTCATTTAAAGTTTAATCCATTTCCTAAATAACCAATAGATGTTTAAGGATGTCCCTGAATGCAGGTAAATGAATACATTGTTATGTACACAGAAAACCACAGCTTATTATATACATATATTGTTTGTTTCTTTCGGCTTTTCCCGGTTAGGGGTCACCACAACGGAACTCCGGTCTGCTAATCATTGGCAGTAGATTTTGATGTGCTGGCTTGCCGGGCCTAACGCACAACCTTCAACGAAGGAATGCCCATTCATGCATGTCGCCACACAGAAGACGTTCTAACTGAGAATCGAACGGGCAACGTCTAACTGTGAGGCGAGAACACTACCGCAGCACCACCACCGCATACATATATATATATATATATATATATAGTACCCTAATCATGCAAGGTCCAAGTGTACCACATCTCCAGGTATCAAGTACAGTTTCAAGTGCTAGCTGACACCGTTAGCTGATGTGCTAAAGCTTTGATAAGAATGCAAGTAGCATGGACAAAACTCTGATGCTATGCTCTGTTTTCCAAATGAGATATTATCGTGTGTGTGTCAAGGTTCTAAAATGGTTTGCCTTGATTTATGAATCAGTACAAAAGATATTTCTAAGTCTTTGACATCCACAACATGTTGAAAAGTCCAGTACCCATAAAAGCATAGGAATACATTATCCATAACTGGTTATAGACCACAGTTCATTTTGTTAAGCAAAAATATAGTTCAGCGGCAGATCTAGACATTTAGAAAAGATGGGGTGCTCCTGGTATGGTAAATCGTGTATTTGTATCAGAGGAAAACCTCAACACTCCATGCAGTAGGCTTTAACTCTTAAAAGGGAATGCTCATACATACCTGTGCCACCCACCTGGATCTCTGTCTGCAATTTAGATCTGATGTTTTGCACCTTTGGCCTTGGTAATGATCAAATCAACATATCCATCTTTCTTTTTTAAAAAAAATTCTGTCAAGATGTGGCTGACCCTTTCATTCAGAAAGCAGGCAGGAAATGTAAGCTTACCCTGACTGACCCCTAGTGGGTCTGTCATCAAGAACATAGCCAAATACACCCTGCGTACTCAGCAGAGTATAAACTGAAGCCTAGCGGGTCTGTCATCAAAACCATAGCCAGATATACCCTGTGTACTCAGCAGGGTATAGTTTCTGAACAACTCTCAAAAACATTATGGTTCATGCAGGTGAAAAGGTGTGTACCATTGCGCAAAATACATACAACATAGATCTGTGCACACTTTACTTAAAGATTATTAATATGGAAATAACATTTTTATAGCTGTAAGTGGCGATATCTGAAAATGATCGCTACACGTTTAAGTGTAATAGAGGGCAGCATTTGGAAATAGGTGTTTATATTTCTACATGTAAAGTGGAGAGCAATAATGTGAAACTGCGTGCGCGCACGCGTGTGTGTGTGTATGTGTGTGTGTGTGTGTGTGTGTGAGTGTGTGTGGGTGTGTGTGTACAAAATGTAAATTTCTAGCTACGTTCCCCATGTCATATTCAGTCCATACACAATCAGGGGTTCACCTGCACATCAGTTTTCAAGCTGCCATCTGTACATTTTAACAATAAAATTAAAATGGTTACTAAGTTTTCTTATATCACTTCTGCTTTCCTAACAGGTACACTGAGTGGCATATTTGCCATGTCAGCTTCTGTAGTACAACTTTCAAAACCCCCTCCCCTGTTTGTAATCCGCTAAATCTGCCTGCCTGGTGGGGGAGTTTCAGACAGTGAGGCCCAACCATATGGTTTAGAACTAGCAAGAAAGCACAGTAAGCAGGCTCATGTCTGGAACAGACACACAACCTAATTAAATGGTTTGAAGTGACAGGTTTTATGTCTTTAACACCTAATTCACTGTTGCTAAGTACAGGAACCACCTTCCCCATGGTGTTTCTCACTACTCTGCTGTTCTCTGGAAGGCTTTAATGAGATCTTGCTATATTATTTTTCAATTAAAGATACAGGAACACTTTTCAAAGCCCTTACTGAAGGAACATCCTCTGTTCAATATCAATACAGAGCACTTAAATGCCAGTTATATACTATGAATACAAGTTCCTCAGTACTCCAAACAAGGAAATGTGGAGAAATGGAAGGATTATTTAAATCTATCTTCATTGTGAAAGCTTTTGAACAGGCCAGTTTCTTTAATTAAAGTTAAAACCAATTCAGAGTTGACGTGTCAGAGTAAACACTTCAGACTAAACACTTTCAAAGTTAAAAAATAATCACTATTCTACCTCCTGCCACCTAGCCATCAGCACCAACCACCCTCACTGACATTCTGTTATTTTAATTTAATTTTGATAAGTAGCTCTATACACAAAAATACATCTTGCCTTTCATATACAGATAAAGTTAGTAAAACTTCCTTATATCTGGTTTGAACTGAAAAGTTAAGTATGGGAGGCATGATAGCCTGGAAGTTTTAGCTCAAAATATTAAGTCCTTTTTCAGCCATGAGCTTCATCGTGAAGCTCATGGCTGAAAAAGGACTTAATATTTTGAGCTAAAACTTCCAGGCTATCATGCCTCCCATACTTAACTTTTCAGTTAGAATAACAATTTTGTATTGAGTATAACACTGTGTTAAAATAATGTATATTGGAAAGAAACAAAATACAGATGTGATATGTGAGCTGTTCTACATTCTGTTCATTACATTATTGGAATTGTGAGCTGTTCTACATTCTGTTCATTACATTATTGGAATTGTGAGCTGTTCTACATTCTGTTCATTACATTATTGGAATTGTGAGCTGTTCTACATTCTGTTCATTACATTATTGGAATTGTGAGCTGTTCTACATTCTGTTCATTACATTATTGGAATTGTGAGCTGTTCTACATTCTGTTCATTACATTATTGGAATTGTGAGCTGTTCTACATTCTGTTCATTACATTATTGGAATTGTGAGCTGTTCTACATTCTGTTCATTACATTATTGGAATTGTGAGCTGTTCTACATTCTGTTCATTACATTATTGGAATTGTGAGCTGTTCTACATTCTGTTCATTACATTATTGGAATTGTGAGCTGTTCTACATTCTGTTCATTACATTATTGGAATTGTGAGCTGTTCTACATTATGTTCATTACATTATTGGAATTGTGAGCTGTTCTACATTCTGTTCATTACATTATTGGAATTGTGAGCTGTTCTACATTCTGTTCATTACATTATTGGAATTGTGAGCTGTTCTACATTCTGTTCATTACATTATTGGAATGAAGAGATAATAAGAAACTCTAATGGCAATGCACAATTATAAAAGAGTTGAAAGAATCTCACAACTCCATGGTTAGTGTTAGCCAGCAAATCAAATTAATTTCAACATTTTGCTCTAGATATCTTCATTTTTAAAACAAACCATTTAAGAAAACTAAGGATGCATCTCAGGATGGGCAAACAGATACTTTTACATGCCTTCTCTTATCAAAGTATCTTCTACAAGCCCCCCTTTATCAAAGCATCATTGAACACATGTAAATTATCCCTGAAAAAATTAAAACGTGTTTTGGCACAGTGCCTCACAAATGCACAGTGGCATACTGATTTTTAACAACGCAGTAAAGGCAACAAACTAAATTCCACAGCATATGTCATGTAGAGAAACACGATTTTGTGAATGCTAGTTGAACTCTGCCTAGAGGTACAAGCCTTTCCACCCACAGGATAATGGTATTCCAACCAGGACACATACCTGCATAAAGAGGCCTGCCAATAGGGTGTAAAAGTAGAGATGATGAGTTGTTAACATTTTGTGGTTATTATTCACTGCTATGATCTGTAAGATTACCTAATTTGTTTATTTATATACCACAGAAGTCCACAAGGCACAATTGCCTGTTTTCTGAGGGGATGTAAGAGCATTGTCTGGTAAAGTGATTTGGGGTGGAGTGACATGGGTTGCAAGTGAAAACAAAGAACCAAACACAGAGTAACAGGATGAAGCTCATGGCTGAAAAAGGACTTAATATTTTGAGCTAAAACTTCCAGGCTATCATGCCTCCCATACTTAACTTTTCAGTTCAAACCAGATATAAGGAAGTTTTACATAATGGAGTCTTAGCTGGAAAAGAAAGACTGAATTAAAAAAAAATAACTCTCTGGTACATGGGATATTTCAGATGCCTAATATGGAAAGAAATAATGAGGTGGTAAAGAAGGGTACTTTCCCTTGTGGCAAATGTGCAGGATGTAAGTCTGTAGTGAAGAGTTTTGATAAAATCAATGGCATAAGATTTCAAGAACAGGGCCCATTTAATTGAGACAGAAGAGGCAATATATGGGATTAAATGCCTATGTGTAAAATTATATATAGGGGAAAGTAAGAGAAGTTTCTCTGTTAGGCTTAGGGAACATGTTAAGGATATTAGGAAAGCTAGTGAAGTGAGTCCAGTAGCTACATATTTTCAGCAATTTCATGATAGGGCACCTTCAGGGTTGTAGGCGACTATTTTAGATCAGGTACAAAAAGAATATTTATCCCCTAGGATATAAAAAATAAGTTACATAAGAAAGAGCCTATTTTTATCTTGAAATGTAATACTCTTTTCCCAGTAAGACGTAACAGGGAATGTAACTGGAAATGTTTCTTGTACTGGGAAATTTCTCATTAAATTGTTTTATTGTTGAATTGAATAATTGTTTAATTAATGAGATTATGGGATATGTATATAAGGTGTGTGAAACAATGGAGGCTGTACTCTGAAAAGGCTTTGTTAAGCTGAGGTGCTAAGAAAGATTTACTGTTTTATTGTTTTATATTTATTAAAGTGTTTTTTTACCACTGACCTTTCCATTTGTGTGGTTCTTTGCTGCTGTCTGGATTTTATGGTCGTATAGGAGGAAAAAAAAGAACTCTTGTTTAAGTAAGTCATAAATGTGACAATTTTCTGAGTGAAAGGGCAGTAGAAAATGACACTAGTGACATTAGCAACAGAAACTGTGTTTTTTTATTAACATCATAAATTTCAAGTGGTAGTCAATGGGACTATGGTGTAGACAGGTCAAGTTGGAGAGGAGTACACAGCACGGCTGTCTCCTTTCCTCACTTCGTTTTTTGATAAATTATGCATCTCAGATGGTGTAGTGGTAAATTGCTCTGAATATGGTGTACAGGGTCCTGGGTTCAAAACTTGGTAGGGCTGGTTATTTTGGGGGTGGGAGGTTGGCATAATGGTTAAGGTGTTTACCTTACAGACACAAAGTACAGAGTTTGATTCTCACATGGGATAACTGGCTAGGCTTAAAAATGGCCCAGCAGGGCAGTTAGCTTAGTACTAATCTAGGAACCTATGAACATATAACTATGGAGGCACTTTCAGAGAGGGTTTGAGGGGGGGTAAGTAATCTGGAAAGAGAAGAGACAATAGTTCAGTTTATTTGAGAGGATATTAGTTGTTACATAATAGAGCTTTTCTTTCCTATCTTTATAGGTTCATAGGTATTTACTAGGGTAGCAACCACAAGGGCCTTTATAAGTCTAGCCATGCATCCCAAATCTCCAACAAGTTCTGATACCCTTGCTCAGTGTAAACAGGGTCTTGGGAGGTAAAACATTTACAAGCAGGGGCCTGGCAGATGACCCATTTATGGGCTGCCTGTGTCCATTGGAGACATAAGTGCCAAATCAGGAATGAATTTCCTGTTCCCCATCCAATTGTCCAAGTTATACTTGAATTGGATTAGGCAGGAACTCTGCTTCACATGGATGGGGAGCCTGTTCAAGAGAAGGAGTAGTCTCTGGCATGCATACCTGTCTCTTCAGCTGGCCCTGTTTATATCACAGGCAAGATTTAAGTCTTTAGAATGGGTAATTCTGGTGCTGTTTGTTTTTGTGGATATGCAAAAGGTCCATCAGATTGAGGTCTTATAATACACTCTATGCCAGGCATAAATCTCCCCTCAAAAGCCTGTAGGAGACAGAATACAGGGATAGGGTCTTGAGGTGGTTTGCATAGGACATGTTGCATATGCACTGTGTTCTTTTAGTGAAGAACATCTGTAGACATTCCAATTGTCGGATATGCCTGGTTAGGTACTTAACAAAGGAAGCAATGTACTCAACGATAGGTCTGATGAATGCCCGATACAATGGAACAATGACTTCATTTCGCATAGATGCCATACCCTTGTTTATAAGTTGCATAACACAGATGATTTCCTCACTACTGTAGACATGTGATGGTCAAAGGCTAAGATTACTGTCTATGTGTGTCCCTAAGTCCCTGACAACTGGGTCAACTCTTAGGGGTGTTTTGTCAATATGACAGTTACCAGGGATGGATGACTTCCCAAAGGATACTATTATGCATTTCTTGGCATTTAGTTCTAGTCCATGGCTCTGGCACCAACTGATTTTCTGTGTCAGCCCTTCCTGGAGAACATTTGTGTCAGTGTGAGATTCAATGACAGCTCCTAATTTGCAATCATCTGCAAATTTAGTCAGCCAGAGTCCATTGACACTGTCTTTGACTTCAGAGAAGTAAATGCCAAAAAGGAGCGGTCCCAGGACCAAAAAGAAACTAGCCGCCTTTTTCTGTTATCAGGGATTGAACTCCATAATCTGCATGCATAAAGTCACCTCCCTAACTACTAGGCCAGAGGAGTAGCAGACCGAAGAAAGAAGCTATAGTAGCTCATTCTGACAGATGCTAACACACACACACACACACACACACACACACACACACACACACACACACGCCCGCACGCGCACTTATATAAAGCAAGTAATTTAAGCAGCAACTGCTTAAATGATAACCAGTGCTAATCATGACCCCTGTGGTATTCCCACTCTGGGCCAGTAATTGAGGAGCCTGAATCCTCACCACTGACATTGGAGAGGAATGTTCATTTGGAATACAAATGGATACACTCAGTATTTCCAGATGCAGACCTCTCTGCATCTAGCACAATTTCCTTTAAGAGCACACAGGGGACACAGTCAGCCCAGGATCCGGGTTTCTCTATCTGTCTCCCCCAGGTCCCCAGTAAGACTCCACACTGGCACAGCTTCAGAGTTAAGTCCTTAGCTGAGTGCCCAAGCCAAGTGCTCAACCACTCTGTCTGTGAAACTAGTGCTTCGTGTCCCTGCTCCAAGTAGTTGACACACACACTTTGAGATTTGATATGCATACAAACACACACACACACACACGCACACGCACACACACACACACACACACACACACACACACACACACACACACACACACACACACACACACACACACACACACACACACACCTGGTAAAGGCTGGACAAGTTTACTAGCTATGCCCCCTTCTGCCTAGACTATAAGGTTATCACTGCCACATGGCACTATAAAACCAGCTATCTAAGGCTCTTGCAAGGGTACCCAATTATACTGAGTGAAATTAATATTAATAGAAATGGTAATGTCAACCAAACAGCCAGGCTTTTAGGAGTGGCCAGAGTTATCACCAAATAAATATATGTAAATACTCTCAAAGTTTAAACTTTTTCTAAAAAAAGGACCAGCCACAATGAAATGTTTAAATATATTTAATAATAAATATTAAAAAAAACAAGACAATACTAAATATCTATTTACAGCAAGCACCAGAGTTTCAGTCACAGGAAATATTTAAAATAACACTGATGGAAACTTGTAGAAAAACAGTATTTAGCTAATCTCACTATCTATTCCTCATTGACTAAAAGCATTACCGTTCCTACTTACTGAATACAGCAAGGCAAGATAATGTGGTTGAGTAGTTCTTGTTGTCAGGTCCAAGACAGAATGCAAAATGCTGACAGCAAACTCCGACTAATATCTAAATATTATTTCTGGCTTACAGAATGACATCACACACTCATGATCATCTGACTTTGTTTCCCACACTATCCCCCATCACTAGAAGCTGACAGGATTTTTACACCTCTGTGTTACCATACACACAGATAGAGATTTGCTCAGATGTGGTGCAGCTGCTGGAATTCATAAAACCATAAAACCATTCCACTCTTCCTACAGGGGCTACAACCTATTCTGTAGTACATTGTGTCTCTGGCTCCCTTCAAAACTGTAGGATAATATCAAAGTCAGGTGGGTTAACCTCTTCTCTTCCAGTGCATACTGCTACAATATATACATTTAATTCAGTTACAATAGGGCACTCTGTTGATACATTTTAACACAAGCAAACCTCATAAATACATTTTCTGCACAAGCATCTGTACAAATCAGTTTGATATACAAATGACATATAATTATTTACAAAATTAAAACTAGCTGTGCTGGCATAATTTATACATCCACTACTCTACTTCACCTGGCATGGCTGTCAGTACCTCCTATCATCACACCCCCTAAGAACTTGTGCCTGGGACAGCCACCCCAGTCGCCCCACCATGGCTATGGCTTTTGTCCTGAAAATGACTATTGTTAGAGTACTATCAGAGCATTATTATTATCAGAGCATATTATAGAGCATTATCCAGTGAAAATGGTGATACCTTACTTTGGGAAGGAAATCAACAGCTGTATATAGTGCTTAAGTATTTAGGGGTTAAATTCTAGCCCTCCCCGCTCAGGGAGGGGTGGAGGGACAGTACTGAAAAATCTTGAAGAACTGGTGAAGGAAATAAAAAATGCAGCTGGATAGATGGCCAGGTAGATGGGAATGGGTCATCAGACTAAATTGCAGTAGCCAAAGTAATAGGATCATAAGATCATAGGATCATAGGGAGTTACTAGGCTAATGGGTCTAGGGTCCTTACAAGCCTAGCCAAGTTCTGCCCTTGTTTCCACGATCAGCACCTATTGTCCCTATCTAAGAGAGATGCAGACAGAACCCCCAGGGTGAATTTACGGTTACCAATCCAATCATCCAGATTGCGTTTGAAGTGGGTCAAAGAAGTGCTCTGCTTGACATGAACTGGGAGTCTGTTCCATGGGTACTGTAACTTCTGGGAGACAAACCTATCCCCCCAGCAGGTTCTATTAATGTCACATACCAGGTTATGGCCTTTAGAGTGAGTAACCTGTGAGACATTGGACTTATGGATATGCAGCATTTCCAATAAAGCAGAGACAGAGATTGTCTTATACACAAGGCAGAGATCACCTCTGCATAGTCTGTATGAAATGGAGTAAAGTAACAGTGATTTCAGCCAATCCACATAGGACAGATGCTGAATACATTGAATTCTCCTTGTGAGGAACTTTTGTGGTCTCTCCAATTGCTGTCGGTGCCTGGAAAGGTACATACCAAAAGGGCCATTGTACTGAATTATTGGCCTGATGAGGGAAAAATACAGGGAGATTATGACTTTTTTTTTCTGAAGACAATGCCCTTACTTATGTGATGAGCAATATAGAATGCCCTTATTACAACTGTGGAGACATAGTGATCAAAGGTAAGGCTGTTGTCAACTTGTGTGCCCAGGTCTCTCACCACTGACTGCATGCTTAGGATGTTTCTATTAATGTGGTAGAAGGAACATTGCTCTTACTGAAAGGGATGATAATACATTTTTTCATTGAGTTTAAGGATGTGACTTTAGCACCATCATTTGTTTGTGAAAGACCCTCTTGTAGGTTGTTGACATTGTTTGAGGATTCTGTGGCCGCTCCCAGTTTGCAGTTGTCAGCAAACTTTGTCAGCCACAGACCTTTAGTTTTTGCTTGTACTTCAGATAAATAGATTCCGAAGAGTAGAGGTCCCGGGACTGAGCCCGTTGGAACACCACTGGTTATGGGTCTGCTGTTGGAGGTGGACTCCACAATTTTGACTGTATGGGTTCTATTAGTGAGCCAGTTAGTGACCTACCTAATGATATAAGGGCTGATACCTAGCTGGATGAGTTTGTCAATAATGCCTGAGTAGAGAATAGTGTCAAAAGCTTTGGCCAAGTCCAAGTAGGCTGTATGGACAGTTTTCCCCTCATCCAGGGCACTGGTGACTGTCTTGAAGAAGTCCACCAGGTTTAACAGGCATAACCTGCCTTTGACAAATCTAAACTGAGTAGGGTCAAGTGTTTGCAAATTACCTATAGCTTTGTTAATAAGGTCCATGATGATTCACTTCATGGCCTCACAGGTAAGGCTAGTCGGGCTAATAGTCTATAGTTCCTAGGGCCAGTGGAAGCACCACCCTTGTACAAGAGAATAACAATGACCATTTTCCATTCAGCTGGGATGAAGACGGTGCTTAGACTATGATTGAAAAGAGTACCCAATGGTATTGATAATTCTTGTTGGAGCCCATATAGGATGCAGCCTGGGATGTTATCAGGTCCCATAGATGCTGTGTTTTTGGCCTTAGAGAGGGCATTTATGACCTCTTCTCTAGAGATACAAGGTGGGGGGGGGGGGACAGGTGGAAGGAATGTCATGGAGTATGTGTGGTGGGGACAGGGGAGTGCAGTTTTCACAGAACCTGTCGGCTAACAGGTTTGCTATGTCCACAGGCTCAGTGTATGTGGTATCATTAAGTACCAGTTTGGTGCACATCTGAGTCTTGCATTTCAGTCTGCAGATGTAACTAAAGAACACTTTATGGTTGTCCTTAGTTGAGGACGCAAATTTGGATTCCTAGTTTGCTTTAGATGACTTCACAAGAAGTCTTATTTGCTTGTTTAAGCTGAGGAGGGAGTTTTTCCAGTTTAAAGCATGTTCCTTTTTACTTCAGGAAAACAATTTCTTCCTCTTATTGTAAAGCCTGTTAATGGCAGTTGTCCACCAGGCAGTTTTGCTCTTCCTTGAAGAGCTTCATTTGGGCCTATCAAGTACAGCCACATCAATGCAGTTATACAGGTGTTTGTAAAAAGCAATGATGTATGACTTGGCATAGTTGCCAGTTACATCTGGAGAAGTTTTTTAGTTTAGTTGCTGCTGGGGGGGGGTCCAGTGTGACAGTTACTTCAAATGAGACTGATTTATAGTCAGATCTGTCAAGGGAAGACTTTGCAGTGGGGGTGCTACAGTGGTCACTCATATTGGTAAGCACCAGATCCAAGATGTTGGCACCCCTAGTTGGGGTGTCGACCAGCTCGTCCAGGGTGTTGGAGTTAATGAACTCAAGGAAACTTTGGGCAAGTGAGTTTGAGTATGACTGATTTAACCAGTCAAAGGATGGGTAATTAAAATCACCCAGAACCATGGTGTTCGGATGTATCTTGATGGATTCCAGTAGATCCACATAGGCAAAGTGGGTGTCTTGATTCATGGACAGGGTCCTGTAGCTGGCAATGATTTGAATAGGTGTCCTACCAACAGTTAGTTGCATCTGTAGTGCCTTCAGGGAATCATATTGTTTAACCAATCTGAAGGTGTATTTATCTTTACTGAATAGTGATACACCTCCTCATTTAGTTTTCAAGCCTTCCATTCGCGGTCTGAACGTGTAGTAGGAGGTGTATTCCAGTATGTCTGTGGTGCTGTCCACTGCCTTGAACCAGGTCTCTGTGACTGCACAGATGTCAGTGTCTTCCAGGGTGAGGACTGCTTCCAGTGAGTGCAGTTTCATGCTAAGACTCTTAGCATTTAGCAGCATAAACTTGGGAGTTTTGTCCTTGTGACATTTCCTAAAAAAGGCACCATGGGGGTGGCAAGAGCCTTTGCCAGTAGCTGAAGTCCCAGGGGTGACAGATAAAGACCATCTCTGGAAATGCATAGAGGTCCATTGAGCATGTCATCCCAGGCTGATAGAAACTGATGTCCTTTGAATGATACCAGATACTAAGCCAATTACTGAAGTCAATGATTTTCTGTTTATATTGTGGTATCATCCTAGGCGAGCGTAATATGCTGCTCAAGGAGAGGGACATACCTGCCTGTGACACGTGTACATCTCATGTCATTCACAACAACATGTACTATGACTAGATCATAACGGTACTTGTTGAGAGACTTGAGTGCCTGCATGATTTGACAAATCTTGGCACCAGAAAGCTGACCGTGACTTTCTCCTTGTTCAGCCTGGTGAGGGGGACATCTGTGTATCTCACTATAGAGTCTCCTATGACTAAGATATTTGGGGAGGATGTGCATTGCCTTATGTGCTTTGATGGTGAGACATTTGTGCTTGTGTCATTATGTGTACTGTGTGTTTTGGGTCTTATGGTTGGTTTAGTATGTATGTATGTGGTTTGGAGGTATCTGGTGTTTAGGTAGATTTTTTGTGAGTACCTCTGCATATGTTGGTCTATGTCTATGTTGTGTATCATGAGTAGGAGTTGTGGTAGGTGGACTGACAACCTGCTCTGTTTGCTATCTATTGCACAAGTTACAGGTAAGGAGTTCCAGGCCTTAGCAAACTTGTACTAGTGCTATACAGTGGTGTGTTCTGAAAGGGATATGTGCTGCAAATTTAGCAACTTTGTTATAGCATAGTTCAAGTTTTAATTTTTGTGAAGCCTGGAGCTTAGTGAGGATGGGAGCACCATAAAGAAGTGTGGGGAGGAGATAAGTAGTGGCAAATGTAGCTTTAGTTGAATTCGTGAGAAAATGTTTGGCTCTGTAAAGCATCACTTGTTTTTTATGATTTCTTTTTATAGAGTTTTGTATATCCAAGTCAAATGTAAGATTATAAGTTCATAGGTTCATACTAGGCTATCTGCCCTGGGGCAATTACAAGCCTAGCCCAATTTTGTTTGGCTTACACCACCCCTTGATTTGAGTATACTGTGCCCTTTTTAAGGTTTAGTTTACTGTGCCTCTGTCTAATAGTGACACGGAAGTAATCCCCGGGACAAACCTACGATCCCCCATCCACTCATCAAGATTCTTCTTGAAGAGATTCAGTGAGGTGCTCTGCCTAACACGAATTGGAATTCTATTCCAGAGCGAAGGGAGCCTCTGGGTTATGAATCTGTCCATCCAGCAAGTTCTATTTATTTCTGTGCTGAGGTTCAAGTCCCTCGAGCGTGTGGCTCTAAGGGATTTAGATTTACTGAGGTGGAGCATGTCCATTAATTCTGGATTGGACATAGCTTTATATGTCAGGCATAGATCGCCTCGAAGTAGGCGGTATGCAACTGAATAGAGCTGGAGTTTTTTTAACCGAGCAGCATATGGCATCTGCTTGAGTCCCCTGATCCTCTTGGTGAGGTACTTTTGGGGTCTTTCTAATTGCTGCAGGTGTTGGGTAAGGTACATCCCAAAAGGGGCATTATATTCTATGATAGGCCTGATGAGGGATGAATAAAGGGGCATGATTACCTCTCTTGATCTAGATGTGAATCCTTTCATGATGAGGGGGGCTATGTAGAAGGTCTTTCTAACCACTTTGGCAATGTGGTTGTCAAAGGAGAGATTGCTATCAACTTGGGTCCCCAGATCCCTAATTACTTTCTCTGTACTTAATGGGTTACCGCCTATGTGGTAATTTGTGGGCACATTGTTTTTGCCAAAGGGTATGACTATACACTTTTTGGCATTTAGCTTTAGACCATGGCTCTGGCACCAGTTATCTGTCTCTGTGAGACCTTTTTGAAGGATGTTTGTGTCAGCTGGAGAGTCGATTATGGTGCCCAGTTTGCAGTCATCTGCGAACTTGGTGAGCCATAGTCCTCCCACGTTGGCCTGTACCTCAGAAAAGTATATACCGAACAAGAGCGGTCCCAGGACAGAACCTTGTGGAATGCCACTTGTGACCTGTTTCGAGTCTGACATGGCTCCAGCAACTCTCACTCTGTGGGTTCTGTCTTTGAGCCAGTTTGCGACCCATCTTGTGACATAGGGGTTTATATTTAAGCTGGATAGCTTATCTATGATGCCCGAGTGGGGTATTGTGTCAAATGCCTTTGCTAGGTCCAGATAGGCTGTGTGGACTACCTTCCCTTCATCTATGGCTTTGGTGACTGTTTCAAAGAAGTCGACCAGGTTCAAAAGGCAGGATCTGCCCTTGACAAAGCCGAATTGGGTAGGATCTAGTGTCTCTAGGTCCCCAATGTCTTTGTTTATGAGCTCCATGATGATCCTCTCCATAGCCTTGCAGACAAGGATAGTCAGGCTTATGGGGCAATAGTTTCCAGGGTCCATAGAGGCTCCACCTTTGTGGAGTGGGACCACTGTTGCTGTACGCCATTCTGTGGGCACATATCCTGTAGTGAGGCTTAGATTGTACAGCTGTTTTATTTGAGGAGTTAGTTCTTCTTGGAGTTCATGTAGGATGCAACCCGGGACGCCATCTGGTCCCATGGAAGCAGTGTTTTTTGCTTTGGAGAGGGCAGCCTTCACCTGAGCATCAGAGATGTTTGGGAGGCAGCCCTCTGCCGGGATAGATACTTGCTCTTTTGGGGGGGAGGGCGTGGAGAAGTTTGCACTGAACCTGTCTGCCAGGATATTGGTGATGTCTGTGGGTTCAGTGTATTTTTTGTCATTTAGAATCAACTCAGAACAAGTCTGGGAGTTGCATCCCAGGTTCCTAACATAACTGAAAAAAGCCTTATGATTGTCTTTAGTGTCCTGTGCAATTTTTCTCTCGAAGCTGGCCTTGGAGGATTTTATGAGGGATCATAATTTTTTGCTAGTACTGATCAGAGCTGCCTTCCCTATTAGGGATTTTGCTCTATCATGTAGTAGCGTCCTCCTTCTGTTGTACAGTTTATTTATGGCTGGGGTCCAGCAGACTGGACGCCTGCCTTTGGATGATCGGGTCTTGGTTTTGTTTGGGATAGCATGATCCATGCATTCCTGGAGATGTCCGTAGAATGCGTTTATATAGGATTCTGCAGTTTGGGCCATAGTTTCCACTGGCCCTGGGGCCTTGAAGGATTCCACTTCAGTTTTGAGAAGTGAGAAGTTTGCTTTTGAGAAGTTTTTCACTGTGGTTTTCTGGGTTGGGAGTGGGGTCGGGATGTGGATATCCAGTGAAATTAATTTATGGTCTGATCTTACCAATGAGGGATATACTTCTGGTATGGAGCATAGAGTACCCATCATCCACTATCACCCCATTAGTTTGCTATGAGAAGTGACTTCAGTGGTTGTGTTATCAAGAGAGAGAAATTTAAATTGTGTTTTTTCATGAGAGAGGGATTTGGGAAAAAAAGTAGTAGTTTGGTCTTTTTTGGGATGAACATGAGTTGTGAGTTATGAAGCCACTATTCAGTGGCAGTTAAAACTTCCTGAATATTTTCTTGGAGGTGTACCATGTTGACAGATGTACAAATGAGAGTGGAATCATCTGCGTATTGTATTAGGGTAGCCTGTTGTGAGGAAGTATAGACGGTGTTGGTGAAAATGGTAAAGAGGAGGGGACCAAGGGATAGAGTCTTGTGGTACACTGGTGGTGATTGGGAGGCAAGGAGCGCGCATGGTGTGTCATTTTATTGACTGATGTCTACTGAACAAGTAGCCTTTGAGCCACAAAAGGGTGGGCTGAGAGAGACCTAGTGAGGACATTTGAAGTAGAAGTTTGCTGTGACAAAATGTGTTGAAGGCTTTAGACAAGTCTAGAAATAAAGAACAGACTAGTTTGCCATTATCTCTAGCTTTATTGACAGTATCTAGATAGGTTAAAAGGGCAGTGCTAGTACTGTGGGAACAACAGAAGCCATGTTGTGTAGGGGATAGGAGATCTTCCTGCAGGAGATAGTCTAGCAATTGTTTTTGAATACATTTTTCAAGAATGTTGATGAAGGGAGATAAGATTGCTATAGGTCTAAAGTTATTAATATCTGTTGTATTTCCTCCTTTGTGCAGAGGGATAATGTATGACTTTTTCCAGAGAAAGGGAACGTGGGACTCCCACATAGATATATACACACCCACACACACACACACACACACACACACACACACACACATACACACACACACACACACACACACATATATCTATATATATATATATATATATATATATATATATATATATATATATATGTAGTTTATCCTCAAATGGTTGAAATGCATCCATTCGACTGACACTTGTTCGCAAGGATAGTTTCAAGGTTTCATAATGTTTTTTTTTGTTTTTTTTTACCAAATCTACAGTGCCGAAACTCTCTTCCTGTTCTATGTCCCAGACAGCAAATGGGTTTTCATGCACAATTCCTGGAAATATCAAATGTCAAACACCAATTTTACCATATTCGACATTAAGGAGGAAAAGGACATTTAACACTCACACAAATGTATTTCAGTCATCTGATGGTAAACCTTTATATATATATATATATATATATATATATATATATATATATATATATATATTTATAATGTGTGTGTGTGTGTGTGTGGAATAGAAGTTCTCGACTGTCCCAGATTTTCTCTAATATTTTGGACTGCTTCTTGTAAATTTTATGTTTTCTTGGCAAATCAGTGTCAGAAGTGCTGTCACTTGACAATGGCAGACATTTGATTTTCATACACAGCCCCACAGAAAATTCATACTAATGCAAACCCTGTCATTCTAGCAACTTTTGAAGTATATAAAGGTAGTAGCTGTCCCTGATTTTGGTCCTTTTACACCATTTATTTTAGCGTTTTTCTGATTATTGAGCTATGAGGCTGAGAAGTATGTGGGGGGTGGAATTGGGTTGCACAATGTATTCTGACAGCACTGTTCTTATAAGATAAATTCATGTATCACAGTTATTTACATATTTTTTCAATACTTTGATCACAACCAAACATCTGACATATATAGTCAGCCAATCGAGTGACTGTAATCAATGGCCTCATGTGTGTGGGGGAGTGCAAGGCATAGAAGATATATAGTCAGCCATACGAGTGACTGTAATCGATGGTCTCATGTGTGTGGGGGAGTGTAAGGCATAGATGATACATAGTCAGCCATACGAGTGACTGTAATCAATGGTCTCATGTGTGTGGGGGAGTGCAAGGCATAGATGATATTTAGTCAGCCATACGTGTGACTGTAATCGATGGCCTCATGTGTGTGGAGGAGTGCAAGGCATAGATGATATATAGTCAGCCATACGAGTGACTGTAATCGATGGTCTCATGTGTGTGGGGGAGTGCAATGCATAGATGATATATAGTCAGCCATATGAGTGACTGTAATCGATGGCCTCATGTGTGTGGGGGAGTGAAAGGCATAGATGATATATAGTTAGCCATATGAGTGACTGTAATCGAGATGGCCTTGTGTGTGGGGGAGTGCAAGGCATAGATGATATATAGTCAGCCATACGAGTGACTGTAATCGATGGTCTCATGTGTGTGGGGGAGTGCAAGGCATAGATGATATATAGTCAGCCATATGAGTGACTGTAATCGATGTCTTCATGTGTGTGGGGGAGTGCAAGGTATAGATGATATATAGTCAGCCATACGAGTAACTGTAATGGATGGCCTCATGTGTGTGGGGGAGTGCAAAGCATAGATGATATATAGTCAGCCATACGAGTGACTGTAATTGATGGCCTTATGTGTGTGGGGGAGTGCAAGGCATAGATGATATATAGTCAGCCATACAAGTGACTGTAATCGATGGCCTCATATGTGTGGGGGAGTGCAAGGCATAGATGTTATATAGTCAGCCATACTAGTGACTGTAATCGATGGCCTCATGTGTGTGGGTGAGTGCAACGCATAGATGATATATAGTCAGCCATACGAGTGACTGTAATCGATGGCCTCATTTGTGTGGGGGAGTGCAAGGCGTAGATGCTTTAAACTTAATTTGTAGAATGTCTTTGATTTTCTGCTTCATTGTTTGTTCTCTCACTCATAATTATTGTGTTTTTTTCTGGTAAATCCATGATGATTGCTGTCGGTAAATAATGACAGGCATTTGAGTTTCAGACTTAACATGTCAGAAAAAGCATGGTAATGTAAAGCCTTGTTATTCTAGCAACTTTCAAAGTAGATAAGGCAATATCTGTCAAGCAGCAGAACCTTCCAGTCACAGCCATACATGTGGCTATAATTGGTGGTCATGCATGTATGTGTCTATCTGACAGGAGGATAAGTGGTGTCATACATGTAGCTATAAATGGCAGTCATGCATGTGTGTGTCTATGTGACAGGAGGATAGGTGCTCTCATACATGTGGCTATAACTGGTGGTCAGGCATGTGTGTGTCTATTTGACAGGAGGATAGGTGCTTTTATACACGTGGCTATAATTGGTGGTCATGCATATGTGTATCTATGTGACAGGAAGATAGGTGCTCTCATACATGTGGCTATAACTGGTGGTCAGGCATGTGTGTATCTATGTGGCAGGAGGATAGGTGCTGTCATACACGTAGCTATAATGGTGGTCATGCATATGTGTGTCTATGTGACAGGAAGATAGGTGCTGTCATACACATAACTATAATTGGTGGTCATGCATATGTGTGTCTATGTGACAGGAAGATAGGTGCTGTCATACATGTGACTATAATTGGTGGTCATGAATGTGTGTGTCTATGTGACAGGAGGATAGATGATGTCATACACGTGGCTATAATTGGTGGTCATGCATGTGTGTGTGTGTCTATGTGGCAGGAGGATAGGTGCTGTCAGCTCTCCTTGATTTTGCAGAATGTCCTGGGTTTTTACTGCATATTTTTGTCTCAATCTCCTAAAGTTTGCATTTTTTCTTTTTTTGTTAAATCAGTGAGCCTGCAAATAAGGACAGATGTTTAAGTTGCAGACTTAACAGCCTTCAGAAAAAAAACATGCCAATGTAAAGGCTGGTATTCTAGCAACTTTCTAAAATTTGTAAGGGCAATAGTTTTCCTTGATTTTGGTCTTTTGTAACCTATTATTATTTATCTTTCTCTTTATTTTTTTAAACAAAAAGTATCATAATTGAATTCTCACTTATGGCATTGGTATTCATAGATTTATATACATGAAAACAAACCATATTGACATATTTTCAGTTGCAAACATTATACATCACATATAATATTCTAGACAGTCATTATCAATCAAACATTACAAAGTTCATTCAATTCCTTCCTTCACTTAAACCTTTCTCCTCCTACAAAACATTATTCTGTATGTATTGTTCCCACAATTCCATTTTTTCTATGTAGCTTGTTCCTAACATTTTCTAAAGATCCTACTTCCAGTTGTTTTATCTGTGTTATTATATTCACTACTTCTACTAAAGCTGGTTTAGACTTTGATTTCCATTTTCTAGTAATTGCTTTTTTGACAGCCACCAGAATTAAACTCACCAAGGCCTTACTATGTCTAGGCAATTTAGATACTGTATCACAGTTCAAAAATCATTTCCATATTTATGCCATTTTGTTCACCCAACATTTCTGACAGAGTCTGCAAGGAATTTTAAAGTCTGCCAACTCATTACACTCCCAAAAAATATGTTCCCAATTACCTAGAGGTGTGTGTGTGTGTGTGTGTGTGTGTGTGTGTGTGTGTGTGTGTGTGTGTGTGTGTGTGTGTGTGTGTGTGTGTGTGTGTGTGTGTGTGTGTGTGTGTGCGTCTTTTGGAGGTCATAATGAGTTGAACACTGTATTCGGACACAGTGAGCTGAGAAGATATATTCCTGTGTGGCAGTTATTTATTAATGTATTCATTCATTTGATTGCAAATAAAGTTTCGTGGCATATAATCACTGTTTTAGAAGTGGTTGTAATTTATGATTGGTGTGTGCGTGTGTGTGTGTGTGTATGTGTGTGTGTGTGTGTGTGTGTGTGTGTGTGTGTGTGTGTGTGTGTGTGTGTGTGTGTGTGTGTGTGTGTCTTTTGTTAAAAATATTGTGGACAATTATCATTTTTATTTCATAACCATCTGATAGCAGAAGTGTAGACAGTAACTAAACGTGACTTTAACTGCTGGGTATGAGACCTGTTTGGTTGAGCTGTGACAGTCTGGCCTTAATGTTTCTGATAGCAAATGATCATTGCTACAATAGCGCAGCATTGCCTTCTCACAGTGCTTAGTTCTCTGGTTGAGTTTTTGGCTGCCATTCCTTCTCTGTGGAGTCTGCATGTACTCCCTGTCCATGGGTAGGTTTTATCCAGGTGTTCTGGTTTCCACCTTCAGACCCTCAGGTGAATAACGTGCTCCTGTGGCCATTTGTGCTTTTACTTTCATTTCATTCTAACACCAGAAAAGCACTAGTAAGGTAAAAATAATGGGTTCGGAGGGTGGCCTAATGGTTAAGGTGTTTGCCTTATAAACACAAGGTGTGGGGTTTGAGTCTCACAAAGGATAATTGGCTAGGCCTAAAATGGCTTACAAGGGCAGTTAGCTTAGTACTAAACTATAAACCTATAAATAATTTTTTGAGGGGTAGGTTAGCAGTCACTAATTCCAGCTAGGATTTATATATCCTTACACAGCATTTGTGACCTCTTTTTATTAGGAACTACCATTTTGTTAGCTTTGGATATTGAGTTTTAGGCACAACATGTTTTTTCCCCTGAAAGAAAAAAATAAAATTGACTTTCTTTCCTTACTTATGATTTGTGTTCATGACATCACTGGATGAAAAGTTTATAAAAAAGACTCTTAAGATGCATATTAGAACATTTAGAACCCTATGAGTTCTGGGTGCCTAGAAGACTCCAGGCCCCCAGTTTAATTCAATTACGTCCTCTGCACTTGAAGTCTTCGCTGGTTAGGTTGTTTTAAAAGAGTGGAGGGAAAAGTAAAAACTGAAGATGAATTGTGAAACTACTAGAAAAAAGAAATCAATATAGATGGTGTGGGGCAAAGATGGGGAGAAGGACAATGAAGAGGTGCAGGGAAAACCGTGTACAACAGGGGTCTATGGAGCCCTTTATCTAGCGTTCCATTTCACCTAAGGCAGTCCCTGGCAATTGCAGCCAGACATCTGAGGTCTATGTAGTGGCTATAATGAGTAGGTACTAAGTCAATCTGTGGATGAAAGTGACTAACCTCATCTGTTAATTGCTAACAGGTAATAGTCACTGGCATCTCATAATAGAGCCCCAATCTCATTCTAATTAGCCCCACCCATTCAGTTGCTTCATTAAGCCCCGCCTCTTGATATGACATTACCATTTGCCACTGGTTGATGTGAAATCAAGAAGTAGAAAAAGAAGGACTGAACTCGTGTCTTTAAGTAAGTGGGTCAAGAGGTCAAGAGGGAGAGAGCCAAACGCTGAACAGAGGTGGGAAAAGGTGAAGAAATATCAGTAAGGAAGTATAACATGAGGCTATAAGGCTGTAAGACTATGGAAATGAGCTAGAGGTCTGGGACCAAGAAAGTAGAGGGCTCAGCTGTGGGGAACAGAAGTGAATTTGGAATCACAAGTTGGAGGCTGGAGTAACCTCAAGAAAGGAAAGAAAAAGGGGATGAATATAAGAAAGTAAGAAGATATGGATTATGGTTTAGGAATAGGAGACCTTGTTTAGAAGCACATGAGGATTCAGTTTCTGTTTGGAGGTGTTCACAGCATAAGACACTAGGTCACTGATTTTTCAGTAAGTGTTCCACAGAACACGAGTGTTTTTCTGGTATTTGCATATAGGGTTCTGCAAGAAAATGACTGTTAAAAAGGTCTCAATGCACTCAACCCATCTACTTTTAGAAGTGGTAATAATTAGTAGTTAATTATTACTTTGAAGTGTATGTTATCACATAGGTTCATGGGTTCACTGGAAATTAATAGGCTAGCTGCCCTTGTGGGCCATTTTAAGTCTAGCCAAGTTCCATTTCTGCCCTTGAATTAATGTATCCCATTTAGTTAGAGACTGGCTGTACCCATCCTATGGTTGATAATTGTATATTAGCCCTAATGAGAATAGCTGGGATCATACCATAGATAATTTGAAGGGACCCATGAATGGAATGAAGGATTTAGGAGCTGCCTCTGTCCATTAGTAGTTACATTCCAATACATAAGGTACATAAAAATGTGGGGAATGCAATATAAGTAGATGTGTACGAATGCCCATATATTAATATTTAGGGATTAAATATAACTCTAAGAGCCAGATCACATTAAACTTGTAAATACAAAGGTTGAGTTTATATTGCACTCTGTTCTGCAAGTGAAGCTTTCTATGTAGGTATGGCAATTCGAGTTTAGGCAAAAAGGATAATGGAGCATGTTTATACTATCAAAACAAAGCAAAAAAAAAGTTAGGGAACCAAAGAGAAGGTGATTATACAAACAAATTTGGAAAGAGGGAAACCAGGTGGAAAGGGAGAAGAAACATGTGATCATAATCAGAGATTTAAACATTGACTGCAAGATCCAGATAGCATAACAACTTAACAAGGATCGTGAAGGAAATTACTGGAACTAACTTGTGACAGAAGGTACCAGATCCATTCCAATGACAGCAAAACGTACAATCCAATATGTCGTTACTACAAACATATCTAATAAGTTACCAGCTCTATTAATTTTCCACCCACAATGCGTGGCCATTGTCCAGTTCCTACAACCTGGAAAACCATAACCCAGACTCATACTAATGCAATGGCAAATTTTAATAAAGGTGAACTGCACAGACACCCAGGCCCAGAGCTTGAAGGGGGGTCCATGCAACATATTGTACGCTGATCTCTTATCTAAAATTATTTAAAGATGTAAAGTAAAAAAAAAATCATTCAAATGTCAGCATGAGTATTTCCTTAAGCTCAGGTACGGAAACATGCTTAGTATGACAAGGCTGAATGAAATTTGTTGCCTGAGCAGTAGCAGATTATAATAGGAGCAATTTGGAAGATGTCCTGGGGCCCATGGCTTTAAGGAGGGCCCATTGGGCTGACCAGCATGTAGGATTTACTCATTATTTTTAATTTTTAAAATGTGTCTGCCACACTGCAGCACCACATGTCCATTTACAGATGTCTACTCACTATTTCTTCAAAAAGCAGATATTTGTACACGTTCAGCAACTTGGCAGTGCTGCAGTCTCCAATGTCTGCTGCCATTATCAAGAAAAGTTATACTCCATTGAACTAAGCCAGTTCCAAACTGTGTATGACTCACAAGAAAATGGCGATGAAACTCCAAAACTGAAACAGAGTAGTTTACCAAGAGGAACATTAAGAAGTCTTTGTTTCCTTCTTGTGCTGGTTTCCATCAGAAGGGCAGTACTAAGATAAGTGCCCATTGGAAGCGTCACTTCATACATCTTCAAATTACTTTGTGTTTTTTCTTCTGTATAATGACGTATTACAATATTCATGTTTCAGTGATCGTCAGCCCAACTGCACACCAGCTTCACACTTGTCAACCATCCCTGATTTTTACCTCATATTTTATGCCCTGTCCCTCATAACATTTATGGTTCTCTTCGATTAAATCATTGAAATTAAAGTCCATCAGTTTCATACAGTGTATTATTTAGAAAATGTATGCTGATGCAAAACATGTTGTTGTGTAAACTTTTAAAGTGAATTAGAGAAGTGTGGAAAGAGAATCCCTGCATAGTTCTCACCTGTCCCTGATTTCTCAAAATGTCCTTGCTTTTTATGTATTTCTGGCAAATGCTTGAGGTCTGCATTGATTAAATAAAGACAGACATTTGAGGTTTAAACTTCATATATTTCAGAAAATTGTATGCTAAAGCAAAGTATTGTACTGAAGTAACTTTCTCAGTATACAAGTACAATGTTTGCAATCTCTCCCCATTTTTAGTATTTTAGCCATATTATTTTCTGGCTTTGTCCTTGATTCTTGTGCTAAGAGGTTGATAAGGGTCTGTTAC
Source organism: Protopterus annectens (assembly GCF_019279795.1). NCBI lineage: Eukaryota > Metazoa > Chordata > Ceratodontiformes > Protopteridae > Protopterus > Protopterus annectens. The sequence continues at coordinate 1,131,827,254 of NC_056733.1, forward strand.
AAGCATCCATTCCGCAGCTGCTCAAAGACCACTATCTCAAAGCTAAGGGCCCAGGCATCTTGCAGCTTGCATGAGCTGCTACTCATGCTTAAACTCGACTGCATGACTAGGTGAGATGCAGCAGTCTGGGGGGGCCAGCTGATGCTAGCGGTGTTCCCCATCTGGCACCCAATTTACACTAACAAGCAATTTGGAGAATCCACTCTTGGAGGAACAAGTGAATGCTGTGAAAAATGTGGAGGTCACCCTTTCACTCATATGGAGGTCGTCATGGAGCATAAGGTCAGTGAAGATGAGGGCAGGAGTATAAATGAAGCTGGATGAATGTTTATGTGTCTGCCTGGGTGGTTGTAGTAAGGGGTTAGGTACAGAATTGAGAGGTTGGATATGTGTGTGTGTGTGTGTGTGTGTGTGTGTGTGTGTGTGTGCGTGTGTGCGTGTGTGCGTGTGTGTGTGTGTGTCTGTGTGTGTGTGTGTGTGTGTGTGTGTGTGTGTGTGTGTGTGTGTGTGTGTGTGTGTGTGTGTGCATGTGCATGCATGTGTGTGCACGTGTGTGTGTGTGTGTGTGTGTGTGTGTGTGTGTGTGTGTGTGTGTGTGTGTGTGTGTGTGTGTGTGTGTTTGGAAATGTCTGTGAGCTTCTTTGTTTCTGAGATTAGAAATGTCTGGGACCTTGTTTGCATGCATGTTGGGGGGATGCCTTTGCCAACAAGTGAAGGGGTTGCTAGGAGAAACACTGCCACAGTAGTTTTTGACGTTGTTAGTGTTAAAAAAGGGCAGCTCAGTGATATGCTATTGAGCCGATAATGAGGTCTTTCTTATTCTGGCCATAGCTGTCTCTAAATCACATTTGTTTACCTTTATGTAAATTGGCCTACATATGGTAGGCAGTTCATTCAACAAATGAGGATCTCTCTGAAAAGAGTGTTCCTCTCTTCATTAGCTGTTGAAACAGCTTAGAATGGTGGAGTTATTTTATTGTCATTAACATGATGAAGATGATCTGAAGCATGTAAAGAATTCTGCACACCATTTTTATAGAGCCAAAGCAAAGACACTTAAGCTTTATCAAATAGATATGATTTAAAACAATTACATAGGTCAGCATATCTTTAAACCACAAAGGCATGTATATTTATGTGTGTGTGTGTGTGTGTGTGTGTGTGTGTGCGTGCGTGCGTGCGTGCGTGTGTGTGTGTGTGTGTGTGTGTGTGTGTGTGTGTGTGTGTGTGTGTGCGTTTTTTTAATCCCCTAAAACAAGAATTGGGGAATGTGGGATGGTTGGGTGAGGGTTGAGGGGAGGAGAGAAAGGCACCCAAGGATTGTACACAGCCTGGAGCTCACAGTATACTTAATCCACCACTGTGCCAAGAATAAGAAATATGAGAGAGTTTGAAAGCTTTTTTTTTCATTGAACATCTTCATTCGTAAGCAGTATGTGGATGTGTACTCCACATATTTTAACTGCCTGGCAGGAGTCTTTCCCTGTATGAGAGGTTTAGTACATATAATAAGCTTGCACATTACTGTAGCTTTCAACTGTCCCTTATAGTGCCACTTTACAACTCTGAGCTAAAGTATCCATTTTTATGCAGAAGTTCCCCAATATTATCACATATTTTTGCTCTATCCCTTTCACATTTTTGATTTTCTAGTAAATCATTGAGGATTGCATTAAGTAAATAATCCCAGACATTAGAGATTCATATTTCTTATCATTCCAAAGATGCATACACATGGAAAACATTTTTTTAACTTTATGAGTGAAATACAGTAATACTTTAAAAATTCTTCTAATTTTGGATTTCTGTGTTGCCTTTATTTTTGACTTAGTCCAGAATTCCTGAGTAAACAAGTTGACAGATATATCCTTCATATGTTTGTTCTGTTCTTCATAAAGTTTGTGTTTTTTCTGACACACCACGAAGACTGCTGAGAAACATTTTATTTTTAGACTTCATATTCTTTATAAAATATATTCCAGTGGAAAAAATATTATTCTAGCAACTTTTTAAGTATATAAGACCAATCCTGAAAATCTGTTTCTGATTTTAAGCATCAAATCCTTCATTATTTTATGGCTTTGTCCCTGATTTTTGCCCTAAGAGGCGAAGAAGTATTATTTTTCAAAATAGTTAGAGGAGGTTTACACAAGAATGTGCTGGGTGGGTGGTAGGGGTTATTTGTGGGTGAAAGCAATTTACCCTCTTCTCATTTTCTCAGGTAATTATCTGGCTTATCAGGATGAATGTGAATCTAAGAGAAATTAGTTGGTATACTTGGTAGGCTGGCTGCTGTTTATGTGAAACAAAGCTGAAATTCCATAGTTCACAAATGGCACTCAGTTTGCAGAATGCACCTGATATTACCTAATATTTCTGATTTGTTCCTCCTAAAATTTGTTTTACTAGCAAATAACTGGGGATTGCAGTCACTACCAAATAATGACAAACATCTGAGTTTCAGATTTCATTGTTATAGAAAAATGTATTCAAATACAAACACTTTTATTCTAGCAAATGTCTAAGTATAAAACAGCAGTATTTAAAGTCTGACCTTGATTCTGGTCTTTTGTCCATAATTTTTTTTTTTGGCTTTGTCCCAATTTTAGCTGTAAAAGGTTTTTAGTATTATTTTTTACCATAAGCAGATGAGGTGTACACAGCAAAGTAACTACAACTGATGTGTGGGGACAGGGGCTGTCTGTGAATGAAAGTTACTTACCCTCTTGTTATTTGATCAGTTTAAACAGTCTGGCTTTGCAAGACTAGTGTGCTTTATGTGAAATAAGATGGAATACTTGGACTACGATGTGCTTGTGTGAAACAAACCTAAAATACATGATTGTGTCTATTAATTATCATTTTATTTCTTTTTACCACAATCAGACATCTGAGGTCAATAAGGGGCCTATAATTGCCATATGTAATGACAGTTGTTGCTGTCAGTATGAAGTTAAACAGACTCTGTGATGTACATAGTCAACACATGAGTGTAATGGAACTGTCTATGGATGAGAATGACTGACCCTCCTGTTACCATAAAGTTAAAAACAGTCATTAGTTTTGCTTTGCAGGACTAGTGTGCATTTGTGCAAAGCAAGTTGGAATACTTTACTGTGGTCATAATTTATATATAATCCACCAATGTCTGTACCCATCAAGTGGCTGTAATTGATGGGTACAGACATTGGTGGATTATAAAGGAAGTAGTTGAATGGTCAAAGTGCACTTAATTTGCTGCTATACTATCTTTTACTATTCCTGAAGCCAGTGAATCTCTATGGAAAACAGAGCTACAACTCATCATATAAGTGGGGGCAAATATACAATAGTTAAAATCCAGCAACAGCATTCAGTTTTTTTTTTCATAATGTACTAATGCCAATAAAAAAAACACCACGATTAACTAGCAATCTAAAACACAAATTAAAACTGGAGACAAAGTGGACATTAATAAGTGCTGTAAAACACAGAGCTTCCAAAAGATAAGAAAAGGCACAAGCATAAACATCAGTAAAGCTAAAGTAATCTACCTACACTCTTTGCAAATATATTTACTTAACATGCCAAAATGATTCTGGTTGTTGTGTCTTTCGGCTTTTCCCGGTTAGGGGTCGCCACAGCAGAACTCCGGTCCATTAATGATTGGCAGTAGATTTTTACGTGCAGAGTTGCCAGCTCTGACGCACAACTTTCAATGAAGGTACACCCGTTCACACATGTCTCCACACAGAAGACGCTCTAGCTGAGAATCAAACAGGACAACATCTTACTGTGAGGTGACAACGCTACCGCAGCACCATCACCGCAGTTTTCGCCAAAATGATTCTGGTAAGCCTTTAAAAATATATAGGTACTGATAAAATATCATCTAATAAGAGGTGATCTCTGCTTGACTTACAAAGCCATGTCTGACCCAGCTCTGTTAGAAATGCTACATCTAAAAAAATTCCAATCCCTCTGCACCACACTCTCCAGAGACCTCAACCTCATTACCACAATCAACAGAACATGCTGAAGGAACAGGTTCACAGAGACTGCCCAAGCTCTGGAATAGACTTCCAATATATATAAAGCAGAGCACCTCACTAGCCCTCTTCAAGAGAAATCTTGATGACTGGATGGGAAATAGAAAGTTCACCCTGGGGATCACTCCAATGGCTGTACCTGATAGAGGCACTGGGAACTAATGACAGGTGGCACAATGCCAGGGCACTTCTATGGGCTAGGCTTGGATGACTTTGAAACTGTGGATCACCAGCTACTATTTCAGTTGCTGAGAAAAACTGTCCTTGCTAAAGATGTGGTTCAGTGGTTCCAAGCTACATCAACAAGACCTCTGTTGCATAGGTTCAAAGGTTCATAGGTTAATACCAGGCTGTTGATCAAATGAACATAAGATCATAGGAAGTTACTAGGCTAATGGCCTAAGGGCCCTTACAAGCCTAGCCAAATTTACCCTTGTTACCATGACCAGCACCTATTGCTCCAGTCCAAGAGGGGTATAATGTTTCCATTGGGGATTGAACCCAGGACCTTCTGTGTATAAAGCTGATGTGATAACCACTACACTACAGAACATTTGTAGCCAGCCATCAAACCTACCAATTGTCCAAGACATGAATTAGTACCATATCCCAATTAAGTTTTGCCTCCTTTCCATAACAAATAGTGGGGGCAGACTTAGGGTGTACTCATGATAGCCTACCCAGTCATCCAGGTTATGCCAAAAAAGGGTCATGAAGCTACTCTACTTCACCTGTAGGGGACGTATAGCCCATAAAAGAGACATTCTGTGTAGAAAATATCTATCCTAGCTGCAGGTCCTATTTATGTTTCAGTGGTAGTTTAGGTATTTTGAGTGGGTGTTTATGGTGGTATTAGTGTTATGTTTCATACACATGGTGTACCATGGGATTCAGTGTGGGACCCCTATTATATTTACCAACTGTATACCTTATGGTCTCCCAAATATTAGCTGTGCACTGTATGCAGACTGTATTCTACTTATAGGTGTAAATAAATCACACTGTACATTACGCAGACAGGTACAAGAAGGTTTTGCCCAGATATGAAACTGTAGACGTCTTATAATCTAACTGCTAATACCAAAAAAGTCTGATGCCATTATAGCAGGAACTTAGAAGAGACTCATGCAAGCTCAGATTCTAAAATATTAAGAATCCAGAAGGAATATCTACACCCTCAAATGAATCACAAAGGTATCTGAGGATTATATTCAATGAAAAGCTTTTCTTTGGCACACATGTACAGCAACAGTTTAACAAAGTTCTAAAACAACTAAACGTATCCTGTAGAATCTCTCATCTGCTACCTATTGAAGCAGGTGTAATAATAGTCAAAGGCATGATCATCATTCCACATGTTGGGAATAGTCTACCACTAATTTGTCTAAATTCCAAACAAAATATCGCCACCCTTCAAGAACAAAATATGCATGCAAAAGAACGCCACTGTGATACCATACAGCAGAACCTTACCTAGGTAATTTGGTGCCCCATGTAATTCCCTGATCTGGTGACATCCCCCCCTCAACTCTATGCTGAAAAGCAAAAAAAAAAAAAAAAAAAAAGATGTGGACTAAAAGAAAATACCTTTTTTTTGCTAGAAAACTGTAACAAGCCACTTGGTATACATTTAACAATTAGTTTGCTGTAGTTATAATACCACACATGAAGTGTTTCATTCTTTCATCTATGATAACAAATGTACTATTAGCATTTATTTTTTAATGTTAGTACTGTAATAATACAACATTGGCATTTGCTGATTGTGCCCTGTAACACTTGCATCCACAGCAGTCATCCTGTCACCGTAACCTAGCTACACTTCTTGGCATTTGTTTACCAGGAAAGTCTGTCTGATCAGTGCCCTTTTTTCAGTGGAGGCCCAGAATTGTATTGTTTCATCCTTTATAGTCAGTTTCATTCATGACTATCAATTCCTTCAAATATCCTTGGCATCAGTTACATCATTTACAAACAGATTCAATTAAAATAACTGTGAAATGAGTTGTATACGAATACATTTTTTTTTAAATACAGGAAGGTATATGCAGTGCTTTATCATCAGTATGCATAGATTGTCAAGTTTCACATAAGAATATTTGTTACGCAATAGACTTGTTCAAAATCTAGGACATGGGAAGGAAAAAAAAAAAAAAAGAGTTACAGTAACCCAAAGGAAGGAAGGACGGGAGCAGGTGCAAGAAAAACAACGGAGATGAGATGATAGAGCAGGGTATAGTTGTGATAATAGTACATTCATCTTTTTGCAAGACAGGCTTATGACACAAATTAATATAGCTATATTACTACCAGTTCAATCATGGGTACAGGTAAAGAGGCTTTTATCTATTAGATGCTGCTTCAGTTGGCATTTAAAGCCTTTCAGGTTGAAGATTGTTCTTAAGTAGAGTGGAATGGTATTCCAGCTATTAGCAATGCACTGTGAATACAGGGAGTATCCTGCATTGTGGTTAGGTTTCGTTATTTAACAAATGTAAAATAAAATAAAATAAATAAATAAATACGTAAATAAATTATGGAGAGTAATAACTTGTCAGTGGAGCGTAGAGGTCTCTTAGTAGTGTAAGGTTGAATGACAGAGTGAAGAGATAGGAATTTTTCAGGGTTATGCCCTAGTTTCAAAGATGTAATTAACTGTGAGTACAATATAGAATTATTTAGTTTGAGTCAGGATAGTTGTTTTAGAGAGAGAGGCAGTGATATGATCTGTATTGTTGGTTAAATGTGAATTTGGCTACATTATTGTGGCATTGTTCTACTTTGGCTGAAAGAGAGGAGTTGAGATTGGTTAGGATAAGAGAGGTATATAACAGGGTGGAGAGTAGAAAACAAGTGACTATTCTGTCTAGCAGAATCAATAAGGAAATATTTTACTGTATACAGCCACCCTAGCTATTGGTGTGTCTTCTTTATGGCTTACTGAATGTGGAGTTCAAACTTCAAGTGGTCATTTATAATCACACCCAGTAGTATTTATTAATTAATTTGTTTTTTATTCATTTGTTTGTTTGTTTATTTATTTGTATATTTGTCTTTGTCTTTATTTATTTATTATTATTTATTTATTTGCATTTGTTGACCGGGAGAATCTTTATGTTTGTTGAACAGGAAAAATCCAATTAGGTAAAACCCATTTTCAGCAGAGGACCAGTTAAGTTACATAGGATGTACATTTATAATTGCAGAGTAAAAACATCTATACATGAGCTTATTTACATGATTTTTAATTACTTATTGCATGAACATAGCATTTTAACACAAGAAAGAGAGAAATTAACATAAATTGGCTAATTACTGAATAGAGAAATAACATGCAATAACAATGAATGCATTTATAACATAGCGGCTGCAGAGAAAAGATCAGAGTGGGATGTTTTAGAGTTTAGTAATAATTTACAGACAGACAATGAGAATGTAGCTTAAAATGATGAGGATGATTGGAAAGGAGAAGGTATGGAAATGAGCAGGAAGGTAAATGGACAGAGAAGGAATTGTAGTTAGTACTGGGGTGTGAGAGAAGGAGGAGAAGTAGGAGTTTAGGAAATAAGTGCAGTATGAGGAGCGATAAGGGACAAAAAGATTGGGAAGCAAAGTGGCTGTAAGAGCTGGAGAAAAGTAACCCGAGTAAAGCTAGCCAGGTGAGCAGAAAGAGCAGAGCTATCATTGGTATAGGTGCTGTGTAAGCAAAGCTTTGAAACTATTTAAGTTTTCTATGAGATTTAACTGTGTGGGGATTTCATTCCAGAGTTTTGATTCATAGTGAGAGTGCAGAGAATCTCCAGCAGAGCTGATTGTCTTACTCATACACAGTAAAATATATCGCTAGAGTGAAGGTCTCTAGTGGGTGAATAGTAAGGAGAATATTTTGTAATGCTGGGCATTTGTCTGGAGAGTATAATAGGTTGTAGGCAATGATTGGTTGCGAGTATGTCAACTGGTTTGGGAGTGCAAGCCAGTTTAATTGTTTTAATGCAAAGTAGTGGTGTGTTTTATAAGGCGGGTTGTTGCAAATGTAGTTATTTTGCAGTAGAAAGAGACTACTTTAGTTTTATATGCAATCTTGATATTTGTAAGTATAGCCGGCCTTAGGCATAGGCCAACTAGGCGGCCGCCTAGGGCGTCGCTCTAGTAGGGGGCACTTTTCCAGTATTTATTTGGTGTAGGCAGACCAGGATGGGGGCACCGGGTGGTGTGGTAGGGAGCGCCGTGGAGGAGTTTTGCCTAGAGCACCAGTTGACCTAAGGCCGCTACTGTTTGTAAGAACAGAGGAAGCATATAATATAGAAGGAAAGAGGTATGTTGCTGTTAAGGTAATCCTTGCTTGATCAGCCAGGTAGTGTTTAGCCCTATAGAGGGAGATGAGTTTTTGGTGAGTTTTCTTGATGAAATGAAGTACATGGTGAACAGATTTGAGGCTATCATCTATTATGACTCCAAGTAGTTTAGTTTGGCTTATGATTTCTATTTTTGTGTTATTACTTAAGGTAACCTGAAATATATGTTTGGAGTAAAATAGCATAAGTTTTGGGGTTTTCTTTAAGTAGCAGGTTAGAATTTTTTAGCCATATTTCAATGTCAGTGAAAGATTTTTGAGTAATTTCCTATAATTTTGTTATGGATGGGACAGAACAGATAAGGGCTGACTCGGCTTATTGTATGAGAGTGGCAGGTGTTGTAGCAGGATGAAGTTTATTTATGAAAGTATTAAATAGAAGGAGGACAAGTATAGACTCTTGGGGAACATCAACAGAGATTGGTTGAAATGCTGAAAGGTTTTGTTGCCATTTAGTTGCCTGCTGATGGCTGCATAAATAACTGTGAAACCAGGAGAGGGAGGGGTAAGTGAAATCTAGAGTTCCACGTTCAGAGAGGAGCCTTTGGTGGGACACTTTGTCAAATGCTTTGGAAATTTCAAGGAAAAGTGAAGAAACAAGGTTGTGGGTTCACTATATTGAAGAAGATGAAGAGGGCAGTAGTAGTATTGTGGTTGGGCCTGAAACCATGCTGGGTGTTGGAGAGGAGCTTGTGTTTGGTTATATGTTTCATAAGCTGAGAATGAATACATTTCTCAAGGATATTAGGGAGGGGTGATAGGATAGCAATAGGTCTATAGTTTAACTCTGTTGAAGTACCTCCTTTGTGAAGGGGTATACTAATGGAGTTTTGCAGATGGATGAAACATAGTTTTCAGTATTGACCAGTTGATTAGAATGGAGACAGGGAAGGCTAATGCTTCTGCACCTGTTCTGAGGAACTCTGTGAGAAGGTTAGCAGCACCTGTGGTTGTTGCTTTTAATTGGACTGGTAATTTTTTTATGGTTTATGTTGGGACAGGCTGAAAATTAAAAGACAGTGTGTTGTTTCAAGAACAGATGGAAGTTGGTGGGGTAAAGTGAGGTGGTCACTGATTAGTGATAGAACTGACTGGATAGAATTAGTGTTAAACTGTGTGGCAAACGACTCATTGTTTGAAGTAAAACAATAGAAAGTAACAGTTGGGCCAGGGTGTAATAGTTTACTTAGAGAGGACCAAAAACAGATTGTGGTTGTTTTGGTGCTTTTGTTTGGAGATTACTGTAGTATGATTTCTTGTCAGATTTAACAAGAATCTTTGTACATTTTCTAAGATAGCTAACATTTTGTTAGGTTTGTTGTGTTTTATTCTTATAACATTCTTTCCATGCTTTATCTCTTTGCAGCATTACCTCTTTGGTCTCTTTTGTCAGCCATGGCACTGTGTTAAATTTTGCCCTTCTTTCCTAATCGGTACTAAAGGTAGTTTTTTGGAAGAGAAAGAGCTGGGGATGAACAGTACTAGTTTATTTTTTTTGGGAGATCAGAAGGAGTTGTGAGTTACTGAGCTCTTTGGCACATGGACAGTGTCCTAGCAGTGCATATTAGAGTAGAGCCATCATCATGTTGTACTATGGTGGCTTCTTTGGCTAATGTCTGTGAGTCATTGACAAATAAGTTAAACGACAGTGGTCCTAGAATAGAACCTTGTGGTACTCCAATGGATATGGAAAGGGTAGAGGGGTAATCATTTTGCCATTTACACTGATTTACCACCAATAAAATTATCCAGCATCCAGCTGCCTGTCCAGGATTAAAAAATATACACAACTATGTTCCCAGTCAGTCATTGTGATCCAATGACCAAAAACTCCTGCCTGTCTACATACCTATCAACTCTGCTGGGCATTGTCTGTACTTGTACAATGTTGCTAAGGTCTGAATCTCCTTGCCTGTATCCATCAGGTCAATGCCCTCTCAGCCAGCTTTCAAAACCACTCTGAAAGACTTCCTAGCTAAAATCTGGTTCTGTTCTTGCTCAAAACAAGGATAAACTATATCTCTAAATGTGAACAAGCACTTTTTCATTCCTTCTACCTGACTTTCTCTATGAATATACCGTAAGCCTGCTTTCCCTCACTCCATATTGCATTTCCTGTTTGTATTCGACTAACTTACCTTTAATTTCTCTACAAACTGTCTAAAATTTCTCTAAATATTAAATGATTGTCATACAACTTGTATCAGTTCTTAACCAATGGTTTTGTATTATGTCTAAGTTCTTATTCAAACTGCAGCTGTTTTTGTTTTATTTTTGAAGATTATAAAATTGTTCTTAAAATGGTATAATAATATGGAGCTTTTCTCCCCAGGCTTCTACTGAAAATGGGCTTCTACCCAGTCGGATTTTCCCCTGTAATCAAATGTCAATAAATAAATAAATTTCACTGCTTGGGATCTATTAGTCAGGTAAATTAGAAACCAGTGAAATGAGGAGGGTAATATCCCATAGGAAGAGAGTTTAGTTAAGAAAGCTTGATGATTGACTGTGTCAAATCCCTTGGAAAGATCCAGAAATAGGGCTGAAGCTAGAAGACCTGAATTTCTATTGTGATTTATTTTATCTGTGAACCTTAGAAGGACAGTGGCTATACTGTGACTGCCTCTGAAATTGTGCTGTGAGGGAGAGAGGAAGTTATAAGAGCTAATATAAGTAGTAAATTGAGAGTGAATGCATCTTTCAAAGATTTTGGATAATGGTGAGAGAATGGTAACTGGTCTATAGACTGTGAGTTTGGTTAATGAGCCACCTTTACAGAGGGTATGGATTTTTCCATAAGGTGGGGCCATATTTTTCTTGGATTGAGCAGTTTATTAGAACTGAGACAGCATATGCAAGGATAGCTGCAATGAGCATGAGGTATTCAGATGGGAAGTTGGTCAGGGACAGTGGTTGCTATCTTAAGGGTGCGTGGGTATTTTTTAATTGCAGATGCTGGAACTGGAGTTAATGAGAATGTGTGTTGTGGCTTCAATGGTTGGAGTGGGATGGCTGGATATGTAGTAACTCTACTGTGTAGGAAGGAGGTGGGAAGTGACTGCATTTATAAAATTTGAGTTAAACTGTGAAGTAATGCTTTGGGAGTTACTGGCTGGGGATAGGCTGGGTTAGGTTGCTTTTCCATGACTGAGCAACATATTTATTTATTTCCAAAATTTGTTGGATTGTTTGATGCTTTATTTTGGATGTTTCTATCTATTATAAGGCTTTTGTTCTGCTTTAAGCATTGTTTGCTATGGTTCCTTAACTGCCTATATTGTTGCAGGGATGTTTGAGACATGGTTTGTACCCATGACTTCCAAGCTTTTTATCCCTAAGTTGCATGAGTTGCTTGCTTTATTTATTTATTTTTAATTATTAATAAATAAATAAAAATAAAAAATTTGTTTATTTATTTATTCATTCATTCATTTATTTATTTTTGTTAACCAATGGGCTGGTTTCTTTTTAACTATTTTGGTTCTCAATGGTGCCTGCACTGCGAGCATATTTAGAAATTTTGTATTAAATGTGTCCACTACTTCACCAGGGAGAGAATTTTAAGTGGCACCCAGTTGATTTGAAGCAGGTTGGAAGTAAAAATTTCTTTACTGAAATCACTGAGGTTTCTGACTGTGTTAAAGTGACAAAACTTGTGGGGCTGTTTGGAGTGTCTGATTAGGTAGATTAGTTGGTGGTTGCTTAAGCTACTGGGTAGGGTGCCACTTGTGGCAGCTGGATAATGGTGGAACATCTATTGTTTGCTTGTATTTCAAGGTGCTAATTTAATTAATGTTGACGTGTTGTGGTATTGTGGTTTAAGTGTTGTGTGGTCAGTGTAGGTAAGTATCAGTGGAAGAGAGACATGTGATAGCTGGTTGAGAGTGTGAGTATACTGAGAAATGCTATGATACAAAATGAACTAATGGCATATTTGGGATTTAAAAGGATATATGGATAGGTGACAGTATGTGGTGGGAAGAGTGTGGAGAGTTGCAGTTATTGGTAATAGAGATTAATGGAAGGAGAAGATTAGAGTAAGATGATGGTTGATAGGTAGGTATAAGGATTAATAGGGAGAATTGATAGGTAGGTATAGGGATTAATAGCTAGGTATAGTGAAATATTGATATGCATTAGGAAGAACTGAAGTCTGGTAACAGTGTAGAACAGTTATGGTAAGGAAGGGCAGTGAGGACAATATACTAATTTAATTGTGTACGGATGTAGACTGATGACAGAGGGGTATAAAAAGTCTAGAGAGATAAGGGGAAGGATGAGAGATAATACAGAGGAAGAGATGAGAAATTTGTTTAATTGTAGTATGTGAGATAAGATTGTAGGGATAAAAGGAAGCGGGAGTTTTGCTCAGGAATGAACTAGAGGTACAGTTGCAGAGACGTTGGAGTAGAAGATGATATAGTGCAAAGCACTACGATACAAGAAAAACGGTAGTTGGAAATGAGGCGAACAGTTAGAAGTAGAGAAGAGGAGAATCGACATAGGATTGTTTCCTTGATTGTAGTTAAGCTGTTTGTGAAGGTAGAGGGAGTGGGTGTCACAAGTTATAGGTGTATGTAGGAAGTATAATGGTAGAGTAAGGTGAGATGGGTGGAAAGTGGGTGTAGTGTAGGGTAACAATATGAAGCTGAGCAAAGTGAGGCTTCCAACTCTCAGACCAATTCTTACATATAAAAATCAGTTTATAGCTGGTACAGAGCAATTAACAACGAAGCACAAAGTTCATTCATATATTGAATGCAGACACCAAGGAGCTAGGGAGACGAAGTAACTGGCATGCACAGTGTAATTTATTGGTCAAGAGAATGGACAGTAACTAAATTAGTAAGTGGTTCTTAGACTACAAGGACTACTTTTCAACACAAAGCAGACAAGTATTTGATGAGTTAAAGTTAAAACACAGTGAGGCTCTTCAAGTTAAACTTGCTTACACTGCACAATGACAATATTCTCAGTGAAAACTTTCACAGAGGTGTGTCCTGTGGCACAGCTCCTGCTAATTCAGGGTCAAGGACCACTGTAGTGACCACAGGCTCTAAAAAGAAAGAAAGAAAAGAGAAAAACTCTTCTTCTTCTTTCAGCTTTTCCCAGTTAGGGGTCGCCACAGCGGATCATCTGTCCGCTCATGACTGACAGTGGAGTTTTACAGTGTCGAGTTTCCAGCCCAGCACCCAACCTTCCACAGAAGGCACACACACGCATGCACACTCTCATGCCTAGGGCCAATTTAGAGTGTCCAAGCCACCTACAGCATGTCTTTGGGATGTGGGAGGAAACTGGACCACAGGGAGGACATGCAGACTCTGCACAGAAGGCACCCCAGCCAAGGATCGAAACGGAGAACCTCTTACTATGAGGTGACAATGCTAACCACTGCACCACCATGGCTGCCCTAAAAAGAGAAAAACTCTACTGAACTTAAATAGTATACAGAGGCAATAAAGTTAATAATAGGGTACCTAGTTTATTCCAAGAGATGGAAGAAGGGCCACAGTGAGTAAGAACAAGAGAATATACATAAGAAAGTGTATGAATGTGAGATAAAAATAGGTTTAGCAGGAGGTATACTGATAAAGAACCACAGCAATACACTGCACAGAGGTCTGTAGAGCAAATTATTAGAACATAGCATGACACTGATAAGTTTATTATATAACCATCACTTAGCAAGCATTCATCAACTTAACCAGTACATCAAAAGAATGTTGCATATACCAAGGCATCAGCAAATGAAATGACCTACAAACTTGTTTAAGGGCACAGGCTCAACATACATAAAGCTTATCTGACATGAATGAAATCAATACAAATACAACACACTACCAAGGTCTTTTCATTGTCTACACAGTTGTTGAACAAGTAAAAATGTAATAACACATGACACATACTTGTATTGTGAAGGAAGATGGCGACAGAGTGGAAGGGAAGACCAAAGTGAGGGGAGATTTAGCAATGCATTCCACAACAGTAACCCTCCCACCCTCAGGCCAGTTATTACAGACAGTAATCAGTTTATAGCGAATATAGAGAAATTAACAAGGAGATACAAAGTAGAACAGGTTTTCTTTCATTTATTGAATGCAGACACCAAGAAGCTAGGGAGATAATTGAGAATGCCTGATTACAAGTGACAAAGCAAACACTTGTCATATTTAGAATAAACTGTAGCTTACTCTACCAAACTTGGTACAGTGCATATCTTTAAAACAACTTTTTATTAAAGTCTGCTTTTACTGACTCTGTTTCTTGTTATGCGTGTGTGTGTGTGTGTGTGTGTGTGTGCGTGTGTATGTGCATGTGGGTGTTACTGTATTGATGGGAGGAAAAGCCACTGGTAAATAATTTGATTTACATTATTTTATGAATTGTACATGCACTATTTCAATTTACTGTGCACTGTCTGTATGTTTACTTTTTAAATATCTGGCTGGCATCCTCAATTGAATCTGAAGTATGTACTCACAAACACGATAGACGCAGTATATGTTTATAGAAATCCAAGAATGGCTGACACCGGCAGAAATACAGTAATGCCTCTGCCCTTGTACATTATATTATATTGGTCCAACAGTCACTCTGGATGCCTCTATGAAGGAAGAACAAGAACTCTCCCTCAGGCACCATGCAGTTACTCAGATAGGACCACTCAAAGACCAATCTAGTGAGGGGACATGGACACACTTTTGTTTTTCAGGTGACATGGATCATAGGACAGCAATGAAAGTGGAGAAAATGATCGTGTAGCACAGATCAACAACTCCACTGGTTTCGCTGACACCATACACAACCATAAAATGGACAGCCCCAAAACAGGCATGGACAAGCAGGATGGTAGAGTCTACATGGTTAGTCAGGTGTGTTGTGCCAAGAAATCAGAGACAACCATGGAAAATGTCCTCATTTCCATAAGCACTACATCATGTGTCCTGAATTAGGATGATAAAAAGGGACATAAGCATTTTGTGAGAGCTCAAACTAGTACAAGCAGCCATGGAATCAGGACTGCATAAAATACAGCACCACAAGATGCCTAGCCATATACAACTTTAAGCACATCCTTTTCAAGCAATTAATAGTGCTCCCCTCCCAAACTAAGCAGGACCATACATGATAACCTTGGTGTAAATCTGTGTCTATCCATCCTGTTGTCAAAACCAACCTTAAAGGTAGCCAAAGTAGTACTTTGTTTGACCTGTAGTGGTCACTTATTCCATCGACTGGGAATACATTGAGTTAGAAACCCACCCATTAAGTGAGTCTTGCTTAATTTTTGGTGGAGATTTAGGTCCTTAGTGAGGGTGTTTGTAGAGGCACTGGTTTTGTGAAGAACTAGGAAGTCAAATAGGACTGGATCTTTCGTGGTTCATAAAACAAGACTCAGGTCACCTCGCAGCAACCTGTAGGCTACAGAGCATAAGGAGAGACACGATAATCTGCTGGGCTAATCAAAAGATATAAGACCTTAAATTTTCCTGGTAAGTGGGTCTGATGAGGGAAGAGTAGATTGCTAAGATGACTTCTTTGGATTTTGAAGATATTTCCTTGGAAATCAACTGGGCCAGACTATAGTAGAAACATGATGACAGAAAGACAGGTTGTTATCCACATAAGTACTTAGGTCTCTAATGACTGTGTCTGTCTGAAGAGGAGCACCATTGCAACATATGAGGTGAGAGGAATGTTTCTGCCAAATGCTGCTATGCTGCACTTTTTTTTTTTCATTCAGTTTGAGACACCAGGTATGTGCATATTCTAGCCCTTCTTGGATTATGACACCTTCTCACATACTTAGATGAAATGAAGAATTATAACAAAAGATCCAAAGTCCTTTAATTCATTAACACCCATGTGGTGTGGAATGTCACACCTCTAGAAGCCTCCTTGCATTCCAGAGCATTTTTTGAAAAATCAACTTAAAACGCATAGATAAACATATGTAAACATTTTGTGAACAATAAAAGCTATTAAAACTATACAAATAGCAATGCTATCAGTAAGTATTCTCGGCAGTGATAATAGTCAGTGCATTCATGTATAAACTATATACAAGATCACATACCAGGGGTGAAAAGGGAAACTCCCTAAACTTTACTTTTACATGATCTCATACCAAGTCTGACCATATACATTTAACAAAGTGTGAATCATTTTAAAAAATCAACCCAATTCATCCTTCAAGAAAAGAAACGTTCAACCGTACACATAAACACCAAAGGGTAAATAGGTCAAACAGATATGACAGTCAGTAAAAAGCACAAGAAAAACTCACCCAAGCTTATATAATACCTTAAATGTTCTGTAATGGTGGGCCATGGGATTTAAGCAAATTACCCCTTAAGGGCATCATCTAGTGTTTTGAACTGCATGGCTCCTAAATGTCTATTACTTTTTGCTTTTTAAGTCTTTATGGGTATATTCAGGCCAGTAAAGCCAACCCTCCACTACCTGTGGATTTGCATATTTCACATTGTTTACCTGATTTCATCAGCACAACAAAAGAGGATTTCTATAGTTCTATATTTTAGAAACAAAGGGTTTTTAAATCCAGCTGATGTCCATAAACATTAAGCTGCCTGCAAAATATCCCAACTAACATTCAAACCAAATCGTAGAAAGGTCACACAGACAAATCATTCAGTATGAACTAGAAGAAAAACACAGTCAAGCTAGAGTTTTCACTGTGTGAGACCTTAAGCCTCCTGTAAATAGGTTTATGAGATATATGCAAATGACCACTTAAAGACATCAAGAGTTTCAGCTACATGTTTGTCTTAATTGGCCTGAATGCTCCCATAAAGACTTAAAAAGTAACACGTCATAGTGGTTCAGAAGCAATGTAGCTGAAATAACTGATATACCAATGACACATATGCGTACTAAGAGCATCAGGACCTGAAGTCAGTCTTAATGTTTAATTTCAGAATCATTAAGTACCATATTAGATGTACCTTCTCAAAGTTATACTGAACATAGCATAAGAATGATGTGCTGTAAAAGGTGTTATATAAATGGCTTAGGCAAGAAAGGACTCTCCATATATCACAGATTCCAAACCACAACATACAGCTCTTTGGCAATGACTTTAAAGTATATGTTCTGATTCTTTTCAAGAAATTGAGAAGAGTATGAGAAATTCCACAAACAGGAGGTTTCAAACAACAAACACATTAGAGCTCTTGCAAAAGCATAGCTTTACCTGTATAAATAGGTGGCACAACAGGTAGCAGACTTGCTTTTGGTGCAGAAGGCTGTGGGTTCTATTCTCACACCAGATAGATTGCTTACTGACACTACAGTTCAGCAAAAGAGTAGTGCTGCACACCTGAGTGTGTCATCCTTCGGATGAGATGTGAAACTGAGACTAGATCTGCTTGAGTTGGTGGTAGCTCAGCTGGATATAAAAGCTCCCATGGCACCTATCGAAAAGAGTAGAAGTTCCCTGATGTCCTGGCCAAATTTCCCCTAACAGTATAAATACATTGTCAGGTTGTCCCTGAAAAGAGGCTACTAGCCTAGTGAGACGACCAATTAACAAAATAAATGTAAAATTGTGCTACCTTTATCAAAACAAAAAACAAAAGAGTAACAACATATGGTCAATAAAACAATTCAGTAGAACAGTTATATCATAAAAATGAACAGTTCAGTTCATTAGCCACTCCTGTGACAATTGCTTAACAAAAGTGATAACACAAGGTTCAGGGATGACAAACTTGTATGCCCAAACAGAAGAAGTCTCTTGCAGAACTATGTACAGCAATAAGTTCAAAGGCTATCCTTGTCAGGGCCCACAGTAACAAAACATCAAAATGCAAACACCAACATCAGAAATGCCAGCATATAGGAAGAAATTGGAAGCATGCTGTGTGTGATAACATTACAGTAGGGAATGGGAAATTAGCCCTTTCCCCACTGTAGTGCGATCTTCATCTGTCCATTTGCTCTGACCATTAGGAATTGAGCCCCTCATCAGATTCGATCTAGTAACCTGCTAGTGCTCTTTGCCCTGACCTCCTTCAGATTCTTCTTTCCTATAATTCTATTATGTCCTTTCTAGCCATAAAACTTGTTTGCCACAATTGTGAATGCAGAATCAGCAAGTGTCAACTAAGTGCTCTATTTTTTTTTTTCTTCAAATTGGAATTTTCTCTCTGTTTCACTTTTCTTGCCTAATTGTTGTTTATACCACATAGTTGTTTGATATTTGGCTGGTATTTTGCTATTTAATACTATTTTAACAGCTGATGTTCATCATTTGATCACTGCTGCAGTAACCTTAGCTATATGTGTTATTTATCCTGCACAGGGTATAACAGCTGGCCAGCTTCCAAAGCTTAGGCACCATCCACATGCTCAGACCATTGACATCTTTATCAGAGCTGTAGAAAATCAGTTGTCTGGGTACCAAGCCCTTCATACATTTCCTGCCACCGAATAGTGTTCCTCTTGTGGTCTTTCAGGGATTGACAGCTAGTGTTTTTCTATCACCGGGCAAATAAAAAGTTCTCTTTAGGGGAAAGCAACTTCCATGGTTTATTTTATGACAGAAACATTACTTTTTTCCGTGAAAATTTTTAATGCTAGGAATTGTATGTTTCTTGGGCTGCCATGTGACTTTTCATTGGTTATAAGACTGTAACTCTACTTTATACCTTTAGTGTAAATCTATGTACATTAATTTATTTTTTTGTTAAGAAAACATTTATTAATCTGTGTTTAGCTAAGTGTATGCTATGCTTGTCATGGTGTTTTATGATGAAAACACTGCTTTTTTGATACTTACATTTTTACCAACTGCTGCTATCAGTGGTACCAGGACTTAAGGCTTCATTCTTGGATTTACCATAGAACAACTTACTGGTTCCTTGGTTCTTTGTTCCTTGGCCACAAAAAGAACCTTTCCAGATGGCTTTGCCCCCTCAGCAGGCTATGAATTTGCCTCAACCACAAATGGGTGACTCTGCTCTGGCAATGTCTGGTTCCTCACGCCACTCATTTTCTTTATTTGTTTCCTCTGATGTAGTACCTTTAGCCACTATGGACCAGGGGTTAGACACATGTTCCACAGCTGTTGGAGTGTCCATAGCAGAGAAGGGAGAACCAATGTTTTTTGGTCTTGGTGGAAGGAGTGGGAATGCCTCTCAGCTTAGCCAGATGGCTATTACCCAGGATGATGTTCCTAGCAGGTGTTGTTCTGCTTCTATGGAAATTCCTATAAAAGAAAAAGAAGCAAAAAGTTAATCATTTATTTTATCCTGCCTTAGTTACTTTAGACAGGGATAAGTTATTGGGCTTAGCTCAGGCTTTTAATCCCTCTCATTCTGGTTGTACTGGTAAAAGAAAAAAAGAAATTATTAATTTTCTGATGATTCAAGCTATGATGAAAAGGGAAATGATTGTGGGGAAACATCTGTTTTTTTTTTTCTCCTTAGGTGACTGATTCTGAAGAAAGTATTTCTTCTGATCACTTCTTAGAAGACTTTCCTTTTTCTGAAACCATATCTAGGATGATCCAGTTGCTTCAGTTGGAGCATAATGATATTCCAATTTCTTTAGAAAAATATTGTTATTTATTACAACTAGATTTTCCTCAGCCCACTCTTGTTCCTCCTGTTCTTCCAGCTTTGGAGGATGTTTTAATTACAACCTTTAATAACCCTGATAGCCATTACTGCAGCCCCTAAGAAGGCAGATAGATTGTATGAAGTTCCTCTTTCTTACAAATTTTTATTTTTTAATCCCAGATCTGACCCTGCAGCAATTTTTTGACAAAATCTGCAGCATCTAAACATATGATCAATGCTAATCCCCCCGATAAGGATGGGAAAGTCTTTAATAGATCTGGGAAAAAAAAAGTATACCTCTGTCACGCTTATTTTTTACAATTCTTAATTGTCAAACTCCCATGTTAAAGTTTTTTTCTGGTTTTATTTGAAACTATAAAGAACATTCAGCAACTTTGCCCTCTTCTGAAGGGAAATCTTATCTGAATATATTATTGTTTCTGTGTCTCAAGTGACTGAACATTCTTTGAAATGTATGACTTAACTGATGCCTCTTTCAGAGCAGCTGCTATTGGAACTGTTATGAGGAGTTTCCATGGTTACATTCTAAAAATTAACCTGAGGATATTAAAGCTGAAATTATAAATTCTCCTTTGGATAGGGAGTTGGTTTTTGGATTACCTGCTGCTGAAGTCCTGAAAATGTCTGATGAGAGAGGAAAATTGATTCAATAAGTGACTCAGCTTTTTCAGCTTCCCATCTTCAAGTTTATTAAAGGTTTCATATCCTACCACAGAACTTTTTTATAAAAAGCCAAATAAGCAAACCCAGCAAGCATATGACAAGCATATGTGCAAGAAAACCATGGCAAGGAATCTCAAAAAAAGAAAGGATTGCCTCCCAGAAACCATAATGCTCCAACAAGTCTGAATGACAATTTTCAAATGGCAAGCCTTTAAATCTGACCCAAACTCTGGCTTTCCATTTCTTTCTTTGGTAACAGATATGGGTTCTATGGGTGATCCATCTGGGGTGTAGATGGCAGTGGGAGCCCCTCCCTCCATTTCAGGGGATTTATCCTCACCCACCAGCTCAAACTTCATTCTTCCCTCCTGTCATTCAGCATTTTCTGACTCAGGGGGTCATAGAGCCTGTTCCCCTTTCTCTGACAGGTCAAGGTTTTTAACTCAAGAATGCTTCTCGTACCAACAAAAGAAGTCTCACAGAAACCCATTCAGGATCTCCCCTCTCAGAACCTGTTACATTTATTCCAATTTTCAGGGTTTTTCTTTTAACTCTAGATGATGCTTATCATCACATCCTTATAGCCACATATGTCAAACTTTTTTTAAGGTTTTCTGTGTTTGGATGTATCAGTTCTCTTCAATACCCTTTGGATTTTCCACTATTCTAAGGGTGCACACAAAGTGTCTTGCTCCAGTGATAGCCTTTTGTAGACTGCAAGATATAAACAGTTTCTATTATTTTATGACTTGCATATCTTTGCAGACTTTTTTTCAAACTGTCAGGTATCTCTCACTTAGATAAGAGATTTCCTTTGCAGACTGGGATTCCAGGAAAACATTCAAAAATCTTCTTTGGCTCCTTCCCACGAGATTGTTTTTCTGGGGTGTCTCCTAGATACCTTAGTTCAAAGAGCTTTTCTTCCAAAGTAAAATGTAAAGCTATAGTTTATTCCTGAGTTTTTCCACTCAGTCCAGGATTTCAGCAATGGAATTACTCAGGATACTAGGATTCATGACATCCATAATTCTCATTATTCCTCTAGCAAGACTCTACATGAGAATGATTCAATGATATCTAAAATCGAAATGGTCCCATCATCAGCATATCTTAATATTCCAGATTCCAGTTTTGGGATATGCAAAAAGGAAACTTCTTTGGTGGAGAGACCAATTTTATCTGAATCCAAGTCTCCCATTTTCCCTTCCAGCTTCAGCACAGTCTGTAATTATAGATGCCTTAGACTTTGCTGGGAGTGAAAATACAAGGTGTCTGGGACAAAAAAGGCAGTCATAAACACATTAACATAAAAGAGATGGCAATCATAAATGCTCTCAGCTCTCTCAATCATCTGGTCTCCATGGCTGCTACAAGTAATTATAGATAACACCACAATGATGTGGTACATAAACAAACAGAAGGGGTTCCAGATCTTACCCTCCTTGCAGATTAGCCATGGTAGCCTGGGATATAGCAATTCAGCATAATCTCACCCTGCAAATGTCTTACATTTTGTCAGAGCAAGACATTATGGCAGACAAACGGAGGAGGACCAGGAAAGACCCTCACAAATAGAAATCAAATTAGGGGATCTTCCAGAATTTGTTCCAGCTGTGGGGCACACAGACATACAAACTTGGATAATAGAGAGTGTTCACTACAATTCTCTCCTGAAGATGCCTCATTTGGTGAACCCCTTAAACTGATGAGACAGACGGAATCTTCATCCAATGATTCATCTTTTCAGGACAAGAAAGTGATTTTTGAGGCCTATCATTCTGTGTTCTCTACTCTTGGGTAGTCTCACTAACAGATCATCAAACTGGCCTGGTTGCCAGTTAATCATGGAAAGACCTGGATACAGCTGAATCAATACCTCATTCAAAAGGTGCTCGGACTGAATCTATGATTACTGTAGCAACCACCGAGGGAAAGCTCATAGTTGAGTCCAGTACTTTCTACCCCCCCAAACAAGAGTCTGGGGTGACAGAATGGAGAAACTAACCTACACCTCAGTTATTTTTACTCTTAGGGTGCTGAATTACTTAACTCACATGAATCACTTCCATAGGGATCTGGTAGAACAGGCTGTGAATTCTTTATGTAAGCCACGAATGCAAGAATTAAAAAAAAACAGCTGGAGATTCCCATAAGTATGATGTTAAACATTACAAACTTTCCATGTGTCTGTCTATGGAGTGCCTAGGATGGCAGGTACAGGCATCTGTCTACATCATCATGCCTGGCTTTGCCTATGGGATTTTTGCAGAAAACTTTAAGGCCTTGTTCACCAACACCCCTTTTAATGATTCTGCCCTCTTCAGATCTACAGTGAGGGGAAAAATCCCATACCACTTCCTCGTAAGCTTCAGGTCACCCTCTAATGACCCAGGAAACCCATAAAACATGTTTAAGCTTAATGAATGCACTCGCTATCCACCCCAATACCATATGCATGAGCAACTTTAATTCTCATATTATTAACTGGAAATCATATACAACACCATATGTGCAGACACAGAGTTCCCTGGACTTCATGGGCAACTTTAATTTCCATATTATTAACTGGAAAATCATATACAACACCATATGTGGAGGCACAGAGTTCCCTGGACTTCATGTACCAGACTGTCAGTACACTGACTTGGAGAAAAATCGTAATGGATCTGCTCTTCACTAATATGGGAGAGTGCTGCACACTCCTAGTGGTAAGATCAGACTGCAAAACTATCTCCTTTGAAGTAAAAATAAAACTAGGAACCTCAGTTAACCCTTTAATGTTTAGAAACTACTCTAAGGCTAACTTACTGCCATTAAGTGATAACCTGGAAAACTTTTAAGCTCTTCTAAACCCTGAGAACACTGCTGCCTACTTGGAACCTTTCACAGAAAATTGACACAAGCACATTAATAGCTTAATAGATGCAGCTGTACCCACTAGAAATAAGTACAGAACTAACTAAAACAACAAGACCACAGTGGTGGAATCACAATATCAGTAGGCTCTGTGACAAAGGGAAATACTGCCAACCCAGCTAGCTGGAATTTTGTAAATAATTCTATGTCATTTGTGAATATTGATATGATTTATACAGAAGCATGTATAAAGTACTGAGCTAAAATGTAACCACAGCATGCCCTATTGGAATAGAACAGGAATCTACCTGCACTATTGTGACTGTTTAGAGGTATATGTTTAATAGAAACTGGAACACAGGAGGTTAACTTGAAAAAATTCAGGGAAAATAGTTGAAATTAAATTGTTTCATAACCATGTAATAAAAGAGATGCTAGCGTGAATAAAATCACTCTTAGCAAACTTGCTAGCTGTTACAACCATATTGCTAGATTTGCTACAGGTACAACCTTTAGGACCCACCACTGTCTCAACTTAACTCAAATAGTTTGGCTTGAATGGACTAGTCTTCTCCAATACAACCAACTTATAATAGCCCACAAAGTTCTAAACCACCCCGATAAGACACCAGCACTAAACAAGATCATTAATCCCTACAGCAACCTGAGGTCACTGCACTCTGCTGACAAACTGTTGGTTCAAACAACCAAAAGCATAAATGTGGCTGGTAGGCAAAACTTGGAACTCTCTACCTGCTGAACTTACTCTCCAGCCCTCTCTAACCCAGTTAAAAAAAAGCCTCAAACTACACTTTCAAATGCACTAGCAATGTCCCTGTTCAAAACCTAACCCACCCACTGGTATTGGATACCTTGCCTAATTAAATCTGTCGTTTGACTCTAAAATGTGTATGACTTTGCTTTGTGGCATATCTAGAGATCATTAAGGGATAAAGTCCTTATCTGTGTGAAACCATGTGTGAAACTCTTAGTTGCTTATACTAATTCTGCCAACCACGTTCTATAAATGTGACCTTACTGAAGACTGTAAACTATGTTAATTTGTAAATGTTACCAATGTAATCTACTAACTTGGAGCTTTTCTCCCCGGGCTTCCACTGAAAATGGACATATATCCAGTCGGACCATCCTGGTAAACAAATGTAAAATAAATAAATAACATTTTCAGTTTCAGTGCAGTTTCAGACACAATGTCTAGAGCTGGAAGTTTTTTGCATTGTCTTGAAAGAGACGTTAATTACTAAGTTTGAGATGTAGAAGTATTTTATTGTTTTATGTCTTCCAGGATCTGCAAACATCTGAGAGATATGTATTTTTCACAAGGAGATGCTAAAAATGTTTGTACTTTCTGACAATGGGGGTTTAGCTTGGGAACTAAAGTCAGGTGACAAAAAGTAATGTCATCCAAGCTAAAGCAGCAATAATATTTGATATTAATTTAAGAACTCTCTCAGACAGAGACAGAGCATTTTGTATTTTGCATTTTGTATTTGACATTGGAAACATTCACTATCACCACTTCTGCCTGCTTGTTGTTCTGTAAGTAAGTTTTTAGGGCATAGTAACTCTTTTATGTTCAGATAGGAATATAGTAAAGTATAGCTTAGATGTTTTCTTTATTCATTTGAGACTTTCCTGCAATGTTGTTTTAAATATTTCCTGTGATTTTGAACTCTGATGTAACTGATTACTTACTGAGTATTGTTGTGTTCTTTTATTATTTATTATTAAATATATGTAAACATTTCAATTGTGGCTTGTCTGTTTAGAGATATTTAAGCTCTTAGAGTACTTGCATATCTATATGGTGACACTGTACAGGCCACTCCTAAATAGCCTAGCTCTTGGTCAGACTACCATTTGGATTAATAGTAGCATTACACAGTAAGACTGGACACCCTTTGTTAAGGGCCTTAAAGTAGCTGATGAGAGTTGGCTGGTGGCCATGAAAATGACCTTATAATCTGGGCAGAAAGGAGGCATAGCTAGTAAACCTGTGCCAGCCTTTCCTAGTTTTGTGTGTGTGTGTGTGTGTGTGTGTGTGTGTGTGTGTGTGTGTGTGTGTGTGTGTGTGTGTGTGTGTGTGTGTGTGTGTGTTTGTATATAAATCAAATCTCAAGAAGTGTGTGTCAGCTACTTTGGCAGGGACATGGAGCAGTGGTTGGACAGAGAGCGTACTGGAGATCTTGGTTTGGCCACTCAGCTGAGATCTCAACCCTATAGCTGTGCCAGTGGGGAGTCTTATTGGGGATCTGGAGAAAGAAGTGGAAACCAGCTCGAGACTGACTGTGATCTCTGTGTACTCTTAAGAGAAATTGCATTTTACTGTGTGTGTACTTGTCATCCTTCCAGTGTGCACTTTCTCCACTGTTGCCAGTGGTTAGGATTGAGGCTCCTTGATTACTGGGCCAATACAGGAGCATCACAGGCTCTATAACAGAAGGAAAAGAGTCATGTCAAAATTTTGGAGGTGTAGTCCCCAGCATGATAAAAGCACTCATCAAAATAAGCAAACAACTTGGAGGACAAATACAGTAAAGGCTATCAAATCCAAATTTTAGGTAAATTTGGCCCCCCCAGGCCAAGTGCAACCACATGGCATTCTTTAGCTATGTCCACACCTTCAAAGGCAATACACAGTTGTGTGCAGAGGTCACTGTTAATGGCACCACATACCTTGAGTCAGAAGATATAGCACATCTACTGGTAAACAAATTCAGTTGTAACTTTTGCCTCTCTCCCCTCCAGCTTCCCCCTTAGGAAATAGCATCAAGTATAACTCTTCCTACTGTCACTAGGGAACAGGTCCACCATGCTGTCTCTAAGGCCAAGAACACTGCATCAATGAGCCCATCAGTATCCCAAGATGCCTTCTAAATAGCATTAAACATGATCTATCATTCCCTCTGTAATCACGATTTACCTTAGCCTCCAAACAGGTTTCCAACTTCATGAATGGAGAATTGCAATAGTCATCCATCTGCACAAAGGATAGCCATCTACAAACCCTGGAAACTACAGACCCATAAGTCTCACTTATCTTATATGAAAAGCCATAGAATGAATTAACATGGAAACGATCAATTCATAACATAGGAAACCTCCAGAGACTAGACCCCGCTCAGTTTATTTATGTTAAAGATAGGCTATGCCTACTAACCCTGGTGAAATTTGAGAAGGTCATTGAAGTAATGAAGGAGAACAAAATGGTTCACACTGCTTACCTTGACCTGGCCAATGCATTTGATTTAATACCTTACTCAAGCATTCTTGGACAAACCCAAGAGTTTATGTCAACTAGTAAATAACCAGTTGGCTCACAGACAGGACCCAAGAAGTTAGACTTGAGGAGCCCACCTGTACAAAGAGGCCAGTCATCAGTGGAGTCTTTTAGAGATAGGTCCCTGTAAAGCTTCTTTTTTGCATCTACTTCTCTGAAGTCAAGGCCAACATCAAGGACATATATCTGACCAAATTTGTAGATGATTACAAATTAAAAGCAGTCATATAATTCCCCACTGACATTAATGTTCAGCAAGAGGGGCTGACAAAAGCAATAACTGGTGTCAGAGCCATGGACTAAAGCTAAATGCTAAGAAATACACAATAGTATAATTTGGGAAGTCATCCACCTTGGTAACTATCATATTGACAACACACTCCTAACAGTCAACCCAGTAGTCCAAGACTTGGGGACACATGTAAACAGTAATCTAGCCTTTAACCATCATGTATGTACAGCAGTGAGGAAATCATTCTATGTTGCACAACCTATGAATAAAAGTTTGGCATCTAGGTCTAAGGAGGTTATTGTTTCACTGTATTAAGAACTCATTAGACCTATCATTAAGTACAGTGCCCCCTTTGATATGTACCTAACCAGACGCATCCAACAATTAGAATATCTACAGAGGTTCCTCACTAAAAGAATACATGGTGTATATAATATGCCCTATGCAAACTGCCTTGAATCCTTGTCCCTGTATTCTATCTGCTACAGGCTGTTGACTCTATGCCTGGCATACAAGGCATCTTCTAACACCACTGTAGACCTCCTGCATATTCATAAAACAAACAGCACTCAAATTACTGTTATAAAGACTTAAATCTTGCCTGTGATATAAATAGGACCAGCTAGAGAGACAGGTATGTATCCAAGAGACTACCCCTTCTCTGGAACAGGTTCACTATCCATCTGAAGTGAGGTCCTCCCCAACCCAATTCAAGTGTAACTTGGAAAATTGAATGGGGAACCAGAAATGGACACAGGCAGTCAGTGAATTGTTCATTTCACAGGCCCATGCTTCTAAATGTTTCCTCTCTCAAGCCTATTCTCACATTACCAAGGGTATCAGAACTTGTCAGAGATTTGGGATGCATGGCTAGGTTTAAAAAGACCCCAAATGTCAGTAGCTTAGTACACACCTATGAATCTATGAACCTAAAGCTGACAAGGTGTGAACAGGAAGCCAAATCGCTGTCTGATGTAGCTGTCAGATTTGTGAGCTTTCAATGATCTTTTAACTCATTCCCCCCAGTACAGCCCTGTTGAGTGTGCACCTTTAACTCCCACTGGGTGCGACTCGAGCCTTTAAAAACAGGAAGTTATCACCTTACAGTTCAAACAAATATTCATATCTCTGGAACCGTAAGTGTTACTAGAAAACTATAAATGGCAAACTGTTTAGGACAAATTAATCTTTACATTAGCGGCATTAATTAAGTCTGATGCTTTAAACTAGATTTTATAAGCCAAAATAAGGGCAGTGAATATTCTTTTTTTAATATTGTATAAACAGCTTATGACATCTCTGTAACCATTCAAGCATGACACATACTACCAGCAGGACTTTCTTCATACAGCTGTGAGCTTTCATATGAGGCTATACATTTCTCTCCATGTTACCTGAATGTTGAGATATTTAGATAAATATGGAAATTATTGCAATATAAATAAACAGTATACAAATAATATTCACTAACCCTTTAGCTGTACTAGACAGAGGTAAAATATCAATACAATTGTGTTTGACATGCTCCAATTGTAATTAAATAAAAATGAGACACTGGCACTTTCCCACCTATCTTTTGAAAAGAGAGGAATTTAAGGAATAGGTAGTGGAAATTATTTGGGAGTTGTTAGAAACAACAGAAATTTCTTCTGAAAATATAGCTAGGGTGTTGGAAAAAATTAAAGTGAAGTTTAAAACTAAAGGAAAGGGAGATATGTTTAAAAAGTAAGAATTATTTAGAGAGACTGACAAATATTAAAGTATTGTAGAACAGGGAGAATCTGACAGAACAAGAAAGAGCAACTACAGAATGCTAAACAGAAAATAAGGGATTGCCTCGATAATATGCATCAGTTTAGAAAGACTGCTGTTAAACAACTGTTTTTTTTTATAATAATAATAGAGCACAAAACCTGTCTCAGGCAATAGAAAGTAGAAAGGATTGTCTCCAAGCTTAGGGAGCCTATAACAAGGAAGATAACATGAGATCCTGTAGAGATACTAGAAATATATTGGAAATTTTATGAAAGTCTGTATAAAGCAGAGAAATATGGAAATCAAGAAAAAGTACAAATGGAAATGTTTAAGGAAGAAATATGCCAAGGTTAGAGGTATTTGAGGCTCAATTGCTAATAGTTAAGATAGGAGGAGATGAGATAAAAGTGGTGTTGTATAACCAATCAACAGCAAAGTCCCTAGGAATAATAGGTTCAAGTAGCTTAGTACTAACCTATGAACTATAACCAATCAACAGCAAAGTCCCTAGGAATAGATGCTATTCCTGTGGAAGTTTGGAAGCTAGGAGGGAAAACACTGATAACTGATAATGATTTGGAAGGTTTTGTTTAACAGTATTTCAAGAGGAGGAAAAGCACCAACATCCTGGAAGAAAGTGGTGCTGGCTGTAATACCTAAAGAGGCTAAAGACACATCAGATCCAGCTCCATACAGGCCCATTTTGATCCTAAACTATGATTATAAAGTGCTTATGTCTATAATGGCTAAAAGAATGGCAAAGGTGATGTAAAAATTGATAGACATGGATCAATGAGGTTTGGTGGAGGGGAGGCAAACATTTGACAACATTAACAGAACATTGATGATCCATGGGGAAGTTGAATGTAAGAAAATACTGCTGTTGGTGGGTCTTGATGTAGAGAAAGCATTTGACAGAGTAATCTGGGAGTTTATGAGCAGAGAAATGGAAGCATTTGCATTCCCTGATAAAATCACAAGGTTAATTAGGAAGCGATGAGGGATCGGAGGTGAGAATTAAAGTGGGGGAGTTTCTTTCTGTGAATTTCTGTTTGAGCAGAGGAACCATGCAGGGGTGTCCTCTTTCCCCTTTGTTATTTACACTATATTTAGAATTATTGGCAAAGAAAATACAAGCCTTAAAAATTCATGGCTATAATTGGTATGGTAGTCAAGAAAAACTGGCTCTATTTGCAGATGATATTATTTTATACCTGATAAAACCAGAAAAGGACATTTCAGTGTTGTGGAACATTTTGAGACAGTTTCAAATCTTTCTGAGATACAAAATTAATGAACCTAAAACAAAGGCAATAGCTGTAAATTATTTACCCACACACAAATTGATTCAGCAATATCCATATTTATGGGGACCTGATAAAATTAAGCACTTAGGAGTACGGATTAAAAAGGATTTTGACGTGGCAGTTAGGGATCTGTAAAAGACTAAGCAAAAGATAATACAAAGACTGAGAAATTGGAAGCTCTGTTATATGGATATGGATAGCAAGATACAAGCAGTTAAAATGCTTTTAGTCACTTTAGTTTTATACATATCAGGCATATATTTATCAACCAGAGGAGAAGTTGTGGTAGCAATTAATAAAGAGCTGAAGGTTTTATCTGGGAGGGGAAGATGGCAAGGGTCAAGCTGGATAAGTTAATTCTTCCAATTGAACAAGGTGGTTTGGGTTTACCCAATTTGAAGGGGTATTTCAGAGCTACACAGTTAAGGCTCCAATACATAGCACAAGCAGAAACCTATAATTCAAAGTGGAAAGGGATGATGATGAAACAGGGGAGAAGCTCAAGAAACAAGGAGAGACTGGGATTTTGGATGCAGATCCTTAAGAAAAATAACAAAACTTGCTGAATATTATGTTCATAAAGTGGCAGAGAGAATTCTAAGAACTAAGTCAACACAGGAATGGAGAAAGGAGATTCTGCTGATAGGGATAACTGCAATTAGGGATACAGACAATAGGCAAGAGGGGACTGGAATTTATTGGAGAAAACTGGTAAAAGAACCAAAGTACTGGGAGCAAACAATTAGAGAGGGAAAGGTAATAGAATGGGAAGAGGCCAAGAATTGATTTGTACTGCAGGATAGAGATTACCTTCTCTATCAAGGAGTGATATCAGAGTATAGGTAGAGAGGAAGAAATAGGTCCACCATAAGTTAAAGACCAACACTGGTAGAGTTTTTAGGAGAATCTAGAACAGAAGCTGCTGTTAAAAAAGGAATAATTAGTAGAGCATACAAAATATTGCATGATAGCTATAAGAATCATTCAGAGAAGGTGAGAAAAGATTGGAAAGAGTGACTGGGTAAGCAATTCACAAAGAAACAATGGGGGGGGGTATATGTATGTATGTCACCCAAATATGCAACAAAGTCTAGTATTCAAGTAAACGAAAGCGCTAACATTAAGAGTATCTTGGTTCCAGCGTGGTTTTTTCTTTCTTTTTGTTTACAACAAAGTCTAGAAGACTTAGGATCTTTGGAAGTATTTATGTAAATATTTTTATACCCCAAGTAGACTCAAAAGAATTTTTCCTCAGGTAGACAGCAAGTGTTGGTGTGATGGGGAAGAAAGAGATAACTGGAAACATATTTTCTGGGAGTGTAATGAGTTGGTAGACTTTAAATATTCCATGCAGACTGCTCTGTCGGAGATACTGGGTGTGAAACCGAATCAGGATTGCCTAGACATAGTAAGGCCTTGCTGAGTTTAATTATGGTGGCTGCCAAAAGAGGAATTACTAGAAAATGGAAATCAAAGTCTAAACTAACTTTACTAGAAGTAGTGCATATAGTAATAGAGATAAAACAACTGGAATTTAAATCTTTAGAAAAGGGAAAGAGCATATTACATACGAAAAAATGGGAATTGTGGGAACAGTACATGCAGAGGAGGAACAAGATTTAAAAGATGGCAGGATTTGAATGAGCTATGTAATGTTTGACTGACAATGACTGGATAGATTAGAACTGTTGTATAATGTTTGTAACTACCATTGTCAATATAGCTTGTGATGTATAATGTTTGCAACTAAAATTAGGTCTATTTAGTATGTTTTCATTTATATAAATGTATGATTGTCTATGTCATATATGATAATTTAATACAGATGTTTCTTGTTTAAAAAATACAGTTGTTTGTCATCATGTCTGTTTTAAGATGAAATCATCTGCTACCTTGTATGTAGCAAGGTTTTGGAATTATTAATGCAAGTATGAACAAGCAATATTTGACACCTAGAGGCTTCAGTAGGAGGTAACTGCAGAAATGCCTGGAGGTGTCAGTCCTTTGATTCCCCTCAGACACGGGTGACTATGGCAGAGGTGGCTCCTTTAATGGACACCAGCCTCAAAGTCATAGGGGTCTACAAAATAATGGATATGGTAGTCTATTTGACTGAAAACAGACTCAGAGTCCGTGAAGGCTTGCCCAACTGTCCACCTATGGAGGCAGTCAGGGGATGTTATCTCTCCACTCAGCTGTGTGGATGGCCATCACACTGGAAAAAGTGTTAGAAAGATAAGATCTGAAGCTATATTGTACCCTTTTCCCAAACCACTCACCAACACCTTCAACCACTTCCAGATGTTCTGCCCTGCCAATTCAAAGCAGCTGAAAAGGAGGTTTCTATCTTCTTACAAAAAAGTGCCACTCAGGAGATCCCAGCAGACTGGATAAGGTCTGTAATCTAGTCCAGATTCCTTTTAGTACTGAAGAAAAACAAGGACCTCAGGCTTAAACCTTCATAGAAAAAAGACCTCTTTCAAAATGGTCTCAGTGCACATGATTTTGAACTGTCTAAAGGCAAGCAACTGGATGTGTTCTGTAGACATTCAGGATGTCTATCTCCCCATAAATATTTCCAAGGAGTCCAGAAGGTTCTTGCACTTCTAGGTAGGAGCTAGTCATTACCTATTCAGATCGCTGCCCTTTGGTCATGCCACATGCCCAAAAAAATGTCTTCCGGGTCCATGGCAGTATTCACAGCTCATCTACAATGTGTCTTCCCATACCTAAATGATTGGCTTCTCAGTGCAACAAGCATGAGTCCTTAAAGTTCATAGGTTCATAGGTTCATAGATTAGTACTAGGCTAATTGCCCTTATGGGCCATTTTAAGCCTAGCCAATTACCCCCTGTGAGAATCAAACCCTGTACCTTGTGTTTGTAAGGCAAACACCTTAACCATGGTGAACCAGTAATTACTTTCTCAGCTTTGCCTATCCTTATGTATTCCATAAATCACAAAAAAAAATCATGCTGTTAGCCTCTGCAACTGATTATATTTATCAGCTGCTATCTGGATGCAATAAAACAGAAAAATGCACTGTACATCTTCTCCCAGAAAGAGTTCAGACCATTCAGAAAACACTTTCTCCTACAAAAAGACTCACCCCTGCACCATTTGTTTTCAAAGTACTAGGACTTATGGTGGATTCCACATGAAAATCCTTCAGTGGTTACTCTACAAATAATGGTCCCAGCTGTCAGACCATCCATCAATGGCAATTTGAATAAACCCAGTGTGCATGCCCATTGAAGGTAGAGACTTACATCTGCAACTATCTACCTGGGCAGACTGTTCATGATACCATCCCTGGATGCTCTAGTGGCCACAGGCACTTCCTGTCTGAAGTAGGAGTGGACATTTTAAGGGGATGATAGTCCAAGACATTTGGGAAGAGACAGAGACCGACTTTCACATCAGTATCCTGGAAATGAGAAATGTCCAATTATTATAGGAACTTTAGTGCATCCTTCCCCCAGAGTAGTATCTATTTAGACAGGCAGCAAATCTGTCATTTGGTGCATCAGCAAGGAGGAAAGAACAAAGTTGTACCTCCTTTCCAGTGTGGCTAAGAGGGTATGGCAATGGGTAATCGATCTGCATTGCTTTCTAGTTGCAGTGCATATCCTTGGAAAACTCAACTGCCTAGTGGACAAGCTCAGCAGGTCTATCCTGATAGCTCAAGTGGTCCCTCATCCCACCAGTGGCTTAGCAGATTTTCAGTCACTGGGGCCATCATTGTTGTGATCTATTTGCTATCCCTATCAATACCAATTGCATCAGCTACTTTGTTTTGATCCCTCCAGAGGGATACTCACCGTGGGATGCTATGGTCTGTCAGTGGCCTCCCAGACTTTTTTTCTTGCCAGTTCCCTTAATTACCAAGTTTCTTCAGAAAACATCTACTTGCATATCAGCAATAATTCTCATTGCCCCACTATGGCCCAAGCAACTTTTATTCCCTCTGCATAGGCTTTACTTGAAATAGACTCCATGTCTTCTAGAACCAAAACTAAATCTTTCTTACCCAGCAAGTCAGCATCACCTGAACCTTCAGAATCTCAAGCTTACTGCATGGTATCTTCAACTCCCATAATGGTCTCTTTGTTTTACAGAATTCTAGTCCATATATTTTCTGGAACTCAGAAGCAATTTGTTAAGAGTTTTATAACACTGTCCAGCATCAGTAAGTCCACTGAGACATAAAATCATTTAGTGGTAGGAAGCTTTATTGTTCCAGAATAGTATTGACAGCTGATGATATTATACAATGGCAAATCTAATATGGCAGATTGCAAAGGCTAACCTAACTACATGAAAAAAGAACTGGCCAACTTATGTGGTGTCTTCTGGGATATACTTTCCAATCATAACTCACATACTCTAAACTAACAGAAAAATAATACAATCATCACATACAGAACTTGTAATAAAAGTACAGACAAAATAAAATAAAATGTTGTCTATGTTTTTAACTATTTCTTCTAGGCAAGCAATGTTCCATAACATTTCTTTGTCTATAACAAGCCAGAGCTTTGTCTCCTTCTCTAACCTTGCAAAATGCAGCTACAGCACCATGTCTCACAGAACGCAAGTGTTTCTGTCCTAGCTTGCTCAGAAATAATTCTCAAAGCATCCAAGCATATCCTTTGGTCTAGCTTACAAAATAATGTCTGAAATAATTCTACTAGACAAAATCTATTCTGACTTTTACGTTTGCAATATTTTTGTATATGTTAACAGAGTCTACAAGCAAAGTCTACAAACACAAACAGAAATATTTCTCAGTTTGAGTTATGATTCAAGAATTGAACTCCTTTGCTACTTATATACCAGATATATTACATTTCTTTTCAACCCTTTACAGACCAGGAGCCAGTCATTCTACCATAAAGGTGCAATTTCCATCCATTTGAAAATTTCACCATGAATTGCAAAACCATTCCCTGCCCCCACATAAACTTTGTAGGGTCTTCAGCAGGGGGATTAATCCTTCTGCTCCCCCAATAAAATACCCAATCCTTCCATGGGCCTTTAATTTTGTGCAAGAAACTGTAACAAAACCTCCCTTTCAATCAGGTACTACTGCAGACTTAACATTTTTGTCATAGAAACTCTCTTCTTGGTCACCAACCAGTCAGGTCAATATCTGACATTCATGTCTTGTCTTCCATTACACCATATTTGATATTTCACAAAACAGGGTCACACTAATCAAAATCCATTATTTGTCCCAAAAGTAGCATTAGAAATTAGCCCCAAACAATCTAACATCTCTCAGCGTTTTCCAAAATCATTCTAACAAAGAAGAATATTTGCTGCACACACTGGATGTTCACAGGTAACTAAGATTTTATCTCCACAGGCCCGAAACCTTTAGAAAGGACTGTCAGCTGTTTATATTTGTTGTCCAAAATATAACGGGCAAGAAAATTTCTAAGCAAACATTATGCAGATGACCATCAGGCTGCATCCCATTCATTCATTGCCACAATAAGAAGGTGCTGCTCACTAAACCAAAAGCTCATTCACCTGGATCAGGTGCAACTTCCACAGTCTTATTCAGAAATTCGTATTTGGAGGAAATGCATGTTGCAACAATGTGACCTACTTTGTGTATCTTTGCCAAGCATTATAAATTGGATGGGGTATCCAGACCCAGAGACACATTTGGAGCTTCATTTTGGAAAGTATCCTGTCATGATGCCACCCAAGAAAGCAGGTAGCTTAAGATTCCATCCCAGTAGTCCTATCGGATGGTCAGATGAAACAGAATACAGATATTATGTACTTACCATAACATGGGATCTTTTTCATCCTAGTCTACCTGATTCTACATCCCACTGTCCCTCCCTCACTCCTTTTCATAACAAAATATCATCGTATGTCAGGAATTACCAGCAAGACTTGTTTCCTTTCTTCTGCCACATTCTGGTATTTCATTCTATGTAACATAGGTTTCATGGTCAGAAAACCTGATCTGAGGTTAGGAAGAGCACAGTGGTATTATGGGAGGGAATAATTTGAAGGAGCCCGAGAATAAGAGCACTAGTAGATTGTTAGATTGGATCAGACAAGCTGCTCTATATCCAATAAACTTATCCAATGAACTAGAATTAAGAGGATCCAGTGGTGTGGTAAGCACATAACTTCCATTTATACTGAATATCTTTGGGTGTTTGTATGAGTATGTGCATGTGTTTTGTGTGTTGCAAATTGTTTTGTGCAATAGCAGTGTTGCCTTGTAAGAGTATATGCTCCTTACCTCAGTGTTTGTGCAACCATAGAGTTTTATAAATATATATATATATATATATATATATATATATATATATATATATATATATACACACACACACATAGACAGATCTTTCTCTATATACAGATAGATAGATAGATAGATAGAAAGATAAATTAGGGTATGTGTGGGGATGAGGCCCCTTTTATGGAAGGTACTGGGTGCTTTCCCCCTCTAAATAATGCTGTGTGAGTGTGAAACTATGCTAGTGAGTGTGTGTGCCTTATGTAATGTGATATTTTGTGGTTTGAATGTGTGTTGCATTTAAACATTTGCAGTATGTAGTATATGTTTCAATGAATCTCTCCCAGAGAGTTACAATACTTTCTCCCCCCCCCCTCTCTCTCTCTCTCTCTCTCTCTCTCTCTCTCTCTCTCTCTCTCTCTGTCTCTATCTCTCTCTCTCTCTCTCTCTCTCTGTCTCTCTCTATATATATATATATATATATATATATATATATATATATATATATATATATATATATATATATATATATATATATGTAGATATATATATATATATCTACCCTCAAAATGTGCCCATATTTACAAATCTGAGATTTCATTTTACTAACACTTAATGCAGTAATGTTACTGTATGTAACTGCACTCTAAAGATTAACAAGAATACAGCCCTTGGTAGGATATCAAGCAAGGCCACTGACAAAATCTCAGCTACAAACTCACCTCCAGATTCCCTAAGTAATCATAATCCAACATACTGTATGCTATTTGACAATGCGCCAAAAACTATAAAAACCTACAACCTAGTTTAAAACTTCACAAATTTCAATTTAAGCTCCTTTACCTCTACACTTAGCAACTCAACCGGTCTTCCCTAAAAGCTGTTCAAAAGTTTTGTTTTTGCTTTCTGTCAGTTCTCAATAGTCAGGCTCTACCAAGAATAAATTGTGTGAGATTTAATCCAACCCCTTGGCTTACTAGAAATACCAAACAAATAATGTAAGAAAGAGGTAAAAGCATGGAAACAATGGAATAAAGTCAAAACTAAAACCTCCTACCAGACACATAGACAGATGAGAAATTTCTTCATGAAACTTATCCAATCTGACAAAAAAAAAATTCTTCACCTAACTCCAAAAGATAACATTGCTAACCCAAAAGATTACTGGATAGTCATAAATTCCTGTAACCTGGAGAAACTGCAAAGTGAAATCCCCTACCAGATGAAACAAACCAAAACATTGCTGAGTAATTCACTTTCTGCTTCATCTAAGTAGCATCTGCATCACTAAGGAATCCAACACATGACCCATTAGACACCCCCCAGTTTATTCAGATCAGTACTGTAACATTTTCTCTTCAACCAGTTCCATCAAGAATAATACAAAATGCTATTGCAACTGAAACCTACAACATTAGCAGCCAACCAACTTCCCACTGAATACTTAATATCTGCAGCAGATGCCATAGCCTACCCCATACTGATCATAGGATCATAGGAGGTTACTAAGCTATCGACTCAGAGGTAATTTCAAACTTAGCCATTTCATCCTAATGTAATACCATAGATACTCTTGTCAATACCCAGCACTATAATTAATAATGACTGTCCATGTCCAGGAGGATTGTGGGCACTATCGTTAGTATGTATTTATGGTGCCCCATCCACTTGTCCAGGTTCCTTTTGAACAGTGTCATAGAGGTGCTCTGCTTCACATGAATTGGCAGCCTAAGACACGGCAGTCACTGGGAAACAAATCTGTCCCTCCAGCATGCCCTATTCAAGTCGCAGGCCATATTTAGGTCACTGGAATGGGCAGCTCTAGTCCTGTTGGTTTACAGATCTGCAGCAAGTTCATTAGGTTTGGGTCAGAGATTGCTCTGTAAGCCAGGTATAAGTCTCCCCTAAGAAGTCTATACAGTACAGATTATAGTGACAGGGACTTTCGTCGGTCTGTGTAAGGCATGTGCTTGAGTCCCTTGATCTTCTTTGTTAGAAACATCTGAGGTCTCTCCAATTGTTGCAGATGCTTTGTGCAATACTAATCAACAGGTCCATATTAGAATTATACTTAACCAAGCTATGGAAAAAAAACCTATATTATCCCACTACATAAAGAAAGAAGGTTAGTAGAATTGTATATTAACTGGCCAGTATCTATACTCTCTCCATGTACAAAAATACGAGAAAGTTGTATACCTTCTGTTAAAGTATCTCAAAGAGAATGACCTACTCTCTCCCATCAACATGGCTTTTGCCCTTCACATGGCACCACTACAGCTCTTCTCTCCTTCCACAACAGAATAAATCAACTTTGAGACAAAACTAAACTAGTCTCTTTCATATTACAAATCATTTGCTACAATCTCCCATACTAAACCACTGCAAATATTACTCTGCCTTGGTCCCTCCACTTCTACCCTTAGATGGCTTATGAACTATTTCTCAGATTTGACACAATGTGTCAAATGGCAAACATGTTACTCATTCTTCCTACCTGTAACCACTTGTGTTCCTCAAGGCTCAATCCTAGAACATCTCCTCTTCGATATTTTATAAACAACCTCCATAATACAGAGGGCTAAGGCTCCCTACTTCTGTATGCAGACAACTCCACTTTAATCTGCTCATCTCCAATCGTGTCATCACTGCAAACTATCACACAACAAGCTTCCGCCTCCATCAAATCTTCTTTGGAATGACCTAATCTTCTGCTGAACCCAAACAAAACAAAAATTCTACTTTTCATCCCAAGACAATACTCTGATCACAAAATTACTTTTACTATATCACCTATGTAAAACATTATACTTGAAGTTGTTACACACTCTAAATTACTTGGGGTCATCATAGATGATAATCTAGAATTTGACCTCCACATCCAAAATGCTATAAAGAAAAAAACATGCAAAACTAAGTTTCCTCTATAAAGCATCTCCCTACCTCATCTTGCAATTGAGAAAGACCACCTTCCTCTTATATGTGTTGCCAGCTCACTCCTAAGCCTCTCCCATACCAACAAATGTCAACTCTTTCCTTTTAACAAAACTGGAAGAATGTTATAACAAAAACAGCAAAATGTGCAACCCACCTTCCAAGTAAAACCCATCATTGTCTATCATTCAACCAACTAAGCTGGTTGGAATTCCTCAAGTATCAAAAATTCAGTTAACTTAAATTGGCCCAAAGTATGCTTCATCACCCAAACAAATGGCCACCAGTGAAGACAAGAATGTTTTGGTTCTCCTCATCCAGATCTCTTAGGTCTAAGGTTACATATCTTGTCCAAGGCCGTAGACCAAAGAATATACATGGTAAAGTAATGTGTGCCTCATATATATATATATATATATCCATGTGTTGGAATATTGTCCTATAAGACCTAAGACAAATCATAAATCCAAAATATTTCAAATTTATTTATTTATTTTATTTTACATTTGTTGACCGGGCTAGTCCCTACTTCTGTATGCAGACAACTCCACTTTAATCTGCTCATCTCCAATCGTGTCATCACTGCAAACTATCACACAACAAGCTTCCGCCTCCATCAAATCTTCTTTGGAATGACAAAGTGACAAATGAAACCTTAGGATCCAGTTCTTGGATTCTAATTTATGCTCCTGTCACTCTTCTCCTGGTTAAATGTTAGTACAACTCTCTGTCCTCTATCTGTAGTGTCCTTTTGGTCTTCTTGCAAAATGTAAGCTTCTAGGCTTTCATCAGCTTAGCCACACACAGAAATTCTTACAATACAATCTGCTATCTATTTGTAATACCCCTCACATTCTAAGATTTAAGAAGTAAGAAGTAAGATTTGTTAATTGTGGAGCCTTCTTTCCCAGGTCTCCACTAAAAATGGGTCTGTTATGGCCCTTTATTACTTTCTTGGTAAATAAATAAATGTACGCTGATTATGGAATTTCACCTGGTTTAATGTTAGGCCTAGATCTTTTCACTGTTTACATATTGATGTAGCAATCCTGTCACTGGTTAGAGTAAAAAAATATACAGATGCCATCAAACTAGCATCTCAGATAACTTCATTATAAGACAAAATGTGACTACAGTTAGTGCAGATGTTTGATTCTAAACTGTAAACATTGGGAAAATCAAGAGAAGTTTTAAAGATAGGATTTATGAGCACATTCAGGACATCAGAATTGGCAGCACAAATAGTGCCTTAAGCAAGCACATTGTAGAATACCCCAATCACACATTTAGATTTTTAGTTATTGATAAAGTTACGCCGGATTTAAGAGGAGGTCCTTGGGAAGAAGTTCTTAATTTTAAAGAATTATGGTGGCAAATCAAACTTAATGCCACACCCACTCCAGGACTGAATGACAATATTAGTATCAGTAGTTATTTAAAGCTACAGTCTTTTTTTGGTTAGTTTCCATAAGCAGTTTTTATTTTATTAAGTAGGGTATTTATTATGTATTTGTTCATAAATGTTTTTTCTATATGTGTGTAAGGGTCATTGATTTTAACTGATGTAACAGCTTGAAGCTTGCATAATGTCATGTGATTTTATTTTTGTATAAATATGGCTTTGTTTTAGTCATGCAATTATTCTGAAGAAGTCAGGTGACTGAGTTGACGAAAGCACTTAATAAATCCTTTGATTTGTAGCTGACATGGACTGTTGCTTGTTGGTTCCATTCATTTCATGCAGTTTTGTTCTGGTTCTCAGTTTGCAGTGATTCTAAACTGTAAATGTGCTGATTCTTGTAAATTAGAGTTTTATTCCCTCAGCCTCCATTTGCCTGCTGTGTGACTCCAAACAAGCCACTTAACCAAGACACTGTTTTCATATCATCCCTGAAAAGTGTCCCATGTGTCCAGTGGACTTAAATGATTAACAATCAAGCAACCAAAAGACACACATATCAAACTCTGAACTTAATATAAAGAGTCATTACAGAACAAACTCCTCGTGTACGTACATTAAGAAAGCATAAGACTTTTGGTGCCAAGAATCTACAAAATAGTATAAGGATGGAAGAAGAGCAGGTTATGGAAGGTACTGTATCCTTCCTATAATTACCAAAAAAACTCCTAGATATGAATGATCACATGAATAAATTATGAAGACAACTCTCACGAGCATTAGCATGCCAGCTAAAATACATAATTTTAAAGGTGGTTACTGACCTTATACTTTGATGTTATACCTCAGGAAGATCAACTTAAGTCCAGAGTTCTCAGTCTAGGTTCCCCTTTAAAAATAAAGCACGGATAGAACAAATCCAGGGGAGAGTAGCCTAAAAGATCGTAACTAAAGTCTAGATTAATATGGAACTGGACTCCCTACCACAAATGTAAGATCTGACATTATGTGTGCCGGAGTTGTGAAAAACAAACTCTCGTCTAAACATTTAAATAGAAAATTGCAAACTCACTGTTGCACATTTACAGCATTTTTTCAAGGGAAAAGGCCCACCCTCATACCCCTTATTGTAGGGATTGCACACCCTGTTAATTATGAATACTACATCCAGTGAAATTGATTGTCAGAGTAATAGAAACATTCTGAGGTACCACACCCTCAGACTTAGCATATAACCCCCCCCCTACATTTGCTATAACAGTCGCACAGTTCCAAAAATCTGAACTACAGTCCCTGGAATTACAATGAAGGCACAGGGAACTGTCTTATAGTAATAGGAACATTCTGAGGTACTACAGCCTCAGACTTAGCATATAGTCCCGCCACATTCGCTATAACAGTCGCACAGTTCCAAGTATCTGAACTACAGTCCCTGGAATTACAATGAAGGCATAGGGAACTGTCTTACTCTTTAGGTTTGCATTATTATTTGCTTAGAGGTGGAAGAGGACAGATTACATATTGTCATATAAAGCACGTAAACATTAAGAACTTTTTGAGAATTTAGGTTTATGGAGACTGAAGTGAAAGTTTCAACTGATGGAAAGTGAAATAAAGGGTATATCTACAGCTGGCTAAAATCAAATTACTGGAGTAAGAAGTACCCAGATTATAAGAGGCTGAGAAACATGACACCAATTACTGTTTTTCATAGAAAAGCACTTCTGATGTTACTTCTGCGTAGTGATTGCTTTGTTTTGAAAGATTTCTCCGGTCTTCATGATTTTGCTGTCATGGCATTTGTATAATTATTTTAGGTTTATAGGTTCATACTAGGCTAACAAAAACCAGGGTCCTTACAAGCCTGGCAGTGCAACCCAACCTAGTTTTGTCCCAGAGTTCCTTGAT
Source organism: Protopterus annectens (assembly GCF_019279795.1). NCBI lineage: Eukaryota > Metazoa > Chordata > Ceratodontiformes > Protopteridae > Protopterus > Protopterus annectens. Next base: position 1,131,869,862 of record NC_056733.1, read on the forward strand.
GTCTATATGGCGAAGTATGTCAGTAAGGAGGTAGCTAAGTGTTATGTGGGTAGATATGATAGTTGTGGATTAACTTACTTACTGTTGACCTGTCTGTCAGAGACATGGAGAGCAGATTGGGGGTGAATTTGTGATTTCCCATCCAATGATCAAGGTTTCATTTGACGAGGGTCAGGGATGAGCTCTGCTTCTTATAGATTGGAAGCTTACTCCATAGCACAGGAATCCTTTGAGATATATATTAGTCCCTCCAACATGTTCTATTTATGTCACAAGCAAAGTTTGGCCCCTTGGATCTAGTGTTTCTGGTGCTGTTTATCTTGCAGATGTGCAAGAGATTCATCAGAGCTGGATATGGAGGTGCATTATCTGCCAGGCATAGATTGCCTCTCAGTAACCTGTAGCTGACTTGAGTACTGAGTTAGGACTTTAAGGCATAGGTTCATAGGTTCATAGATTAGTACTAAGCTAACTGCCCTTGTGAGCCATTTTAAGCCTAGCCAATTATCCCTTGTGAGACTCAAGCCCTGCACCTTGTGTTTGTACATGTTCTATTTATGTCACAAGCAAAGTTTGGCCCCTTGGATCTAGTGTTTCTGGTGCTGTTTATCTTGCAGATGTGCAAGAGATTCATCAGAGCTGGATATGGAGGTGCATTATCTGCCAGGCATAGATTGCCTCTCAGTAACCTGTAGCTGACTTGAGTACTGAGTTAGGACTTTAAGGCATAGGTTCATAGGTTCATAGATTAGTACTAAGCTAACTGCCCTTGTGAGCCATTTTAAGCCTAGCCAATTATCCCTTGTGAGACTCAAGCCCTGCACCTTGTGTTTGTAAGGCAAACACCTTAACCATTAGGCCACCCTCCCAACCCTCTGCAATCTGCAAAGGACAAGGTAGTCATGCCCTGGATTGTCCTGGTGAGGAACCTTTGAGGGCTTTCCAACTGTTGTAAGTGCCTGGTTAGGTACATGACAGAGAGAGTACTGAACTCAATGACAGGTGTGGTAAGGGCTGAGTGGGTCGATATCATTTGAGTGAATGTTTAATTGAGCGAATAGCTATTTGTCAAACTGAATTAAGCGAAAGTTCAATTAAGTGAACGCTCGCTTAAGTTAAAGGTTTCCAGGGGAAAAAACACAGTTGCTCACTCACTGATTGTAACAAACAAAACAAAATTTAAAACTCTACACATTGGGGGGCTTCACTCTCATAGCCCCCAATATGGGGGGCTGTGCCCCCCACACTCCCCCTAACTAAATATACCAACTCAAGATTGCACTACAGCGGGGAAAAGGGCAAATTCCTGATGATGGCCAACCACATCCTTTCCCTAGGAAAAAATTTGCTTAAGCGAACGTTCGCTTAATTGAGCTTTCGCTTACTTCAGATCGACAAATAGCGAGTTGCTTAATTAAGCATTCTCTCAAATGATATATATACCTGGGCTGAGTAGAGGGATACTATAACTTTCTTGGACCTGGATGTCATACCTTTGCTTGGGAGCTGGGCAACATAGAAGGATTTTCTTATTATCTTGGCTACATGTTGGTTAAAGGCCAGATTACTTTCTGCATAAGTTCTCAGATCCCTATCAGGTCAACTCTTATAGGTTGTTTAATTGATGGAGTAATTAGCTTTGGTGGACGATGGGTCCAGTGTCTGTAACCAATGTCCTTGTTGATCATTTCCATGCTAACCCATTCCATGGCTTTGCATATTAAATTTGTCTGTCTGTTGGGTCTCTGGTTCCCTGGGTTGGCTGATGGTCCACCTTTATAGGTTCATAAGTTGGTACTAGGCTATCGGCCCTAGGACCTATACAAGCCTAGCCATAACAATTCTCTGGATATTTCTTCCCACAATATTTACTTCCCTGGACCCCTGTCTAACAGGGCGACTGACGTGATCCCCGGGGTGAATTTCCTATCTCCCATCCAATCGTCAAGGTTCCTTATGAAGAGGGCCAAGGAGATGCTCTGCTTGACATGTATGGGCAGTCTATTCCAGAGTATGGGGAGCCTCTGGGTCAGGAACCTAGCCCTCCAGCATGTTTTGTTCATTGTGATGACAGGGTTTAGATCCCTGGAGCATGTGGCTTTTCAGGGATTGGGATTTCTTTAAGTGGAGCATGTCCAACAGCTCAGGGTTTAACATGGCCTTGTATATTAAGCAGAGATCACCCCTGAGTGGACGATATGCCACAGAGTATAGCTGGAGTTTTTTTAGATGGTCAGCATAGGGCATCTGCTTTAGGCCTGTGATTCTTTTAGTGAGGTATTTCTGCGGCTTTTCCAGCTGTTGCAACTGTCTTGTGAGGTACCTTTCTAAACATACTGGAAAATATTAAGATACAACCAAACACCCTAATACTGGGTGATTTCAACTACCCTGCCATTAACTGGGAAAACTACTTGGGTACCAACACCTTTTCCCAATGATTCTTGGAATTCATAAATTGCAACACCCTTGATCAACTAATCCATTGTCCCACCAGGGGCTCCAATATCCTAGACCTGGTAATTAACGAAATGGGAGATAGATGCTCCACACCTATGGTCACCCCCTCATTGGTCAGGTCTGACCATAAGCTAATCACCCTTGACATCCACATCCCAACCCCACCCCCACCCCCAGTAAGGAAACCACTGTAAAAAACTTCTCCAAAGCCAACTTCATGCTACTCAAGTCAGAAGTGACAAACTTCATGACACCCATGCAGATGGGAGCTGAAAGTTCGACTGCTGAATCCTACACCAAGGCACTGTACGAGCACATCCACTCATGCATGAATCGTGCCATCCCAAATAGAACCAAGACTCTCTCCTCCAAAAAAAGGAAGCCAATCTGGTAGTCCCCTGCCATAAACAAACTATACAACAGAAGGAAGAAACTGTTGCAGAAAAGAGGAAAATCCCAGGATGCAAAAAACTCCCCTATCAGCCTCAGTAAGAAGCTGAGATCCCTCATAAAATCCTCCAAAGCTAGTTACGAAAATAAAATTGCCAAAGATTCCAAAGACAACCACAAGGCATTCTATAGTTATGTCAAGAATCTAAATGGCAATGTTCAGATCTGCTCTGAGCTACAACAGAATGGCATTAAATGTACTGATCCCAAGGATATTGCCAATATCCTAGCAGATCGATTTAGTGCCAACTTCACCCCCCCCTCTCACCCCCTAAAGGGCCCATCTCAGTACCAAAAGATTGCCAAATGCCGGTAATCACGGCCACACAGGTAGAAACCACACTCTCCAAAGCTAAGAATACAGTATCCATGGGACCAGATGACATCCCGGGCTGTGTACTACATGAATTATAAAATGAACTGGCACCTCATCTAAGTGTCATGTTTAATCATAGCCTCACCTCAGGCTTCATGCCCACCGAGTGGTGCACAGCTACATTTATCCCACTCCACAAGGGGGGATCCACCTTGGATCCCGGGAACTACCGTCCCATCAGTCTGACGAGCCTGATCTGCAATGGCATGGAACGCATTTTCATGGAACTTATAAACAAAGACATTGGCAACCTTCAAACACTGGACTCCACCCAATTTGGGTTTGCGAAGGGCCGAGCTTGTCTCCTGAACCTGACTGACTTCTTCGAATCAGTCTCCAGAGCTGTGGATGAGGGTAAGGCGGTCCACACAGCCTATCTGGTCCTCGCCAAGGCCTTCGACTGTAATTGAAGTGTGACGCAAGTGGTCTTGCTAGGTCACATTTTAGGCTATTTAGGAGGCAACTAAAGATATTGTCAGGGTCCACAGAAGCAGTGGTTTTGCCTTAGTGAGTGCCACCAGGACCTGCTCCCTGTTGATAGTTATGGGTATATGCTAAAAAAGATTTCAGAGGGGGTAGTGGGGGAGTGGGAGGAGTGAAATTAGAGCTAGGTTTATCAACCAGTACATTTCCCACACTGGTCACTGAAAATTGTGCCATTTACCACACACTTCCAACCAAAACTCCTAAATATTCTACACTTTGTTGCACATTTGGGAGCTATACATACGTACTCCCATGTGTTTCCTTGTGAATTTATTATTCAATCTCTCATCCTAATTTTGTCTAACCTCCTCTGATTGACTCCTATAGTTATTTTGCAATATTTTATATGCCCTAAGAAGACAGACTCTAGCCTGCAGTCCCAAATGTATTCTTGTCTTCTTCCCATAGTAATACCTTTCACTCTCTAGTTATTTGCTCCCAATACCTTGGTTCCTTTGCCAGTTTTCTCCAATAAATTCCAGCCCCCTATTGTTTATTCTCTGTACCCCTAACTGCAGTCATCTCTATCAGCAGAATCTCCTTTCTCCATTCTTAGGTTGGCTTAGTTCTTAGAATACTTTATTCTACTTTGTGAGTATATTATTCTGTATGGCTGTTGTTTTTCTCATTTAGGATCTGCATCATAGGTTCATAGGTTCATAGGTTCGTACTAGGCTATCTGCCCTAGGGCATTTATAAGCCTAGCCAGAGTGTGTGTGGCTTTCACCACCCCTTAGGATGAGAATACTACGCCCTTTTAGGGTTTAGTTTACTGTGCCTCTGTCTAGTAGTGACACAGAGATGACCCCCGGTGTAAACCTACGATCTCCCATCCACTCGTCGAGATTTCTCTTGAATAGAGTCAGTGAGGGGCTCTGCCTAACATGGACTGGGATTCTGTTCCAGAGTGTAGGGAGCCTCTGGGTTATGAATCTGTCCCTCCAGCACGTCCTATTTATTTCTGTGTTGAGGTTTAAGTCTCTTGTTCTCGTGGCTCTGATGGATTTGGATTTTCTGAGGTGGAGCATGTCCATTAATTCTGGATTGGACATGGCCTTGTACGTCAGGCACAGATCACCTCTGAGTAGGCGGTATGCGACTGAATAGAGCTGGAGTTTTTCAGTCGGGCAGCATATGACATATGTTTAAGACCCTTTATCCTCTTGGTGAGGAACTTTTGGGGTCTTTCCAACTGCTGCAGGTGTCGGGTGAGATACATCCCAAATGGGGCATTGTACTCAATCATTGGCCTGATAAGAGAAGAGTACAGGGGCACAATGACCTCTCTTGATCTAGATGTGAAACCCTTCATGATAAGGTGGGCAATATAGAAGGTCTTCCTAACCACTTTGGCAATGTGAGTGTCAAATAAGAGGTTACTGTCAACCTGGGTCCCTAGGTCCCTAATTACCTCTTCCAGTGTAATGGATTACCACCTATGTGGTAATTTGTTGGTACCTTGTTTTTCCCAAAGGGTATGACTATACATTTTTTGGCGTTCAGCTTAAGGCCATGGCTCTGGCACCAATTATCCATTTCTATGAGGCCTCTCTGAAGGATGTTTGTGTCCGCTGGAGTATCAATTATGGCGCCCAGTTTGCAGTCATCTGCGAACTTTGTCAGCCACAATCCTCCTATGTTTGCCTGTACCTCGGAAAAATAAATGCCGAACAAGAGGGGTCCCAGGACTGAGCCCTGTGGGACACCGCTTGTGACTGGCTTAGAGTCTGACATAGCTCCAGCAATTCTGACCCTGTGGGTTCTGTCCTTGAGCCAGTTTGCAACCCATCTTGTGACATATGGGTTTACATTTAAGCTGGTGAGTTTGTCTATGATGCCCGAGTGGGGTATTGTGTCAAAGGCTTTGCAAGGTCAAGGTAGGCTGTGTGAACTGCCTTACCCTCATCAATGGCCTTAGTGACTGTTTCAAAAAGTCGACCAATTTCAAAAGGCAGGATCTGCCCTTGACAAAGCCAAATTGGGTAGGATCCAATGTCTGTAGGTCCCCAATGTCTTTGTTTATGAGTTCCATAATGATCCTCTCCATAGCTTTGCAGACCAGGCTCTTCAAGCTTATGGGCGGCAATTTCCAGGGTCCGTAGAAGCACCGCCTTTGTGAAGTGGGACCACTGTTGCCGTCGCCACTCTTTGGATGCGTATCCTGTAGTAAGGCTAAGATTAAACAGCAGCCTTATGTGTGGGTTTAGTTCCTCTTGGAGTTCATGTAGCACACAGCCCGGGACACCATCCGGTCCCATTGATGCTGTGTTTTTAGCTTTAGAGAGGCGGCTCTCACCTGGGCATCTGAGATGTTAGGGAGGCTACACTCTGCTGGGATAGTTATTTCTCCTTTTGGGGGAGGGAGGAGAAATTTGCACTGAACCTGTCTGCCAGAATGTTGGCAATGTCAGTGGGTTCAGTGTATTTTGTGTCATTTTGGACTAACTCTGAGCATATCTGGGAGTTTCCACCCAGGTTTCTAACATAGCTAAAGAAGGCCTTGTGATTGTCTTTTGTGTCTTTTGCGATTTTTCTCTCAAAGTTGGCCTTGGATGATTTTATGAGTAATCGTAGTTTTTTGCTAGTACTGATCAGAGATGCCTTCCCTTTTAGAGATTTTGCTCTGTCATGTAGTAGCTTCCTCCTCCTGTTGTAAAGTTTGTTTATGGCTGGGGTCCACCAGACCGGTGCCTGCCTTTGGGGAATGGGTCTTGGTTTTATTTGGGATTGCATGATCCATGCATTCTTGAAGGTGCCCATAGAAGGCATTTGCAAAGGATTCAGCAGTGTGGGTTGTGGTTTCCACTGGCCCAGGGGCCTTGAAGGATACCACTTCAGTCTTAAGAAGTGTGAAGTTTGCTTTTGAGAAGTTCTTCACTGTGGTCTTTTGTGCAGGGGGTGGGGGCGGGATGTGGATTTCCAGTGAGATTAATTTATGGTCTGATCTTACCAAAGAGGGACATACTTCCGGTGTGGAGCATTTTGTCCCCATGTTTGTGATGATCAGGTCTAGTATATTGTCTCCTCTTGTGGGAATGGTGACTAGTTGTTCCATTGCATTTGAGTTTATGAATTCTAGGAACCTTTGGGCTAGGTGTTGGGGCTTGAGTAATGTTCCCAGTCTATGTTTGGGTAGTTGAAGTCTCCCAAAATGATGGTATTTGGAGAGACATTCATACTCTCCAGTGTCTTCAGGAAGGCTGTGTGGGGTTCCTGAGTTTGAGAGGGTGGTCTGTAGCATGCTACAAACTGTAAGGCAGTTTTGCCTATGGTTAGTTGCACCTGGATAGTCTCCGATGCTTCGTGCATTGCCACTAACCTGGAGGTGTGGGTATCTTTGATGAAAATGGATACTCCCCCTCCTTTTGTGGTTCGGTCCAAGTTTTGGGGCCGGAAAGCATTATATGAGGTAAAACCTGATAGTGCTGGGGTGCTCTCAGGAGCCTTGAACCAGGTTTCAGTCACTGCACAGACATCAATGTTCTCCATACTGAGGAGGGCTTCGAGGGCGTGCATCTTGAGGTTTAGACTTCTGGCATTTAGCAGCAATACCCTTAGTTTTTTTCCACTTGTGTTTTCTAGGGTGGTAGGTTTGTCATTTGAGCCTTGCCTAAAAAAGGCACTATGGGGGTGGCAAGAGCCTTGGCCAATATCCGGAAGCCCAGGGGTGACAGGTGCAAGCCATCCCTTGCAAAGCAGCGTGGCTTGTCAAGCATGTCATCCCAAGCAGACAGACATTGGATCCCCTTAGAATGACACCAGTAATTAAGCCAATTGTTAAAACTGATCATTTTGTCTTTGTACTGTGGCATCATTCTTGGTGAGGGTAAGATGCTGCTCAGGGTCAGGGTCATACCGGCCTGGGCTACATAATCAGAGAGCTCCTCTATGTCTCTTTTCATGTAGTCCAGGGAGGTACGTCTCTCTCTCTCTCCTTATGTTTTGAATTTCCTCCCTGCTTCATCATCATCCCTTTCCACTTTAAGTTGAAGCTTTCTGCTTGTGTTATGTATATAAGCCTTAATTGTGTATCTCTAAAATACCTCTTCAAATCAGGTATTTCTAAACCATCCTGTTCTATTGGAAGGATCAACTTATCCCACTTGACCTTTGCCCTCTTCCCCCTTCCAAATAAAATCCTTTAACTCTTTATTAGTTACAGTCCACAGCTTCTCCTCTAGTTGATAAAAATATGCCTCCCCTATATATAAAACTAAAGGGATTAAAAACATTTTCACTGCTGGTGTTTTGCTATCCATACCCATAAACAAGAGCTTCTGGTTTCTTGCATTGTGTATTATCTTATGTTTACTCTCTTCCCACATATCTTTAGCTGCCATAACAGAATCCTTTTTAACCCATACTCCTAGATACTTCATTTTATTGTGTCCCCATAAATATAGGTATCGCTGAATAAATTCATGTGTGGATGCATATTTTGCAGCTGTAGCCTTTGTTTTTTCTTCATTAACTTTATATCCCTGAACAGACTTAACATTTTCTTAGAATGTTCCACAACACAGAGATGTCCTTTTCTGGTTTCATCAGGTACAAAATAGCATTGTCTGCAAATAAAGTCAACTTTTCTTTATTATCATACTAATTATATCATTGAATTTCTGAGTCCCTTATTTTCTTTGACAATGGTTCTAAATATAATGCAAATAACAAATGGGAAAGAGGACACCTCTGCCTGGATCCTCTGTTCAGACACAACTTATCAGAGAGGAACCCTCCCACTTTACTTTTTGCCTCTGATCCCTCATATATCCTACTAATTAACCTTATCATGGTATCAAGAAATGCAACTGCTTCCATTGCCCTACTAATAAAATCCCAGTTTACTTTGTTGAATGTTTTCTCTGCATCAAGATCCACAAACAACAGCTGTCTTTTCTTACCTTCTGCTTCTCTCTGAATAATAATTGTTCTCCTAATGTTGTCAAATGTTTGCATCTCCTCCACAAAATCACAATGATCCATATCTATCAATTTTGGCAACACATTTGTCATTCTTCTGTTACAGACATAAACACTTTATAATCATGGTTTAAAATTGAAATGGGTCTATATGAAACTGGGTCTGATAGTCTTAAGGTATTACAGTCACCACTGCTTTCTTCTGGGATATTGGTCATTCCCCTCTTTTTAAAATAAAACTGTAACAAATGGATGAAAGGCAGTCAATCCACCAGGCTGAGTACATAAAAAACACTTTTTGTTGGATTCTTTTTAAAATACTGTTAAAAAAAAACTTCTATTTCTTTATTACTTTCTTCTCTCATAGCTTCCAAATGTCCAAGGAATACCATATGAATTCATGTTTTCCCAACCAAATATTTTCATACATTTCTTCAGAAATCTACCCTCTTTTGTTACACTTTCCCTTCTAAGCCCCCAGATACATCTGGAGGGTGATTATTTCTCCTGAATTTTTCTTAAGCACTATAATAGAATTTTAGGAGGAATATAAATTCATGCTAATCATTCTCCGCCTCCCTTACCAGTAGCCCCTTACTACCATAACTCTACCATTACTATCCCCCCCTCTTCTATCAGTATTGGAGCTTCTTTAGCAAATACTACTTTGTCCCTGATATTCTATTGAATAGCCATTCTGAAATCCTTTCATCAAATTCACATGCTCTACTTCTTCTTCTTTCAGCTTTTCCCAGGTAGGGGTCACCACAGTGGATCACCTGTCCACTCATGATTGGCAGTAGAGTTTTACAGTGTTGAGTTGTCAGCCTTCCTGAGAAGGCACACACATGCACGCACTCACACCTAGGGCCAATTTAGAGTGTCCAATCCACCTACAGCATGTCTTTGGGATGTGGGAGGAAATGGGGCACCTGGAGGAAACCCATGCTACCACAGGGAGGACATGCAGACTTCGCACAGAAGGCACCGCAGCCGAGGACCGAACCGGAGAACCACTTGCTGTGAGGCAACAATGCTAACCGCTGCACCGCCGTGGCCACCGTATCAAATTCAAATTCACATGCTCATCTCTTTCAAAATGTGCCTCTTGAAGCATTGCTATTTTCACTGTGTATTTCTTAATATAATTCAACACTCTATCCTTTTTGTCTATACCTGTGAGGACATTCACATTCCAAAATAATATGTTTAGTGTAGCCATTATGATAAGAAGTTATTATTCCCACCAATTATATATGACAGCTTTTTCAAATGTCTATTTCCAGCCCTTGTGTAGCATGCACCTGCTAATTTTAGCAGGTTGATCCTTTATACAGTTGTTTCTTGTCATCTGCATTTGAACCTATGTCACATTTTACAAGACTTTTTTGTTATAAAGAAAACCCTCAAACAAAAACAAAAACACCACAAGAACACCCTCATAATCTTTTAACTTAAACAAATGTAAAAAACTATGGACATCTTTAAATAACATTTAACCCTCCTGATAGGAACAATTGTCCTAAATCGACAGCTGCGTCCACAGACATTAACTAACCTTAATGTTATTTATGCTAAAGTGCATATTGTTTACAGCCTGTGCTTCTACTTACACTAATTTCTGAGAGTCCTTGTCTTATCTTTATTCCCCTCACAGATGTGAAAAACAGCTTGTATGCTTGCATAAAACATTAACTTTTAGCCTTAAAAAAGTGCACAGGCTATCTTTAAATATAATTAAAGTATACACTGTTCTAGTAAATGCATTATTTAGCTACCATAAAAGCTGCTATCGATTATTCACTTCAAATAATTTCAAACTTTATTTTTTCTGAGCTGCTTGGCTTTTTAATTTTACATTTCTCTCAGTCCAGATCTCCCAATTTATTGCCTTCAACTTTAGTCAACTTATTTCTGTAGAAATGTAAGAACAGAATGCACTTCTCAACTCACACTGAACATGTATTTGCTAAAGGAAAACAATCCATTATATCATACCTCTCAAGTATACCTCATTATGAGGAACATTCCTCATTTGGGATCTTAGAAACTTCATTTTCATTGAAGTACCACATTGAAAGACTTTTGTTACACTTTCAGTGTTAGTGATTTTTTTAAACTGATAAATGGGAATGAATCATATTAATTCATTAAAAGAACTATTCCATAAGTAAACATATCACATGTAATCACATGCAATCATCCTATGAGCTTCCTAGTCAAAGGCGTTAGTAAGCTGTTAGTTAAGTGTTACACATTTTGCCCATTTATTTCACATTATGAGAGGTGGTGTTCCTCATTTTGGAGATGGAAGGTTGAGAGCTATGCATTACATTGTGGGATCTCATTTTTAAAAACTACTTGCTTACACAAAAAAACTTGTCATTAGATTAAGACAAGGGCATTAATCTAGATATTCAGCTATGCAAAAGCAAACATTTCAATTCTACATATATTATAATCAGTGCACTATTACAGGGCTGTAGTGTGTGTGTGTGTGTGTGAGGGCTGTTTTGTGTGTGTGTGTGTGTGTGTGTGTGTGTGTGTGTGTGTGTGTGTGTGTGTGTGTGTGTGTGTGTGTGTGTGTGTGTGTGTGTGTGTGTGTGTGTGTGTGTGTGTGTGTGTGTGTGTGTGTGTGTGTGTGTGTGTGTGTGTGTGCAGTATATGTGAGGACTGTGGTGTGTGTGTGCAGTATGTGTGAGGGTTATAGTGCAGTATGTGTGAGGGCTATAGTGTGTGCGGTATGTGTGAGGGCTGTAGTATGTGTGTGCAGTATGTGTGAGAGCTGTACTGTGTGTGTGTGCAGTATGTGTGATGGCTATAGTGTGTGTGCAGTATGTGTGAGGGCTGTAGTATGTGTGTGCAGTATGTGTGAGGGCTGTACTGTGTGTGTGCAGTATGTGTGAGGGCTGGAGTGTGTGTGTTCTTGACAGCCTTGTTTGTACGTGAGATTTTTTTCCAACAAGGGAAGTAGTGAGAGGCTTTTACCTCTCTACAGAAAATTCTTACAGCTGGAAGTTTCAACCTTTGATATTTCAAGCAGTTCTGTTTGGCATTTTTGCTCTTCAATATGTTGATGTTCGAGGTTTCATAGGATATTCAAAATAAAGGTACAAAACTTAAAGAGGAAGGTTAAATATTAAAATAGAAAAAAAAAACAAAGGTTGTGCAGTGGAGTAGCAAGGCCAGGAAATAAGGTGTTGGTCTCCTTCAAGTTTCTATCTATACCAAAGGAATTTAAGATTATTTTATATGAAATGAGAGGAAACAAAACTTTTCAAAAGAAGTGCTAATAGCATGTTATGTTGTTTTTTCTGAATTTTGTTTATATTTGCTATTGTATACAAAATTTACAAAAGTGAAAAAAGCTCAACAAGGGCATGGGAAAAGACAGGGATGCCACCATGATACGCATGCTAGAAAGGACACTTTTATGCAATGTTTTCTGTGTAGTGTAGTACATTATATGCACCTCTGTGGACAGTTGCAGGGAAAATATACCATCTTGAATGGAATATCCCATTTTCAACTGCTGCAAGAGAACAAAAACTGTAAAACACCTTCCTTTTGCATGAAATTGTGAAAAAAAAGGTCTCACAGGGATGATATTTTTCTGTAACACCAACAAACTGCATTATTGTTATTTCATTAGGCTATTCCAGTGCCATGTATTTATCAGCCCCTATTTTATTAGCATTCTAATTCAAACAAAGTAAGTGTATTTGGCAGTCTACTGAGCTTAACAATTAGAGAGAGTGTGTGACAGGAAGAACATTGATATAGTATAGGATAGAAGCCAAAACAACTTCTATTTTATTATGCACTTCAGTTCTTTGCACAAAAGGAGTGTTAAAAGTATAAAAAGGCATGACTTTCTTATACAATATATCAACAGGCACTGTTCAGAAAGACTGTTTTAACCTTGTTAAATTTCTTTTGTCTCAGGCTCATTCATCTCACTTTAATAGACCTTCAGACAGAAAGCCAGCAGCTGACATAAATGGTGAAAAAATGTCCGCAGTAGACAACCTCAAGATGCAAGCATGGTGGCCATGAGTGAGCAGACAGCATGGAACAGCAACAAACATTTGTAAAGCAGACTAAACAAAGCCGTTACATATAAGGTTTTCACCCTTCTGCCAAGCACAGTGCCTGCAATGAAACAGTGCAGTAACCAACTGGTTTTAACATGCACTGAAAATGTTGTAATCTTTGGCATTCTGAGCATCTAATAATATATAGAAAATGTTTATTGAGCACAATTTGGTGTTTAACATGGTGACATTCATTTTGAAGTTATGTAATGCTGTTAGAAGCAAAGCTTTAAAGCACAATCAGCGAACACAAATTGTTCTTGAGGGGAACTTTCCAAAAAGCTACAGAATCAACCTACAAAGGACATATATGCAAACACATGCACACACACACACACACACACACACACACATATATATATATATATATATATATATATATATATATATATATATTATCTACACACACACACACACACACACGTATATATATATATATATATATATATATATATATAAGATACAGCTAAATATATATCTATATATATATGTGTGTGTGTGTGTGTATATATATATATATATATTATATACATATATGTAAATATATATATATATCTATATATCTATATATATATATATATATATATATATATATATATATATATATATGTATATATATATATATATATATATATGTGTATATATATACATAAATCCTTTAATGTTCAGTTGAGGTGTGCTGCCCCAAAGAAAAAAACAGCTTCTGAATCTAACACCTTACTTTTAAATTAGTAGAATGGAACCTTTTTGTTGTGAAATGAACCTACATAACGGAACTGGGTGCTGTCTGAATACATTCTCTAAAAATTAACAAGATGACAGTAAATATTGTACAAGGATAGCACATCCTGAGGAAGAAAGCATATAAAGTTTTCAGAAACTAGTGACAAAAAGTATATATGACGTTTGTGTATTCCCCTAGTCTTGTATTATTAGTGTGTTTTCATTGTTCTTGTAAGGTAAATATTAGACATGCTTTAACGCTTCTACTATGTAGACTTTTGATGGACCTAAAATATTTTCTTCCCAGGCCACCCATGAAAATGGGCTTTTGCTCAGATGCACTCTACCAGTAAACAACTGGAAATGAGTAAATAAATACAGAAAATTCAAACTATATTGTGTTTTACTGCAACTCTAAATTTCCAAGAATGGAGTGTCTCAGATGGGAGTGCACATCAATATGCATGCTTGCAGATATTCTGTACCATTAGTATGTGTTACACTTAGTGTAAAAAACAACATTTAAATATACATCTCAGGCTATGCTAGTGCGGTTGTGGAGAGGGATAAAGTCCTGCCCACAGACCGTGCAACCCGGTTTCAATTCACGGCTCAGGCATCTAAGGCACAGGCATGGGAGGATGGGCATTTTTATCTAGGGAGTACTCTTACTCCCACCCCACAGTAGATCTCCAGTGGGGAATGGGGTCTGAGGTCATACAAGAAAGCATTGTCTAAAGCATGCTGAATTGTTATGGACCTGCTATGACATACCAGTTTGTCCCATTACATGGCTATCCCAAAGATGTCATAGAAGTATGTAAGGGATGGAGAATATACGGCAGAATAAAAAACACTCCCCAGCAGCAGTGTGACACTGCCCCAGGATCCTTGATCTATTCACCGGCATTGGGCAAGGGTCAGAATTAGCCTGGGAGTGGCTAAGGCAAGTCTGATAAACCCAGTGAATGAGTAGGGAACCTAGAGTGAGCTAATGACCAGGTCTGAGGAGCCAAAAACAAAAAAACATAGCAAAGCATAAAAGTCAGCACAACTATTTAATCACAACTACATACTTAGAACTAGTTAAAGAAAGGCTAATCATAAATGTAAGTTCTTGAACAGTTGAAGAGCTCTTGTACAAATTATAAAAAAATGCTGAAAGACTGAATGGATGAATTATATGTAAATGTAAATTAATAAGGGTGGTATCAAAATGTGAACAAGTAAAATGTGAATAAACGACAGCATCTCACTCTGCTGACCACATGGTCTAGTGTCTTTCTTGGAGCAGATGTGTCCATAGTGTCCTCAGGGACCTCACTGAGAACATCCTGCACAAACTTGCATTGTATGTCCTAACTTGTTTTTCCTCAGTCACTTAGTTGCTGCATGATTTTTGTGGCTGCTGGTAACATATAGCCCATAGCATGGTCATTTTCTATAGTTCTGACTAGTAGTTAACCTCCTGTTACCAGCATTATGGCACATCCTCTGTATGTCCTTGGGCATTTCAAAATACAGCACTAGCAGTTTCATGTGCCTTTAACTTTTTTTTGTCTGTAATGCACATATATTTCAACAAGCAGATACAGTTTTCCTTTTTAAGATGTGTTCATAGGTATAGAATTCTCTGAGTTCTCCATCTGGTAATGTAGTTATAACCTGTGATAGCCATTCATAAGCATAACTGTAGTCATGGTTGTGGTTACATGCAGCCAAGCATTTCACATTTGAATATTTTACTGTGCCACTCCTGTCTCTGGTTATTGATTACTTTTTTTGGAGGGGGGGGT